>NC_057834.1:70576701-70892359 GCF_910594005.1 Cervus elaphus | reverse complement strand
CTGCATGAATGGATTGTTGTGTACAATGATATGTGTCATGTACTGTGTTAAACACTTTGCATGAATATTTCATTTATTCTTCACAGCAACTGTGTGAAGTACATACTGTTTTTATTACCATTTTAAATCTCTGGAAAGTAAAACACAGAGAGGTTAACTTTTCATTTAAAGTCATGGAGGCCATTGCTTGGCGACCTGGTTACAAAATGGGGTTACAAAATGGAGCACTTCTCAGCCATCCTTCTATAGAAGTACATGTAGATCCCACCTCTTTCTTTTTCTTGGTTGCATAATAGTCTATGGTATGGAATTTACCAGACAAATTGCTCCACTAAGAATGGCCAGGTACCACCACCCACAGAATCAAGAAAGAGCTGTCAATCTGTATGGATGGTATCAATCTGTATGGATTAATCTGTATGGTAAAGATGTGCTATAATGCACTTAACCTAATGCAAAATTGAAGATTGTCTTCCTTTTTTTAAACTATTACAAATATTCTTCTACAGATACCTTTACATGAGTATCCAGATATTTTTGTAAAATAAATCCATGTAGGTGGAATTCATTGGTCAAAGAGTAGCATTTCTAACTTGGATAAATATTGCCAAGTTGGCCCCCCTAAAGTTTGCACTAATTTGTAATCTTGTCAACAATGCATGAGATTCAAGATTAAGTGTTATGAAACTATTAAAACCATTACTAATCTGTAAAACATGGTATCCCATTTTAAAGCATGCACTTATAATTAATAAGTTATATTAATTTATATTGAGTATCTTTTCATATATTTATTGGCCATTTATGTTTCTTTTGATATAAATTGCTAGGTTATGTCTTTTCCCTACTTTTCTGTTAAATTGTTCTTTTTTTCATATTATTAGTCTTTTACACGTGTTATAAGCTAAGATATGCAGATAACACCACCCTTATGACAGAAAGTGAAGAACTAAAGAGCCTCTTGATGAAAGTGAAAGAGCACAGTGAAAAAGTTGGCTTAAAACTCAACATTCAGAAAACCAAGATCATGGCATGTGGTCCCATTACCTCATGGCAAATAGATGGGGAAATAGTGGAAACAGTGTCAGACTTTATTTTTTGGGGCTCCAAAATCATGGCAGATGGTGATTGCAGCCATGAAATTAAAAGACGCTTACTCCTGGGAAGAAAAGTTATGACCAACCTAGAGAGCATATTAAAAAGCAGAGACTTGACTTTTCCAACAAAGATCTGTCTAGTCAAAGCTATGATTTTTCCAGTAGTCATGTATGGGTGTGAGAATTGGACTATAAAGAAAGCTGAGCACTAACGAATTGATGCTTTTGAACTGTGGTGTTGGAGAAGACTCTTGAGAGTCCCTTGGACAGCAAGGAGATCCAACCAGTCTATCTTAAAGGAAATCAGCCCTGAATATTCATTGGAAGGACTGATGCTGAAGCTGAAACTGCAATACTTTGGCCACCAGATGCGAAGAACTGACTCATTTGATGGGTCACCTGATGCTGGGCAAGATTGAAGGCAGGAGGAGAAGGGGATGACAGAGGATGAAATGGCTGGATGACATCACCGACTCAATGGACATGAGTTAAGTAAACTCTGGGAGTTGATGATGGACAGGGAGGCCTGGCATGCTGCAGTCCATGGGGTCGCAAAGGGTCAGAAACAATTGAGTGACAGAACTGAACTGAATATGTGTTGCAATTTTTTCCTAGTTTTAAAATTTCTATTTTGGGAAATTCCTTGGCTGTCCAGTGGTTAGGACTCTGCACTTTCACTGCTGGGGGCCTGGGTTCAATCTCTGATCAGGGAAACTAATAAGATCACACAAACTCTGTGGCACCACCAAAGGAAAAATATTTTTTTTAAAATTTTGCCTTTTGTCAAAAAGAAGTAAAAATTTCTTTTTGGTTTTGCATATTCAAATTTAGCAATCTCTTCATGGCTATTGGGTTTTGTTTTTCAGGTTTAGAATTACTGTCTCCATTCACCTAAGTATTATTTTAGTACCTTTGGGCTTTTGTATTTATATATTTGAATTTTGTTTCATTTACAATTTATTTTTGTATAAGAATCAATTTAGTTTTGCAAATGAGTTTTCAACTGGTTCAGCACCATTAAATACTTTTTACAATATTTACTCAGTTTGATCAATGTACTATTAAATATGTTATCTATTATTTACTTTATAATATACAAACATTGGTGTTTATTAGGGTCTGATTATACAAATGTCAGTGGCAGACTTTCTAATTAGTATAGCTTTATAATATATTTTCAAATCTGGTAAAGCTATAACTCCTCTAGTTTTCCTCCAGTTGTTCTCACATGTTTATTTTTGCCGATGAACTTATGTTATCATTTTGTGAACTTGGAAATCATATTTCTATATTAACTCAGGGAAAACAGATATGTTTATAATACATTCTTTCTATCCAAGAATAATGTGCATTTTTTAATTTATTCAGATCTTCTTTTAAGTCTCTCAGGAGAGTTTTTACTTTCCTTCAAACAGGTTCTGCTTATTTTGTACCACCTGAATTATATTTCTCAATGACGGTCATAATATGGAGCTTGTGGTGATGATCTGCTTTGCTTCCCTTCTGCCTCCTGTGTGTTCTCCACTTTGTTGTCCCTCCTTTGTACCATTTTCCCATATATCTGGCTCCCTATTTCTTGGGCTTCCCACTGGTCTTTCTGCTGCTTGTTCTAACTCAGAAGGAGAACATATTCCATGGTGGAGAGGCAGAATTAGAAGTTGGTTGTTTTTCCCTGAGCATCAGCTTCCTATAATAGGATGAAGCTATTCTCTCCTGTGTTTCCTTCTCTTACTCCTTCAAAGATGCTGAAGGAATAAGAAATTGCTTTAACCAGTGTTCAGGGAAATTTTGCATTTGAGGGAATCAACTACACCAGATTTTTGGGAAGTGTGATTCAGGAAACTCCAGAATAAAAGTGTAGATTCCTGACCCATCCTTAGACCTGCAGAGTCAGAATCTTTAGAGACAGTTCCTAGGAATCTGTATTTTAAATAAATACCCCAAGTCAGTGCTTTTTCTGTGATAGGCAGGTGAATCACGCAGGCATCATGTTGCAGCGCAGGTGATTCAGTGAAGTTGGAAAGGAGGTGAGATTCTGCATTACTAACTGGCTCTCAGGTGGCAGTGAGCAACTGTCTGTGACCACACCTTGAATGAGGCTGTAGAGTTTTTTGGTCTTTGAATGTGAGAACCAGTGAACTAACCTAGTATGGGGCACTGAGGATAGAAAGAAGACTTTCCCTTAGAAAAAAATTCTTTGGAAAGAGTGTGCATTCTTCTTTGTGAAGCCCTCTGTACATAGAACTTGGTCCTGCCCCTCTTTCTTCTGCTTTATAAAGTATGATCTGTTCATCACTTCCACACTACTCTACACTGATTCCTAAGCAAGTTCTGACAGAGGCAAGGATTGTATTAACAGCCTCTTCCAAGCCCTTCCTGTGAAGCCCTGGTCATGGCCCCTGGCATGATGGACTTCTACAGTGCCCTTTTAATTAGGTGTAATCTGAGGCTTACAAAACATAAAAGACTTCTTCATAAGATACCAGTGATCACAGAAGTTCTAATGCCCATCTCCTTTTCACACTGACAGACCTGATGGGGGTGAATGTTGACAGACCACATTCATGATATCAATGAATTG
This sequence comes from Cervus elaphus, assembly GCF_910594005.1. Lineage (NCBI taxonomy): Eukaryota > Metazoa > Chordata > Mammalia > Artiodactyla > Cervidae > Cervus > Cervus elaphus. The sequence continues at coordinate 70,888,681 of NC_057834.1, read as the reverse complement.
ACAGACCACACTGGTGTCCAATGTGACTCAAGGGCCTCCAGAGCATGGGATATGACCTACTGCTAATAAGCAGAATCATAGAGTGAAGATTAAGATTCTCTTCTGATCTCTACTGCTGACTCAGGAAAAAGAACCTGAATGACGTGTTAAACTCTCTCTGCTGTGACTCTGTCTAATCTTCGATGCCCTTCTTCCTTCCATAGGCCTGGCCAACACTGTTTTGCCGCTGGCAACCCACATGTGAGATGGCTGGCCCATGCTGCCATGTCAGCAGTTCTGTGGTCAGAGAACATGACTTTCTGTTCTTATGCAGCACACGGCTTTGTTTGGAGACCACACCTACCATTTTGCCCTCCAGAAGCTGAGTGCTAATATTGCTAAGTGAATAAGTCAGTCACACTCTGTTCAGCATGAAGAAATCCTTGATGACCATCAGCAAGGCTGCTGAATATGACCATGTATTTACACAACTCCAGAGAACGGACTTCACATTCGCAAATGGCACTCCTGAGATTCTTCAGTGTTTCTCTGATTCTAAGATACTCACAAACATCATGGAATTGGGAGGCCAATCTGGGTAGTAGGGAGATGGTGGTCAGAGGAAAGACAGTGAGGAAGGAAAGAAACATATTGTGGCTATTCAAGTTTCTGTGTAAAAGAGAAAATGGTCCTCCCTTACAGATGGTCAAGAAATTGAGAATGACGGATAAGACTACACTAGGACTCTTATCCTAGTACAGAAGGATAAGGTGACAGAAACTTAAACCAATTTAGACTACAGGAGAGTTTAAGGGCCTATGTAATCCAAAAAAGGATCGAGGACAATGCTCCAGCTAAGCCCAGGAGCTTCTGTAACTGGGGTCTGAAGGCTGTTCAAATTCTTCTTTTGTCTCTGAGTGTTGCCGTGATTCTTTCTCGGCAGGCTGCCTTCCTCTGTGTGGTGGAAAACATGGCTTGCTGATAGCTCCTGAGCTTTGCATTTTAAATCTTCCAGTCCTAGACTCTGATGCTCTTTCTTGGTTCCAGTGTGCAAAATCCCGAGGGAAGGCTCTGGTTGGCCTGGCCTGGACCAGCTGGCTGAGGCCAGGTAGGCATGGTCATATATCAGTAGAAAGATGGTAGCTCTCTGATGAGAGTGGACATCAATGGAAAGATGTTGACTCTGAGGCGCATCTGCCCTTCTACATAGCCTGGACCCTCAGGGGGTTTCTACAGAGTACATGAAATCCCATCCATATTCAGCGAGAATGCAGCTTTCTTCCGGCCTGTGGTTCCACTGAAGCCTTTCCCCTAATGCTGTTATAAGGGGCAGCTGTAACACAGCAATAGGTGCTTATTTATTCACTGTAGTGACAGTTACATTTCATGGAGCAGCTGCTGAAGCCAAAAACGTTCAGCAAGGGCAAAATGTGATAAAAGCGCAATGCAATTTGCTTGCACATTATTAAGTTTTAATTTTTGGTTCAGGAATAAATTCTGTTTTCTGTAGCTATTTTCAACTTGTTTCTACAGTTGAAAAAAGAAATGAATTACTCCCGTCCTACCAATTAAACCAGTTAGAAAACCCTCTTGGATTTAAGACCTGACTTAACTCTGAGTTGAAACACAGGCAAAGTAAGGTTTATTCAAGGGTGGAATAGCGTCCCACTTGTGCTAGGGAATTAATTTACAGTGGAGCTAACTTTTCTGCATCACTATTCCTTTACCTGCAGAATGAGAATAGAATTAACACTTTCTGGTGTAGATCAAATGAGTTAATGAATCCACAGTATATAGAAAGTGCAGCACTAAACATTAGTGAATATTTACATGTTAATATGCTTTTGAACTGTGGTTCTGGAGAAGACTCTTGAGAGTCTTGGATAGCAAGGAGAGCAAACCAGTCAATCCTAAAAGAAATCAACCGTGAATATTCATTGAAAGAACTGATACTGAAGCCCCAATCTCCTCCTGCCTTTAGTCCTTTCCTGATCCTGGGAAAGACTGAAAGCAGGAGAAGGGGATGGCAGAGAATGAGATGGTTGGATGGCATCACCGATTCAACGGACATGAGTTTGCACAAATTCTGGGAGATAGTGAAGGACAGGGAAGCCTGGCGTGCTGCAGTCCATGGGGTCATAAAGAGTCAGACACGACTAAGTGACTGAACAACAATAACGAATATGTTGTTAATGCCACGTTTTGTGTTAAATGAGTAATTTTTTTAGTCAGCATTCTTTATTTGCAAGCAGCAGATAGCCTCTCAAAAATCAGGGTTTATTATAAGGCTATATTAAGAAATGTTATGGGCAAAGAGGGCCGAGATAAGTACAGGTGGGCCTCAAAGAGACAGGAGTCGGGAATGGAAATGATCCCTCTTTAACAAGGGCCATGTGGTTTCTTACCCCTGTTTCTCTGTGTTTTTGTTCCATTCTCTTTTTTTCTCAGGCAAGCTCCTTCTCCCTATTCATGCATTTGAATCTCATGGCCTAAATTGGAACTTACTTGTCTCTTTGGTTTGGTGCCAACTCCAACCTCAAACCTATGTGGTTCTTAGTTCCCAAATTCATTACAAAGTGATGCATTCTTAGTATCTTAACTGGATTCTTAGTCTTAACTGGATTCTTGATAGAGAATAGCTGGCCAGCCCTTAGCCTTGGATGAGATATTCCACCCTGGGATACCCAGTAGCTGTTATCAAAAGGCAAAAAGGTCACATAAAACCACCTGGGCCTGCCCCTTCAGCAGGGTCTAAGGGCCAGGCATTATCAGAGATAAGACTGTGGGCAAGAAAGGCATCATTGCTTTTTCCATCATTGCTCAAGATACCATTATTGCTATTTCCCTTGTGATCTTCCAGTCTTTTCTCAGACGTCATTTTTTTGGGGTGTCCTTCCCTGAGCTGCTGCTGCTGCTAAGTTGCTTCAGTCGTGTCCGATTCTGTGAGACCCCATAGATGGCAGCCCACCAGGCGCCTCCGTCCACAGGACTCTCTAGGCAAGAACACTACAGTGGGTTGCCATTTCCTTCTCCCTGAGCATTCTACTTTAAAAATATCTTCCCCTACCTCTATATACTTCCTTCCTATGATTTTTTTTCTTCCATGACACTTACTACCATCTTATACACTTTTATTTTCCACTTACATATTTATATTAGGGCTTCCCAGGTGGTGCTAGCGGTAAAGAACCTGCCTGCCAATGCAGGAGATGTAAGACATGTGGGTTCGATCCCTGGCTTGGGAAGATCCCCTGGAGGTGGACATGGCAATCCACTCCAGTATTCTTGCCTGGAGAATCCCATGGGCAGAGAAGCATGGAGGGCTATGGTCCATAGGGTCATGCAGAGGCAGACACGATTGAAGTGACTTAGCATGCATATATATTTATATTCGTCTTTATCTTCTCTCACTAGCATGTAAGCTACAGTAGGGCAGGAAATTTTGTCTGTATGATTCTCATTGTGCCTGTCATTTCGTATGAGCTTAATAAATATTTGAATGAATAGATTAATGAATAAAGAAATTTGCTCAATGGTCAAAAAAAAAGAAAAAAAGCATCTGAGACCATGTCTGCTCCAAGAGCTATGATGAAATGATGAGTTACCAAGGACTTCCTGATTATAAATCCTGCTGGAATTGTTTAGTGCCCAGGGCTACCACGACGGCAGGAGCGCCAAACATAGTACTCTAGAAGTTGGTGCCAGGACAGCCTCCAGACATAAACATTGTATGGTAGTTGTATCAAGCGATGATCTTTCAGGAGAACAGATCTTTAATTAATTTGAGCCTCGGTTTCATCTATAAAAAGGTGCCAACGCCTAGCTTATAGGTTATCAGGATTAAGTGAGGAAAGGTAACTTACACTAAATCCGAGACAGCTGGTACCTAGTTGCTAATCAGTAAACATTATTACCTCTCTTTTCTTTCCTTTCTGTTTCTGCATTGCCCACAGTGGAAACACATCCATTTAGAAGAGGCAGTTGAAATGATTTTCCTATTTTGTTGTACTTGAAAATAAATTCAATTATTTTGTAGGTAATTGATTTAAGTGATGTCTATCCAAACAGCTTACTAGATTTTTCCTGTTTTTGATGGTAGAAGGAAAATCAGAGTCACTTAATACTTTTTATTGATTTCTTGAGATAAATGCTGGTGTGACTTTGCAAATACCGTTTGTGTATTGAATTTGTAATAACCGACTGTTTCAGGATCCTGTCTTCCTATATGGCTCTCTCTTTGTAAAATAGTGATGATGCCTCTCAGATACAGCCCACCTTGGAGGGGGGGAGGATATTTCATGAGCTGCTTCCTGACCTGCTTCAATATTGAGAAAAGGGCACCTGGTAATCTTACCTTTCTAGCCCCAAGTGATATACACTCTCTTCTGGATGAAGCAGTCTTACTTCTTTCTTCCAAGGCTCACTTGCACATCTTTGCCATGAAAACTCCCTCCTCTTTCCTCTCCTCTGGGCTTTCTTCTGCAGCTGTGCCCTTCCTCTCCTGAATCTTTAACCTCTCCCATGGTCCACAAAGTTACGCTTCCCCTTATCTTAGAGAAGTCCACTACAACTTTCTCCCTTTCAAGCTAACCTCCTCTTCTCCTTCCCTGCCAGACTTTCAAAAAGAGTGGTGTGGGTTGATTTTTGCTGCTTCCTCATGCCCCAGTCATTCTTGAACTCTATGCCACAAATTTCTATCCCACCCACTCTACAGACTCCACTCTTTGAAGCCGGAGATGGCCGCCTAATACTAAAACACATAACCTCCTACTATCTGTTACTGTTTACTGCCCCTTACTGAGATTTGCTGCTTCCTTGGTTCCTACAACACAGGACATACCCACTGCTCATTTTCCTACTTCTCCGTAGACCTCCTTCCTTCCTCTCCATTTCATATTCTATCTATTGGTTTCTTTTGTAGAACTTGACATGTTTGACTAGCTCACTTATTCATTGTGTGTCTCTACTAGACTGTCAGCTGCGCGAAGGCAAGGTCCATGTCATTCTTGTTCACCATTTTAACCCAGTGATATCACCATTCTCCTGGTCTCTGAGGATGTCATGGTCTCCTCTCTCCCTCCCCCTTTTCACCTAACTAGGCATAGAGACCAATTCTACTTCCAAAGTGTCTTTCACCTTGATCTCAGCATTCCAATGCTACTGGTCAGCTTGAAGCCCTCAGCATGGCTCCGCAGAGCTGGCTGGGAGAAGAGTTGACGAACTGATACCCCTGCTTCAGCCTGTCCCTGGGCCACTGTCCCTCGCCCTGATGCCAATCTGGCTTTCCTAGAAAACAGCTTGAACTGGCTTGCACCCTGCATACGGACTTCCGGTTCTTCACAGTCATTACTGAATCAAGTTTATATTCCTTTCCCTTCTCGTGCTGCTCTCAATTTACCTGTTGAGTCCTCTCTTGTGGTTCTCTGTCCTGCTGACTCCTGTGAATGCAGGCAATCCAGCTGCCTTCAGGCTGCCAGAGAGGGACAAGAGCGTGGTGCTTATATCACTCTAGATCTCCAGTTCACGCCTGTTCAATTGGGAAGGTGAGACAAATTTAAAAAACAATAGCTATAGGACCAACAAACAATAGCTCAGCACAAGTAATGTACTGCCTGTTTAATTCAGCCTGTTCTCAACATGCCTTGACTCTGGGAGCAGCTGGATCAAACCTAAATGTTTCATGATAGAAAGAGACAGTAAAGAATATGGGTAAACACATCGACTCTGAAGCTAAACTGATTGGATTTGAGAAGTAGTCCAGCCATTTACTGAACATGTGACTCTGAGCAAACTTATTCTCCCTATGACTTGGTTTCCTTATCTGTTAAGTGGAGGTGATGGACTTCTTGCAAAAACTACATGAGTGAATACACATAACATGTTTGGAAGAATACCTGTCTTGAAGTAAACACTGTATAACTCTAAGTTACTGTATAACTCTAGTGGTGTTGACCCAACAAGTATTCATAAATATTAAATATAGGTCAAAGGTAGGCACCGCATAACTATGGAATAAAATTTGAGGGAGAGAAGAAGGAAGGAGAAGGCAGAAGCGGGAAAAGAGAAGTCTAGGTCAATTCTCAGTTTTCTTACTTGCACAGACCCTCAGTGAAATGGATACAGTTCAACAAGGGAAATAGAGTAAGAGAAGCAGGAAGAAAAACCCTATGTGCTCAAGCTTTATGTTATAATTTTCACTGGTTTATTTCTAGACTTTTTCAACTAGTCATTGCCTCTCAGAATGTGGAGAACACAAATGTATGTTTATACATTTAAGAACCTATAAGGACAAAGAAGAACATATCTTTAGGGAGATTAGGAAAAGTTTTCAGAAAGGGAAAAAAGTAAATGATTCGGGGCCCTTTTCCAAATAATCCCTAAGAGAAACCACTGGTGAAATCAGAAAAGATGATATAAAAACGAGTCCCTCACTGCACTTGTGAGAAGTAAGGTAAGGGTAGGAACACCTGCTTCCCCTGTTTCTCCATGGACCCAACTAGGGCCACGTTCTAGGTTTGAGCTGTTCAATGTTGTTTTTTTTTTTTTCCTTAAATTAAAATAGCCAGTGTTCAAAGAATAATTGAGAGTATAACAGTGATGGATATGAGAAGTTTATATTATTATTAATAATAATAACCATCACTTAGCACTTATGTGAAAGGCAGTATGTTAAGGAATTTATGTGTAACATTTAATTAGGTGAAATTTAATAAATCTGTGAAATATTAGTGACAAGATGGGATCTTGGAGCTAATGTGGTCCAACCCCTTCATTTTACAAAAGAGCAAACTGGAGCCACGGAAGAGATTAGCTAGTTTGCCTAAGATCTCATAACAGTGATTGTTACTAACAAGCGGGCCATGTGACAAGGCTGATGCATATCCAACTGGACACTATAAATTCACTCCAATTCCTCAGTCTTTTTCAGTTATTGACAAACGAGTAATTTCTGCAGCTTGTATGTTTACCTCACCATTTAACTCTGTACCTGGTGACCCTTTAAAGAGATAATATATAATTTTCAGAAACATAAAATTGTATCCTATTGTGTATTATGAACCCAACTCCTTTAGGTTTTTAAGAAATGTGAATATTGCATGGAGCTGAATCACACTTTATTTTTGGTATTTTGATCCTCATTTATGTATCTTTTAAATATTGTATTTAAAAATTTAGATAGAAAAGTTGTGATAGCATTTTGTCTGTGTGTGTGTTGAACAAAGGAATTTACCTAAAATTTCTATCTCTGAAATAAGTGAATCCATTTATTCTGCACTATGAGCCTTTTCTTCCAACTAAAGTTAAAAAAAGAATAATCATAAAATTTGGGGGGTTATTTTCCCTCTGGCTAAAAATGACCTGGTAAGTACCCTGAACAAACTCTCCCCTCTGCCTCTCTGCCTCCTCTCACACGCTCTGCGTTCTGCTTCTCAGAAAACCCAGATGCTCTGGGCTCCAGCTTGGTCTCTGCCTAACATCTGATTTGAAACATTGCACTGAAGCCATCTGCCGTATTTGGGGAATAAAGGGCGGGGTGAGCAAAGCTTTCTACAAATGTGTACAAATAGGGCAATCAAGAGGAGGATAATAAGACTCGGATGCCTGTTCTGTGCCGAGCCCCCTGGTCGGCTACTCAGCGGCGTCTTAGGGTATTTGTGCTCTCCGCCTCACATCAAGCCCGGCTCAGCCTGCGCGTCTTACCGTTCCTTGGCGGCGAGATATCTGTTATACCCTTTGACTGAACTGAACATTTTTAATGGGGAAGTGAGAATTCTGAAGTTCAAAAACAGACTGCGATGGATTGAAAAGTTGCTATTCTTGAAAGACGCGCTTGAGCACCGCAGCATCCTCTGTGACAGGCGTCTCTGGATCAGCAATGACTTGTTTCTTTCCCTCACCATGGACCCATTTCCAGCTGAGCTGGACGTGTGCCCTTTCCAGCTCTGTGCAGGGATTTTGGTGGGCTGTTTGCAGGTTTTATTGAACATCTGTAAATCCTCAGCTTGGGTATGCTTCCAGCTACTGCTTTCATCTGTTCCTGGGATATGGCGCTCTAGGTTCTTTAGCAAAGGGGGCTGGGGAGACATCTGTTCGCTGCTGCAAGTAGAGGATTGAATAGTAAACTCAGTTTCCCAGGTGCGAGGAACATGATGAGGTGCTCCTGGGAGACCTCAGTTACCTTCTTTATCACAATGTGCGCCGTCCTTCCAGAGAAGTGAAATCTTTGAGAATCGTATTTTTTCGCAGATGAAGCTCACAGGGCCGCATGGGGGAGGGAAATCATACATATTTTTTTTTCAAATATTTATTCTTTCTGAGAGAGAGGAGCACAAGGGAAGGGATGTGGCTGTGTGGCTTGCAGACATCAATGGAGGCGTGTGGGATGTGTAGTGAGAGGGTGGGAAGGCCACTGTCGGCACCTGGGGCAGAGGGTCCCAGACGACAGGGAGGGCGTGCACGACAGGAAGCCACGCCCACCGGCATCTGTGCCAACCCTCCCAGCCTCACGTTTCCTGGAGACTAGATCTGTGTGCGCCCAAGACCTGTTGGATTGCTGGCTTGTATGTGAATTTTACCAGGATTAGACTCAAGTATACTTCAGCCTCTCCGCAGAGATCACGGCTTTCATCCAGGAGAAAAGTGACTCAAAACATGCTGTCCCCGAACTTCTCCCGGAAGCCAGCTGTGTCTCTGGACTGCCTTGAATCTGTTGATTTCAGCGAGAGTTTTCAGCACGTTTCAGTCTCTCAGGAGCCGGTCTTTGCTGAGACATTTTTTTTACCCATTCCAAAGAAATGTGAAATACTCCTACATTTTTTCACACAATATGGGAAGATCAAATATTCTTCTCTAATCTTTGGAGATACTGATAGTCAATTTAGAACTTAAGACTCCCCAAATTTCAAGTCAATAGGAAAGTTTTTCTTTAACTCAAAATAAATACCCATTAATTGAACTCTGAGCATTTGAGCCTCCTCCCCCTTTTTAACCCACCCATGCTACTCCAAGACACAGAAAGAGTAAACCGAAGCTATTTTGTGGTGACCCTGGAACTTTCTTGCCATCATCTGAATGCTTTGAAATCCATATGTTAATAGGTTTAAATTGAGGACCTCCTCCTCTGGCTGGAGTGCACTGAGGAATTGTCTTCCCTTTTAAGAGGAAAAAGTAATTCCTAGAAAGTCCTCTCCTTCAAAGAGCCCTGGGCCGACAGTTCAACTTAATAAATGAAAAAATAACAACAAATGCCCTTTATTGACAATTTACCATGGGCCAGAACCCTTCCTTCAATCCCATACTATCCCTTCAAGCTTTTATTGTTCACCCAATTTTGAAGAAAAGAAAATTGAGGCTCAGGGTTAAGTGAGTTGATTACTCTGATGAGTGGTAGGGCTGGAATTTGAACACAACTCTGTCTGAATCCAAATCTTATGATCCTTATTTATGTTTTCCTCTCAAGTTAATTGCATTCTTTGAGAGGGCTAAGAATATTGAGCAAATTGTAGTTCAGAGACATTGTTAATTAGGATAGTAGAGATAGTAATCATAGCATTTGCTTACTAATTGCATAGTAGTGGCTTACTAATTACAAGGGCCTTTACAATGCCTTATCTTACTTAGTTTTCATGAGTCTGGAGCATGTCTTCCTTGACCTCAACCATGGTTGAGTCACTCTAACCCAGTGATACACCTTGTAGTCACTGGTAAATGTCAGGACAGTGCAAAGTCATCTGCAGTTACCCAAGATCCAGGGATTAGGACATAATTCCTTCATCCCTCACCTACTCCTGCTTGGTTCCTGGTCCCCCAGTTCCAATTTGTTTATTGCTGTTGTTTGTCTCATACTTCCTTGGTGGCTCAGTGGTAAAGAATCTGCCTGCCAGTGCAGGAGTGAGGGTTCAATCCCTGGGCCAGGAAGGTCCCCTGGAAAGGGAAATGGCAACACATTCCAGTATTCTTGCCTGGGAAACTCCATTGACAGAGGAGCCTGGCAGGCTACAGTCTATGGGGTCACAAGAGTCAGACATGATTTAGTAGCTAAACAACAACAATCATTGTTTGTCCCAGCTGGACCCACAACACCAAACAACTCTGCTTACAATTCGCTCTGTTGTTATTTGGCTGATCTGGTAGGACAGGCCACTCAGAATCAATTAAATTGGAAAGTCAGCTCAGCTGTGCTGTTGTCAAAGAGGAAACCCTACCCAGACTCAGCCTAAATTGGGAGGCTGGCTAGGTCATTTCTTAGAGTGTCAATAATCCAGAGTACTCGAATACCCTTGGGGTTGAAACTATCCTTGGAAATAGGATGGAGAAAAGTATTTCTAGAGCTCCTCTCAAGGAGAATACTACATATATTACAAAAACAAACAAACAAATACATAAATGTAACTGCTTTGAAGAAGTGATAAGACACCTGAGGTAAATTCTTGAGTAGTAGTTGGCAGGAGATAAAATGATAAGACAAAACAGAGGAGAAACAATGTGGTGGCCAATAGCCCAAGCTGCTCTTTCTTATCTTAGCCCTCAACATCACCTATAGATAATGCTGAACAGTATTAAAACAAAACAAACACCTGATTAAGGACCACTAAATTGTTAGCTTACTGCTGCTGCTAAGTCGCTTCAGTCATGTCCGACTCTGTGCGACCCCATAGACGGTAGCCCATTAGGCTCCTCTGTCCCTGGGATTCTCCAGGCAAGAACACTGGAGTGGGTTGCCATTTCCTTCTCCAATGCATGAAAGTGAAAAGTGAAAGTGAAGTCATTCAGTCATGTCTGACTCAGCACTCCATGGACTGCAGCCTACCAGGCTCCTCTGTCCAAGGATTTTCCAGGCAAGAGTACTGGAGTGGGTTGCCATCAGGTAACCAGTATGTCTTAGTATGACACTGACCCCATCAGTCTCAGTACCTTGATGCTAAAAATAGGCTCCTTGACTAGTAATCAGGTACCAGCCCCTTCCTCCTGTGGTGAAGTAGGTTTAGACTGGTTGTAGATATCACCATCATCATCATCATCACATTTTTCTGATGAGGAGCTCTGAAAGTCTGGGTGAAATAAAGGTCATTCATCAAGGAAAAAGTGATGGCTTCTAAAACTACACCAAGATCCTCCCGTGGTAGGACACTTTGAAAGGGAAACAAATAGTATTCCAAAAGTCTAACAATAGTCATAGAAAACTGAAACTCATCTTACATTTTTTTTTTCAATCAAATGCTACCTCTGCATCTCTTCCTATTATGAATCTTTGCTTCTTAAACACAGGATAACCCAGAGAAAGTAAACCATGTTAGTACATGTCTCTTCTAGGACATTTTCTTAATGAACAGTAATAACCAGTGTATCTTTAGTGACCACAGTTAAAGGGTGCTTTCATATTCATTCTAATGGGGTACCACCATCATGACCCCAGCTGACCAAGAGTTGGGCTGACGTCCCTTGATTCAAGGGCATTTGCATTAAAATATCTGAGGAGTTCTGGAGTTCTTTGGCTGAAGATTTTATAAGCTCCTATAAAGCTGAGGGGGGTAGGAAGTCAAAATGGCCTAGGAAATAAACACATTACATTCAAAGTGAACTTGAGCTTAAATATGTTTAAAAAAATTCAAGCCACACACAGGCATCTCTGTGGTGTAGAAGTTCTGATCCACTGTCACCAGAGCATTCTTAAAGCTCTAAATCCGAAGTGGTCTGGAGGTGCTGATACCCTTCTTCAGTCAGTCTCATATCTCTCCTTGGCTGCATTCACTGCAGACTTCAAGGGTGTGTGGTCCAGAGTCAGTGTCCTGAGACTGCCTCCTTTCTGAGTGCTGGTCCCGGTTGTTAGCTGAGTCCTGCCCCTGGATCATTAGGTGAAATGCATGTGGACTGCAAAGCTGGTTGTGGTCACAGACTCATCGAAGGCAATGTCACTCATGGCTTGTATTTCTTAACCACAAAGTAAAGCACATTTGGCTCTGGTAGAACTGGAGGAGATGGGTGTCTCTCCTTGTTCTACCTATTTAGAATTAATAATAAGTAATAGTCTGGGGAAGACTCTTTCAAAAAAAAAGAAAGAAAAGTGATGAAGCTGAGAAAGTAGGCCCAGACCTTTCACCCTTGCTTCAACCAGATCTGCTCTGTCATTATCTTTATTATTATTATTATTATTTTTTAATGTTCTGAAGTTCTTCTGAATAAGATTTCCTTTGAAAAAAGGATTCTGGTATAAAGATAAAAAATTGAAAACCATTTATCTTGCTCAGTCTGTTCATTACACAGATGAGTAAAATGTGCTTTAAGCAGGTTTTAAAAGCTATAGGAGTATCAGAAATATTGTGTATTTTCTTTCCTGTCTATTTTTTGGATTAGTGAAAGATATCATGGAGTGTAATGATGAATCTTCCTACTTGGTATATTATGGTCACATATAATCTGTATTTGTACAGTCTCTCCTGAAAATATTATTCCCATCCTTTCAGGAATGCTTGATCCATTTGAGAAGGATGAGAAAAATTCCTTGGGGATAATATCTTCTCCCATAGAAGTGTTTCGTGTAACTGCAAAGTTGCTGCCATATGGTTCCTGTAAAGGTTCTGCCAAATTCCTGTGGTTCTCACAAGAGCTCCTACCTCCTCTGTTCTTTTAATCTCCTGCTGCGGGTGGCAGACATGGGAAAGACAGACAAGCTGCAAACGGAAGTCGACAGAACAAAATTAAAGCCCTACAACTGTGTTTGTGTCGGTGTAGATGGAGGTTCCCCCACCCCGCCCCACATAGCTTGCTCACAGAGGTGGGCGTGAGAACCTATAGGAACGTCTGGAAGAGATCCTGGGGAAGTCGTTTTGCTCAGAAGCTGGAGGAGAAGCAAAAGGCAAGTGTTAGGTCTCCACCACCTGGGTGGTGGGTGGAGGTGGGGGTGTTTCAGTGGCGAGAAGCTTTTGGGATTTTTTTTTTTTTTCCCAGAAGAAAGAGAAGACCTGGGGGCTGGTCTGCATTTATACAACTACATAACAACACATAGAAAGACTACCTGGTTTTATGTTCTGGAAAGCAGGGGAGAAATAGGCTTGGTGCCCATATGGAGACTGGTTTCTTTTTTCCCTTACATGATGGCTTTTGAGTCCCTTCTGTTTCTTGGTGAGCTATATTATAGTCTCTCTCCCCAAACCCACAAACTAGTTCTATGTCTTCAAGCAAATGACAGCTTCCTTCTTTAGAAAATCTCAAAATACTCTTGAAGGTAAAAGGCAGCATTTATGATAGGCTTGTAGATTCTGCAGTTGTGGAACATATGCTATTGCTTGCTAATTTTGACTGTACATTTTGAAATAGATTCCTTGGTATTAGTAAATAATTGTTAGCTGCAGAATGGTGCTTGCTAAGTTGGATGTGGATTCATTTTGTATACCTGTGAGTGTGTTGATTTTCAAAAATCTTTCATAGTAACTTATGTGGATCACCAGTTTTTAATTTTATCACTGTTCAGAATAGGTAAGGTGAAAAGAGAATTTTGGCATCTGCAACTCATTCTAAAAATTATACTAAAGAAATAAAATTTCTGGTCCCAGGTTTGCTAGGCTCAGCAAGCCCAGTGGGCTTATATGTTTTTACCTAATGTCACTTCTTCCCTAGCTGTTTTTGTAGACTCATCAAGAGATTTGCCCCACCTGTTGGAGAGGAGTGAGATGAAATAGAGGTTGCCACTGGGTAGCATCCATACTAGTTCTCATGCTAGCCAGAGGTCCATTTGTGTAAGTCCTGTGGGTGATCTCCCCCATCTCGGTAAATGTTTTTCCATCACACTCTTCCCATGGCTCCCGCTCCTGCACCGGCTTGGACTCTTGTTCCTCCGAGGTCACGGATGGGCCTGGGGCTTCCACTTGGTTTGACTGAGACACTAAACAGCTCCTATTTCCCATTTCCCTCTCGCTCTCCTCTGTATGCTTGAAGATGAGGTAATTAAATACATCCTTGAAGGATATAGAAAATAATAACACTCTCCTTTTTGCCTTATTCCAGGGGAATACAATCCCTTAAACTACCAGGTTGTCTTGTCAAACGAGTTATTGTTTTTCAAAATATAGCCTGAACAGCATCCTTTATAATTAAGGCTCCTGGCTTTCAGTTTAAAGTGATATTTGCCAGTAAAAGCCTGCCAAAAAATAAATAAATAAAAGCAGGCTTACCGTTAAATATTGATTTAAGCTCAGAAACTGGCTCCAAATTTTGTTATACCACTCTTGATCTCCACGGCCTCTGGGCATCTGTTTCAATTTGGTCAAATTGAAATGGGGAGGGACAGTGCCAGGCTAACACAAGGTGATCCAATATAGTAGGATGAGTTGTATTTGATGAAAAAGAGCCAGGCAAAGTCATCTACAGATCCTGGGGACAGGTGAACTAGGCTCAGGTAAAATAAGAGCTGACGGGCCTCTTAACTTATCCCATGGGCTAACTTGAGCCAGTGATAATTTTTTTTTGAAATGTAAAAAGAAAAAAAAAGAAGTTGAGTTATCTTTTGAGGGTGGTATGATTTTTTTGTTTTGTTTTTTGCCTTTCTGTGTATCCTGCTAAATATAAACTTTTCCTTCAACTGGTCTTGCTGGGAGCTTTCCCCGTGATCCTTTCATATCACTGGTAGGAATGTTAAAAAGTCCAAATACAAAACTTTTCTTTTGAATCAAATTTCTCAGTCTTACTGGAGGTTTTCTCCTTTCTAGGGGAAAGATACGGTTCTCAGAAGTTTTTCTTCTGGAATGTATATGTTTGAGACTTGTTATGTTATTCTCCTCTGTCTCTGAGAAGAGAAGACAGACAGGCAGGGGAGGGTTAAAAGTTCCTGAAAAAAAGGGCCCCTGATGACTCTGAACTCTGTGGGTGCAAAGGGCCTGAGATCCATTAGTTTTGACAACCTCAGTTATTCCGGTGCCTCTCGTTGTCTGTAAAGTTAACAAGGGCTGATAAGACAGTGAGGCTGGTACTCGTTTGTATTTCCAGACTCATCAATATTTCACAATACCATTTTCTTACAATCAGATACATTCTTTTGCCAAGCATGGATGCCGCAGGATGTTCACCCAGTGCTGGTGTTTAAGAAAAGCCCTGCTTTTAAATGAGCAGACACAGGGCCTTGAGGTGCGTCTCGCTTACCACTGTACCTTGCTTTCAAATGCACGTTCTAATTCGGGTGAGGGTGTTGGTATTTGACCTCTAGAAACTGCTACTGTCTACCTTGAAAAATATATTGTTCTGCTCTACAGGCAAAAAAGCATCCATCTTAGCCACATTCTCATATTCTTTCTCGTTCTCCAGCCCTCACGATGCCCTGTGTTTCTTTGTACTCACACTGTGGACAGTGGAATCAGGCGCCAAAGGGTGAATTTAATTTGAAACAGACCTCTGTCTTGATAGAACTGCCGTTACTCAGATTCAAACGCAGCAACCTGCAGTTTCCCTAGGCCATGCCTCACCTCGTGCTATCACAGGCTCTAAAAATTCAGTCCAGCCCGGACACCTCTCAGAGCTAACCCAGCTCCCAACAGCAACCCAGAGTGCTTGCAGATGCACAAGTCAGCCAAGCAGCAATGGTTTTCTCCCTGATGTAATCAAACAGAGTGCACGGATATCACTTGATTAACAGCTGCAGTATTAATTTCCCTTTTTGGTTGCTTGACTCACAGCAAGAATCATGTCAAGCCAGCAGAGAAGCAATTAAATTGATTTTAATCTTTGTCAGGGAAGATAACATGCCTCTTTCTCTTCTCATTTAAATAATTAAAGTTTCAGGAGGTATTATTTCTGGCTTTAAAGAAATTGGTATCTTAATGTAATAGAATCCTTGTAATTATATACTTAATGGTTCTTAATAAGTTAATCACGGTTTTTCATTTAAAATGCATTTTTTGCTTATTAAACTTTTATTTGTTATAGTATCTTTGCTTTTAAGGAGAAAGGGGAAAACACAGAGATAGATATAAAAAAGTTCTGTCATCTCTCATTATTCATCCTTTCTCCTCCTTTTGTGGTGTATTGGACTGGTATGTTGTTTGAAGTAATGTTTTTACATTTTAGTGCATTGAAAAGAAGCCCACTTCTTTTAATGACAACATACTTATTTTAATGATGATGGAGTTCTGGGCTTCTCTGCAAATTGCCTTATGTATTTAAGTTGTGTGGGACTCCTTTAAACTTAAAATTTCATTAAGATCTTAGAGAAATATTGAAATGATATTGCAAGTAGTTTCATTCAGGTTTGGTATTCAGTCAAATATTATATAGTTATTTCACTCCTCATCCCAATATTATAAAATGTACCATAAACATTTTTTTTTAGAAAAGGAAATAGGGGCAGAATTCATAGATCAAGTGGCCTTTCTCACTAGATGCTGAATTTCAGTGGTAATGAATGTGTAACCCACAGGATATCGAACATTACATAAGTTAACTGCCTTCATCCTGAGTCACTACCACTGGGAGGAGTGACTCCTGAAACAGTGTTATCTTGGGAGTGAGTAGTTCTCATTTCAGACCCCAATAAAGAAGTGTTTCAGCAAAAGTTTTAAAAAAATGCTTTCTCTTTGTGGATGGTAAACACTGATTAAGAGGAGAGAGCACACATCATACAGACTACCATGGGCCCTGGACCAGACACACTGGGGTTAGAGAGGCAAGCCAGCATCCTGGACTCCTCTCCTTTACCCAGGGTTTTAGAGGGATGCAGTCTTCTGTAGAAATTAATTGACAAAGATTGAATCTCCACTTGGTATTGTGAAAGAGAGCTGCTGCTAGCTTATATACTTTGAACTGCCAAATACCACTGCCTCTGGGTGAACAGATTACAAAAAGACACCTCTTTCTCTTAGAATGGCTAACAGAGGATAGGCTGGATTTTAGTCCCTACTCCTCCCCCTCTGCCTTGCCCCTGCCAGATTGGGTGCTTCTTGGCAGTATAGGCTTTGCACAACTATCCATGGTTTGATAACATGCATAAGCAGGATTGTGAACATCTGAAACAAATCCCGAAGAAAGGGGTAAATATATTAATGCAGATGACAGAGGAGGTGAGCAGTGTGGGCTGAGAGAAGCATCACAGAGGCTGCAAGAAGAATGTTCTAGGGAATTCCCTGGCTGTCCAGTGCTTAGGACTTGGTGCTTTCACTGTGGGGTCCAGTTTGATTCCTGATTGGAGAACTAAGATCTAAGATCTAGGAAGCCATGCAGTGGCCATGCCCCTACCCCACAGCCCCCCCGAAAAAAGAAGGCTAGCTCAAGTAGGCACTTTTACCTCTTGGCCATGCTGATTGAGAGTTAAATCTAAAAAAGCAATGATACAAATGAACTTATTTACAGAGATAAGCAAACTTACAGGCTTAGAGAACAAACTTATGGTCACCAGGGGGTGATGCGGGGGGAAGGATAGTTAGGGAGTTTGTGATTGCCATGCGCATATTACTATATTTAATATGGATAACCAACAAGGACCTGCTGCATAGTACAGGGAACTCTTCTCAGTATTCTGTAACAACCTAATTCGGAAAAGAGTTTGAAAAAGGGTAACAGTAACAGTTCAGCAGGTCAGTCATGTCCGACTCTGTGACCCCATGAACCACAGCACGCCAGGCCTCCCTGTCCATCACCAACTCCCAGAGTTTACCCAAACTCATGTACATTGAGTTGGTGATGCCATCCAACCATCTCATCCTCTGTCGTCACCTTCTACTCCTGCCTTCAATCTTTCCCAACATCAGGGTCTTTTCCATGAGTCAGCTCTTCGCATCAGGTGGCCAAAGTATTGGAGTTTCAGCTTCAACATCAGTCCCTCCAATGAACCCCCAGGACTGATTTCCTTTAGGATGGACTGGTTGGATCTCCTTGCAGTCCAAGGGACTCTCAAGAGTCTTCTCCAACACCACAGTTCAAAAGCATCAATTCTTCAGCGCTCAGCTTTCTTTACAGTCCAACTCTCACATCCGTACATGACCACTGGAAAAACCACAGCCTTGACCAGACGGACCTTTGTTGGCAAAGTAATGCCTCTGCTTTCTAATATGCTGTCTAGGTTGGTCATAACTTTCCTTCCAAGGAGTAAGCATCTTTTAATTTCATGGCTGCAATCACCATCTGCAGTGATTTTGGAACCCCAAAAAATAAAGTCAGCCACTGTTTCCACTATTTCCCCATCTATTTGCCATGAGGTAATGGGACCACATGCCATGATCTTGGTTTTCTGAATGTTGAGCTTTAAGCCAACCTTTTCACTCTCCTCTTTCACTTTCATCAAGAGGCTTGCTCTTCAGTTCTTCTTCGCTTTCTGCCATAAGGGTGGTGTCATC
The DNA here is from genome assembly GCF_910594005.1 of Cervus elaphus. Taxonomy (NCBI): domain Eukaryota; kingdom Metazoa; phylum Chordata; class Mammalia; order Artiodactyla; family Cervidae; genus Cervus; species Cervus elaphus. Next base: position 70,870,385 of record NC_057834.1, on the reverse strand, counting down.
TGCATATCTGAGGTTATTGATATTTCTCCCGGCAATCTTGATTCCAGCTTGTGCTTCTTCCAGCCCAGCGTTTCTCATGATGTATTCTGCATATAAGTTAAATAAGCAGGGTGACAATATACAGCCTTGACATACTCCTTTTCCTATTTGGAACCAGTCTGTTGTTCCATGTCCAGTTCTAACTGTTGCTTCCTGACCTGCATACAGATTTCTCAGGAGGCGGGTCAGGTGGTCTGGTATTCCCATCTCTTCCAGAATATTCCACAGTTTGCTGGAATCCACACAGTCAAAGGCTTTGGCATAGTCAATAAAGCAGAAATAGATGTTTTTATAGAACTCTCTTGCTTTTTTGATGATCCAGTGAATGTTGGCAATTTGATCTCTGGTTCATCTGCCTTTTCTAAAACATGCTTGAACATCTGGAAGTTCATGTTCACGTATTGCTGAAGCCTGGCTTGGAGAATTTTGAGCATTACTTTACTAGTGTGTGAGATAAGTTCAATTGTGCAGTAGTTTGAGCATTCTTTGGCATTGCCTTTCTTTGGGATTGGAATGAAAACTGACCTTTTCCAGTCCTGTGGCCACTGCTGAGTTTTCCAAATTTGCTGGCATATTGAGTGCAGCACTTTCACAGCATCATCTTTCAGGATTTGAAATAGCTCAACTGGAATTCCATCACCTCCACTAGTTTTGTTTGTAGTGATGCTTCTTAAGGCCCACTTGACTTCACATTCCAGGATGTCTGGCTCTAGGTGAGTGATCACACCATCGTGATTATCTGGGTCATGAAGATATTTTTTGTACAGTTCTTCTGTGTATTCTTGCCACCTCTTCTTAACATCTTCTGCTTCTGTTAGGTCCATACCATCTCTGTCCTTTATTGAGCCCATCTTTGCATGAAATGTTTCCTTGATATCTCTAATTTTCTTAAAGAGATCTCTAGTCTTTCCCATTCTATTGTTTTCCTCTACTTCTTTGCATTGATTGCTGAGGAAGGCTTAGATACATGTATAACTTAATTACTTTATCATTCACCTGAAACCAACACAGCATTGTTAGTCGACTATACACCAATTTAAAACAAAAGAAAAAAACGAAAAAAGAAAAAGGAATTATCACTGGTTTTTTAGGATTTGGAAACACGTTGTATGTGCTTTCTAGTTCGTCATAGAGTATGTGTGTATAGTCCTCACTGTACACTGTATCTTCCATTGTTTTCTCTTAATCTTGAAGCTGTTGATTCCTACATGATTGTGACATTGAAGATTCTGGAGCCCAGAATAGGAATACTCAGAACCAGCATTCCTTGGAGTGGAAGGATATTTCCAGGAATTTTGAGCTCTGGAAGGGAGTTGTGGAAAAAAGGGGAAGCGGCAGGACAGCCCAGGCTGACATTCCAGTTAGCCAAGGATGTGGAGGTGCACAATGTGGATTCTCTTAGGAAAGGTTTTTGCACCTGACTAAACTGGAAGTCCCTGAAGATACCAAGTTGGTGATGACACATTCCCTTCACTAGAAGAGCTAGAAATATTTTCACATTTACCCTACTTATCATCACACAAACTGCATAATTTAGGGAGGAAAAATCTTAATCAATTGAATATCATTGGGGTGGAAATTTAAGCCAAAAAACCACACAAGAATTGAGGTTACCCGTCTAGGTAAATTGTGACTGAAAGAAGGCCTGGGCCTTTTCAACTGGATCAGAAGAAGGAGATAGCTTTTCCTTCCCATCTCTGGCCAGAGAAGCAAACTTTTAAAAAGCATAGTTATGATTATGGTTATTAATTATCAATCAATGAGTTATGGAGGAAGAGAGCACAGTCAGACCGTTCACGTCTCTCTACTTGTAGTGAAAATGTGGAAAATTCTTGCAAGGTAAGTTAGCAGGAGTGAAATGCAAGGAAAAGTGTATGCATGAGCAGAATAAAGTTGATTAAAATAGTTCTGAGTATTTGCATATCTAAAACAATTTATTTAAAAATAAATAGTTAAAAATTAACTTATCCTATCACATGAGTTTCCTGCTAATATCCATATACCTCCCCCAAGCACACTGCCAACAAGGCTTGCTTCTAAAGAAACATTACCCTTGTTTGGGAATCTGTCTTATTTACTTTTTTGCCCCTAGTCCCTGGCACAATGTCTGGACCAGAGGACTCATTCATTCATTCAACAAATATTTATTGAGCATCTACTATGTGACAGACATTCTTCCAGGAACTTAGGAAACAGCAATGAACGAAACAGATGTGTTCCTACACTAAGAGATCTTATATTCTGGTGGAATAATTTCATATTTGTGCAAGTAAATAAACAACCTAGACGTGTGTTATGAGGAAAATTAAAAAGGGGATGTGATAGTGACTAGATGGCATGATACAGATGGGCAGTAGTTGGGGCTTTTTGAGGAAAGGACATTTGAATTGATATATGAAGGTAAGGATTCAAATTTGGGACAAAGTTAGGTGTGTCTAAATGATAGAAAGATGGACAATGTGACTTGAAGCTGAACAGGCAAGAAGAGAGAAGTGGTGTGGGGATGAGTGGAAGGGTTCAGAGCTGGTCATGTCAGAGAGGGAGGTGAAGCAGTTAGGCAATGTTGAGTTCGTGTTACAGAGGCACAACATACTGCAGAGATTCTCCAGAACTTCATTGCCACGAAAAATGTCACACCATCAAGAAGGTGGAAAGACCACCCGTAGGATGATAAAAAGTGTTGACAAGTCATATATCTAATAAGGGACTTAAACCAGAATATATAAAGAACTCTTACAACTCAATAATAAGAAGGCAAATAACCCAGTTAAAAAATAGGCAAAGATCTGAAGGGAAGCATGTAACTAACAACAACAACAACAACAAAAACACAAATGAAAAGATGCTTAGCCTTACTAGTCATCAGAGAAATGCAAATCAAAATCATGAGATACCCCTTTATATAGTACACAGAATGACTAGAATAAAATGTCAGATAATAACAAGTGTTGACAAGGATATGGAGAAATCAGAATCTTTATACACTTGTGGGACTGTGAATGGGGATGTTAAATGAGGCAGGCACCTTGGAAAACCATCTGGCAATCCCCCAAATGATTAAACATAGAGTTATTATATGTCCTAGTGATTCCACTAGGTATATATCCAAGAGAAACGAAAGCATATGTCCACACAAAAACTTATGCATGAATTTTTATAGTGGTATTATTCAACATATCAAAAGGCAGAAACAGTCCAAACATCCATCAACTGACAAATGGATGATAAAGTGTGTTCTATTCATACAATGAAATTTCATTTGGCCATAAAAAGGAATGAAGTACTGATACATGGTACAACATGGATGAACCTTAAAAACATTACACTAAATTAAAGAAGGCAGTCAGAAAAGACCACATGTTATACAATTCTATTCATATTAAATTTCTAGAACAAGGAAATCTACAGAGACAGAAAGATTAGTAGTTGTTTAGGGGATGTGGGCAATAATATGATATGAGACAGCTAAAGGGTACAGGGTTTTTTTTTTTCCAAGGTGATGAAAATGTTCTAAAATTGGGGAGATGGTTGTACATACCTGTGAATATACCCAAAACTGTTGGATTTTACACTTGAAATGTATGGTATGTGAATTATATCTCAATAAAGCTGTTAAACAAAAATACTTACCCCCCCCAACCCCAAAGGCTAAGGGTATACTTTATACTCCCTGAGAGTTTCAGGCTCTTCAGATAAAATTTACTAGTCCAGATCAGAATAACTTTTTGCCTGAGGGAGAATCATCAATGAAGTTATTCTTAGAACACAAAGCTTTTCTTTCTAAAATACTGGAAAGGAGCAACACCTTGAACACCACAGGAAACCCATAAATATCTAATTTGCACCACTGCATGATAAAAGCAGCTTGCTTCTTCCACTCATTAGCAACACTCAAAAATATTTTCTAGCTCTTTGCCTGCTAATAAGGATATTTACATTTGCTCTTTGCACCAACTAAGTAAGCCCTGTTTATTCCACAGTTTCTCTGCAACTCTGGTCCACCTGGACTGAGCTGGAAATTGGTAGAGAGCTGTAGCTGTTCTAGGACAGATTCAGTGATAAAAAGTGCAAGTGTCATTTCAGACTCATTTATTAATAAGTTAATGCCTTTGGAATCATGGATTTTTTAGTGAGGCTGGAATTTGGAAGTTATTTCTGTTTCCTAGATGACAGGAAGTTAGCCATCATATTCTACTAACAGTAACATGCTCTTTGTCCTGGGAGATGACGGTCATTACAGAGGCAACCTTTAAGCCGTGTGTGTGTGTGTGTGTGTGTGTGTGTGTGTGTGTGTGTGTGTGTGTGTATGCGCGTGCGCATGCTCAGTTTTCTCTGACTCTGGGACCCCATGACCTGTAGCCTGCCAGGCTCCTCTGTCCATGGGATTTCCCAGGCAAAAATACTGAATGGGTTGCTATTTCCTTCTCCAGGGGATCTTCCCAACCCAGGGTCCCAACCTGTGTGTCTGGCGTTTCCTGCATTGGTAGGTGGGTTCCTTACCACTAGTGCCAACTGGGAAGCCCCTTAGGCCCTTTAAGATAGGAAAATCTCACTCATCTTAGTACTATGTAAGTTAGTGCTTTTGTACACAATATGTATTTAGTACTTTTAAAATTTTAATTTGAAATAATAGATCACTAGAGTTTAAGAACGAGATCAAGAAAAGTTTTTGATGTGCTGTATTAGCCAAATGTGAGTCTGACTCAATCTGGGAACTGGCTTGTAAATGTAACACTATTGGACCAGAGAGTCTCCAGTTGTTAACAAGGAAGCCAGGGAAGTGATGGTGCTATTGTAAGCTATTATAAACAGGAAATGGGAAATAAGACTTTTCCAATATCTTTTTGTTCAGTCAGAGAAAGCAAGACATTGCATCTGGTAGATGCAAGCATTCAACTCTGTACACTGAGGCTCTGTTTGGGTGTAGTATAGTTTACTAGGTTTGCCACAGTTTAGGTGAGATATTTAATTTCCTCACTTTCATTATAAGACAAGATTCCCAGTAGCAGAATATACGGGGTTGTGCATTTGTCAGTCATAGAAATCAAACTTGCCTCTTGTACTGACGGGTCAACCATGTGTTTTAGGTCTAGTCTTCCCTTGGCCTCCCTTATGGAAAGAAATTAACAATGATTTCCATCAGTTTCTTTCTAACCTTTCCTCTTTCTACCATCTATCAGAATAGGACATGTTTTCTTATCTTCCCTCTGTCCATTAAAATTATGTGGATAAGTTTGAAATGTCCACATCTCCTAAATGCATTTTTGGATGTATGAAATATGCTTTGAAATCCTAGGTGTAGGATACTGTTGCCATCTTTACCACACATATGGTTCTCAGCACTTTACGGCTCAATTTTCTGCTTAAGAGGGTGCCGCTTATAAACCAGCAAATACAGCAAGTGACTAATTAGCCAAATTAATGAAGGCTTGTTTACTTGAAGTCCCCAGTGCCCTTGGAACTTGGGATGTTTCATTATTACAGTCTGCAAGTGGTTTCCTCCAATTAATTTTTAACATACGGCTCTTGCCTCTTCCCAGTAATATGTAATATCCTAATACTTCAGAGGGGTTTACAAGCATTAACTCATTATTCCTTATAGGGAACTACTGGAAGACTGGAACAAAAAGGAATCATAGTGCTTTTTGACATGCTTTCCAAATTGTACTCCATAGGTCTAGAGGAAAATTGGTAAAGAGGAATTAATAAGGCCTATTCTGAAAAACACATGGAAAGGAAAACAAAACAAAACAAAACAAAGCAAACAAACTGTGTAGGTATAAAAGGAATTAATCTTTTCCACAGAATGAAAGATAAGCAAGCTAAGAAAAGTCAGTCTTCTTACTTACAGCCCCTTGTGAGATGCTGTGATTGGAGACAAATTGAAATCAAATTAGGCACATGAAAGCATGTGTTTAGAGCACATTAAGATGTGATGTGTGCATCTAGAGCACATACAGAAGTGAGGTGCATGAGGGATGTCACAGAAATGGTGAAGTAGAAAGCTTCAGGAATTGACCCTTCCACTGAAGCAGCCATTAAGCTTGTAAAAGCTTATAGAATCATGTTTTTAAAACTTTAGAATCTAATAAAAAACTTGTAACAACTGGGGGAGAGCTTAATGAGAAAGAAATTACTAAATTTCAGGGTTTAAGGAAGTCTCTATCAGATCACTGTCTGCTGAGAACAAAACAGAGGCTTAAGGGATCATATATGACAACAAATACAGTCTTTGCAAAAAACAGTTTAGGAAAGTAACTTAATAAATGATGACTGAAGTCCTCAACAATCAATAACAAAAGTCTCTGGAGAAGGAGAGAATATGATTTCCAGAGTTATCACATTATAGAATTCAAAATGTCAATGAAAGTTTTAACAAAAGTTACAAGACATACAAAGACACAGTAAAGAATGACTTATTCCCAGGAAATAAATTGACAGAAAACATCGTTGAGCTAGGTCAGATATTGGACTTACTAGACAAAGAATTTAAATCAAAAATCTAAGTAAAGTTTTGAATGACGACCTAGAAAACAACAGCAACAACACCCACAATAACTGGGAGGAGAATGTATAAACAAAGACTATCAATAAAACATTGACATCATAGAAAAGACCCAAAATAGAAATTCTAGAGCTGAAAAGTACAGCAGTTGAATAAAAATAATTGACTACATGGATTCAACATCAGATTTGAGTAGGTGGAAGAAAGAACAGAAAACTTGAGGATAGTACAATTGAAATTAAACAGTCTGAGGAGAAGAAAGAGAAAAAAGATTGAAGAAAAAAAGAACACATTTTAAAGGATTTGTGGGACTTCATCAAGTATTCCAATATACACATATTTTTGGAATTGCAAAAGGAGAATACAGAAAGGGGAAGAAATAACATTTGAAGAAATAATGGCTGAAAATTTCCCCAAATTGATGAAAGATATGAATATCCACATCCAAGAGGCTTAACAAACTTCAAGTAGGATAAACTCCAAAGAGATCTGCACTGAGACACCTATTACTAAGCTACCAAAGGAGGGAATCCTGAGAGTAAAAAGATAAAAATGATTCATTACATACAAATGATCCTTAATAAGATTAGCAGCTTTTTCCACATAAGAAAGTCTGGAGGGCATCAAGCACTGTGTGACATGGTTAAAGTGCTGGTAGCAAAAATAATGCCAAACAAGAATTCTATATCTGACAAAACTATTCTTCAAAAATGAAAAAGAAATGAAGATATTCCCTGATCAAAAAAAGAAAAGCTGAAAGCATTCATTGCTAGTGAAGCTGCATTATGAGAAGTGGTAAAATGAGTCCTTCAAGCTGAAATGAAAGAGAACTAGATAATGATTTGAAGCCATTCAAAGAAATAAATAACTCTCATAAAGGTAAAGTATTAGGGAAATATAAAAGCCAGTATTATTGCATTTGGGGTTTGTAACATTTTTTTTTTTGTTTTCTATATGATTTAAAAGACAAAAGCATAAAATATTAATTATAAATCTATGTTAATGGGCACAGAATATATAAATGTGTAATTTTTAATAATAAGACTCTATAGTACATGCAGAGATTAGGTACACATCTAGAACACATATAGAGCTGAAGTCCATCTCTAGAACATGTGCAGAAGGGAAGTGAGCATCTTTCACCTGTTCAGAAGGGAGAGACAGGTGTCAATGATTCATTAATAATTCATTCAAGATGAGTTCTACTTATACTTGAAACTTAAGAAAGTGTAATAGTTCAACCTCTGTATTTTGAAAACAGGCAGTCTCATAAACAGGAGCTAAGCTACATATGGTATTAAGTTTGGAATGAATTTTTTAAAAAGAAAGAAGAATTTTTTTTGTCAACAATCAAGGTGGTATTTCTAAAAATTGTAACAACAAAATTGGAATAATTTATATTTGAATCAATGGAGGATATGGAAACTATAGTCAAGGCTATGGTTTTTCCAGTAGTCATGTGTGGATGTGAGAGTTGGACCATAAAGAAGGCTGAGTGCTGAGGAACTGATGCTTTCAAATTGTGGTGCTGGAGAAGACTCTTGAAAGTCCCCTGGACTGCAAGGATATCAAACGAGTGAATCGTAACGGAAAGTAACCCTGAATCTTCATTGGAAGGACTGATGCTGAAGCTGAAGCTCCAATACTTTGGCCACCTGATGTAACAAGCTGACTCCTTGGAAAAGACCCTTATTCCGGGAAATATTGAAGGCAAAAGGAGAAGGGGCTGGCACAGGATGAGATGTTTAGATAACATCACTAACTCAATCAACATGAATTTGAGCAAACTCCAGGAGATAGTGGAGGACAGAGGAGCCTGGAGGGCTATAGTTCATGAAGTCACAAAGAGCTGGACATGGCTTAGAGACTGCACAACAACAATAGGATATGTAATGAAAAAGAAGTTTTGATGTCTTGAAATTAATTGAAAGGCTTCCTTGATGGCTCAGATGATAAGGAATCTGCCTGCAATGCAGGAGACCTGGGTTCAATCCCAGGGTCAGGAAGATCCCCTGGAGAAAGGAATAGCCACCCACTTCAGTATTCTTGCCTGGAGAATTCCATGGTGGATTATAGTCCATGATATCACTCTAATGGCAGAAAGTGAAAAGGAACTAAAGAGCTTCTTGATGAGGGTGAAAGAGAAGAGTGAAGAAACTGGCTTAAAGTTCAATATTCAAAAAACTAAGATCATGGCATCTGGTCCCATCAACTTCCTGGCAAGTTGATGGGGAGAAAGTGAAAGAAGTGACAGATTTTTTTTGGCGGGGCGGGGGGGGGGGGGGCTCCAGAATCACAGCAGACAGTGACTGCAGCCATGAAATTACAAGATGCTTGCTCTTTGGAAGGAAAGCTTTGACAAACCTAGACAGTGTATTAAAAAACAGAGACATCACTTTGCTGACAAAGATCATATAGTCAAAGCTATGGCTTTTTCAGTAGTAGTCATGTACGGATGTGAGAGCTTGACCGTAAAGGTAGTTGAGCGCCAAAAAATTGATGCTTTCAAATTGTGGTGCTGGAGAAGACTCTTGAGAGTCCCTTGGACAGCAGAAAGATCAAACTAAAGAAAATCTACCCTGAACATTCATTGGAAAGACTGATGCTGAAGTTGAAGCTCCGATACTTTGGCCACCTGATGCAAAGAATTGACTCATTGGAAAAGACCCTGATGCTGGAAAAGATTGAGGGCAGGAGGTAAAGGGAGCAATCAAGGATGAGATGGTTGAATGCCATCACCAATTAAACAGATATGAGATTGAGCAAACTCCCAGAAATAGTGAAGGCCAGGGAAGCCTGGCATGTTGCAGTCCATGGGGTCACAAAAAGTCAGACATGACTTAACAATTCTATGACAATTAATAAAAAGAATGAAAACAGAGAAAACATTCAGTGTCTGCACATGATAGCTATTCCTTAGAATGTAGGTTTTGAGGTTGCCTTTGATGAAAGGAAGTCTGGTTTCTTGACTTATAAAGAAAAAAGGGACTTATAAAGAAAAAAGGGTGTTTCAGGTGTGCTGAGCAAGTAAAATGGGTGTTGAGCAGAAAATGGATTTGGATGCTAGGAAAACAAGGGACACTTTGCAATCCAGTGCTTATTTGTAGTGAGTGATAAACTCAGGTTCTTAGGAGAAGATATAATCATATCCTTAAATAAGTAGAGTTATGACTAACACTAAGATAATAATTGACTGTCAGTGGTCTGAAAACTATCTTTCCTCCAATTATTTGATACATTACATTCTCACCAAAACACTTGATGACTAACTCTCCATTGATAAGAGTACAAATTCAAGCTTCTTAGCTTAGGTTCATAGCCTCCCAACTCTGGTTTTCACCAGATTTTCTACCCAATTTTTTTTTAGCCTTCTAAAATTTCAGGAAGTAGTTTGACTAGAAGACACAAGATACACATATTTTTGACAAATCCAGTATTTTAGAAAAGTAGGTGTTTGGGTATTATGATTGTTTGAAGACAAAAATAATCTAAAAGTATCCTCAGTCTTTTCCTTCCCCTAATCTGCAAAAAAAAAAAAAAAAAAAGTCTTTGCTTGCAGTTTCTTTACCTTTCTTGCTGCATGAGGAGTGTTCTGCTATTACCAGGACAGAATTTTTGGATTTGTGATGCAAAGAAAGATAGGTGTGAAAGACTGAACAACCAGAGTACTCAGGCTAGGTGTGGAGGAGGAGATATTTTTAGAGAGTTTCTAGGAGAATGGCAAGACAAGTACTCCAGGGTATGAGAAAAATAAACCAGAAGAAATTAAAGTTTAAAAAAACATGTAACTGTGGATTTATTTCCATTTCAAATACTGTCCAAGGGGTTGAGTGATTTTGAAGGTCCTCTGGTTGCTGAATGGTAGTTCATTGACTATGCGCTGTTGAAACAAATAGTGTGGCCCCTGCTTTCAACATGCTTACACATGTAACAGTAAAGTTCTAGAAACCAAGTGAACATTAGGTAGAATCTGAATTAAAAGACCCTGACACTAGTCTCTCTCCAATCTTATTTCTGAGACTTGAGTTTTTGGTTTTATTCAGCATTCTTTTGAAGTCACCTTTCAAGGCTCAGGTCCAACATGACCTTCTCTGTGAAGACTTTTCTGGATATTCCTCATTTCTCTAATTGAATTGACTGTCCACTCTTTGGGTCTCACTTCTCCATCGTATAGACTTCTCTAGAGTCACCTATGGCGCTTGGCTGAACTTGTCTCTCGAATTGACTGTGAGATTTTTGAGTGCAGAAACCATCTTTGTTTCCCTGGAGCTTAACACTTCACCTGATGCTTAATGCACACTTGTTGAGTACCCAGGTTAACAACCATTGCTCCTGCTTATTTTTTCTCCTCATTTCCATGCCTGTGCACCAATGATTAGTGAGTCTTTCTGAAGAACAATAAAATATACAGTGACTCCATATTATTACAATGACAGTCCAAATTCATTAGTATAGCATAAGTTCTTGATAATATGACTTTATTTTTCAGGCATGTCCTCTCCTTAAAATCTCTATGTTCTATCCTAATTGAACAACTCATATGTTTCCTTTTTTTACAAAAACTTTTTTTCAGTAAGAAGAACTTTATAAAATATCCAAGTATATTCTCTGCCAGCCCCAGAATTTCCTCTTGTCATGGTATAGTAACGAGAGCTGATACAGAGAAACAAGAGATAAAGAATCACATAGGAGTAAGTTATTGTAAATGTTCTAACTTCTGTGTTAGGCTGTGGGGTCATTGGTGTGTGTTATATTTTAAATAAGCAAGCACACAAATAAATAAATGAGTTACATGAGCCAATGATGAAAGTATGCCGTAAAAAACCAAAGTATGATTAATTTAATTTCATGAACTTGAAATAAACAAAAGAGCAGCTGAAAGAGACTACGAGTAATAGACCCAAATTACTTATCTCCTGTCTTAGTGTTCTAGATCCTTTCTGCTTCCTCCCTGCTCTCTTAACTTGTGGATGGTCACAAAAAATAGTGCATAATTTTCAAGATTTACTTTTTCTATATAGGTACCTATATATATGTGCCTCAGTTCAGTTCAGTTCAGTCACTCAATCATGTCTGACTCTTTGCAACCCCATGCACAGCAGCATGCCAGGCCTCCCTGTCCATCACCAACGCCTGGAGTTTACCCAAACTCATGTCCATTGAGTCGGTGATGCCATCCAACCATCTCATCGTCTGTCGTCCCCTTTTCTTCCTGCCTTCAATCTTTCCCAACATCAGGGTCTTTTCAAATGAGTCAGCTCTTCACATCAGGGGGCCAAAGTGTTGGAGTTTCAGCTTCAACATCAGTCCTTCCAATGAACACTCAGGACTGATTTCTTTTAGCACTGACTGGTTGGATCTCCTTGCAATCCAAGGGACACTCAAGAGTCTTCTCCAACACCACAGTTCAAAAGCATCAATTCTTCAGCACTCAGCCTTCTTTATATTCCAACTCTCACATCCATACATGACTACTGGAAAAACCATAGCTTTGACTAGATGGACCTTTGTCATCAAACTAATGTCTCTGCTTTTTAATATGCTGTCCAGGGTGGTCGTAACTTTCCTTCCAAGGAGTAAGAATCTTTTAATTTCATGGCTACAGTCACCATCTGCAGTGATTTTGGAGCCCCCCAAAATAAAGTCAGCCACTGTTTCCACTGTTACACTATCTATTTGCCATGAAGTGATGGGACCAGATGCCATCATCTTAGTTTTCTGAATGCTGAGCTTTAAGCCAACTTTTTCACTCTCCTCTTTCACTTTCATTAAGAGGCTCTTTAATTCTTCTTCACTTTCTGCCATAGGGCTGGTGTCATCTGCATATCTGAGGTTATTGATATTTCTCCAGCTTGTGCTTCGCCAGCCCAGTGCTTCTCATGATGTATTCTGCGTATAAGTTAAATAAGCAGGGTGACAATATACAGCCTTGACATACTCCTTTTCCTGTTTGGAAAAGGAACATGCTGTTCCATGTCCAGTTCTAGCAATTGCTTCCTGACCTGCATACAGGTTTCTCAAGAGGCAAGTCAGGTGGTCGCGTATTCCCACTGTACATGTAGAGATGTACAGTGACACTGAAGACACTCTCAAGAAGAACATCAGAAATGGTTAGAGTGATGGGAGCCTTGATTTGAGGCATTTTCCAGGCTTAAAGGATATAAATGTGTCTAATCATTAAAGCTTCATTCAGCAACAACTAATGGCAGATTTGATAATGTTCTACAAGTATTTGAACACTATAAACATCAAAGATGGAAAGAAATTATTTAGCTTGTTAGAAGATGGTATGATTAAGAGTAACTAAAAATGACCTCTGGGCTGAATTTAAGATTAGCATTCTGAAAGCAAAGTGTTTAGATTTCAGGGTAGAGTCGTGACAAAAGTGATAAATCAATAGAGAAAAAATGTGGAAAATAACTGATCTGCAAATGAGATGATTTTGCTTGTATTTAAAAGCTGGAAATGATTGCATTGAAATTTCTTCTTGTCTGTGTTTCTTATGTAGTGCTTACCTGAACCTCTCTCTCATCTGCTCTTGGGCTTGGCTTTGGTCTCAGAGTTTTAGATTGGTCCTTTGTCTTGCCTCTAGGAATGTTATAATGTTAGCCAACCTTGATACTCCAAACCACAGTTCTCTATCTCTCTTTCTTCATTCAATTAATATTTGAGCACATAGTGTTAAGCACCATTCAAGTGTCTTTTGAGCCTAGGCACTGGTTATCAAGACAAACAAAAATTTTGTCTTCAGGTAACTTTTATCCTTGAGGGTTACTTATTATTATGGACTGAACATTTGTATCCTCCCAAAATTCATATGTTGAAATCCAAAGCCCCCAGTGTGATAGTATTAGGAGGAATGGCCTTTGGGAGATAATTAGGTAATAAGGGTAGAGCCCCCATGAAAGGGATTAGTGCCCTTATAAAAGAGAACCAAGAGAGCTCTCTATCCATCTTTCAGCTTGGTGACGGCACAGTGAGAAGTTGGTAATCTCCAATCAAGAAGTGGGCTCTCACTAGACACTGAATCTGCTGGTGCCTTGATCTAGGATTTCCTGCTTCCAGAACAGTGAGAATAATTGTCTGTTGTTTGTGCCACCTGGTCTATATTTTTCTTAAAGCAGTCTGTACTGACAAAGGCACTGATAGCACCCTATTTGCTGTGTTTCTCGTTGGAATTGGTTGAATTCTTTCTCCCATAAGCTCTGTCTCATGGGGAAGGCATGAAAACTTTTGGTTGTGCTCTAACTCCAGAACACAGGTAGCAGAGAGAAATACCATTTTGACAGAACAGGTTATGAGCCTTATCCCAATTTTTCTTTCTAACCCTATCAGACTCATCTCTTTTTTGTGTGTTTTGTCTCTTCAGTCAAACCTGACTCTTTGCAACTCTATGGACTGTAGCCCACCAGGCCCCTCTGTCCATGGGGTTCTCCAGGTGAGAATACTGGAGTGGGTTGCCATACCCTCCTCCTGGGGATCTTCCCGACTCAGGGGTCAAACCCACATTTCCTGCCTCTCCTATGTTGCAGGCAGATTCTTTTGCCTACTGAGCCATCAGGGAAGCCCCATCTATTTCATAGGATTTTATTATTTTGAATATGCACCATTCACATTGGCAGACATGCAGGGTTTATGAATTCCCTTTACTCTGTCTGCATTGCTTCACCAGCAGAGAGGTCTTCAGGGCATGCAAAGCTGGGCCATTTCCCCTGGCCTGAGTTCTGTGTTCTGGGACTAGGTAGTAGACAGGGAATAAGAGATAATTTTCTTTCAGGTGAAGTACAAAGAAAAAATACAGCCACACATTTGTGAACTTAGTGACCCACCTAGCTAAAACATATGGGACAGTTCTTCCCTCTTCCAGACTTCCCTTCCTTTCCATCTCAGACTGCAAGTTGCTTTTCTTTTATTTGCTCTTTCAAGGCTGATATTTACTTGAAAACAAACATATGAACAACATCCCACTTAATTTCATCTATAAACAAGTGTTCCACGGGCACATAATGGGCCAGGGGTCATGGCAGACAGCACCATGTGTATCCACACTCAGAAACATTCTGTGGCTTAACCCAGCTTTCCGCTTCCTCGGGCTGTATTCGGGTTCTTCAGTGTCATGGTTTCTACCCTGTTACCTGGATCCAGTTAGATACAGGGCATGAGGGCAGGGGCAGAACCTTCTTTTCTTTTGGTAATTCCGACCAGGCCAACATTTACGGACTCCAGTGCTTTTCACATATTATTCTCTTTAATTTTCACTATGTGTGTGCGTGCTTAGTCACTCAGTCATGTCTGACTCTTTGCGACCCGATGGACTGTAGCCTGCCAGGCTCCTCTGTCTATGGGATTTACTAGGCAAGAATACTGGAATGGGTTGCCATTTCCTTCTCCAGGGAATATTTCCGACCCAGGGATCGAACCCGCATCTCCTGCATTGCAGGTGGATTCTTTACCACTGTGCCACAATTGTCTGCAACACCTGCCTCCCACAGCTAGGTGAGGACGTGGAACACTCCATGTAGAGCTTTGTCTTCTCTGATCATTGGCTTTTCCTCCTTCCTGTAGGCAAAGTAACCAAGACAGAGTTTTGGACTCTAGGATTTAAAAATTTTTTTTTTTTAACATATATTTTCTGAGTTGAACTTAGAACTGTGATTGTCTTGACTGATTGAAAATACACAGCCGCCCTCTGTGAAGAAGACACATGCAGATCTTTCCAAGTGATTAGTGAATTGTGGAGAGCCTTGCTAGAGCCATCTTCTATTAATATTTTTATAAAATGCGTGGAAGGAACTAACTATAGTCCTAAATGTAAGTAAGGGAAAAGAACTCTGCTGTTCATTTTGGTAGCAATTAGCCATATGTGGCTATGTGGCTATGAAGCACTTGAGATTCAGCTAGTCTGAACTGAGATGTGCTGTAAGTGTAAAACACACTTCAGATTCAAAACACTTAATAGGACAAAGGAATGTAAAATACTTCATTTGTAAATTATTATACTAATTGCTTGTTGAAACAATAGGTATCTTAACACTGGGTTAAGATATACTATTAAAATCAAGCTTCCTTGCTTCTTTTTACTTTTAAGAAATGTGATTCCCAGAAAACTTAAAGTTACATATGAGCTTGCATATATTTCTATTAAAGAATACTGGTCTAGAAGAAATTTTTTTTTCTGGGACTGCTTTTATCTAACCATTTAAACTAGCTTAGAATTAAACTGCCACCTTTGCTTTAAAAATATCTGGCATGTAATACCCAGGCATAATTATTTTTCTGCTTCGACCAAGTTGCTATAGGAGCAAAGTTATGGTGTAATAAAGAACAACTTGAGCTAATAACTTGTATATGAAAATAGTTACATCTTCATTGTGGGAACCGCAAGGTACCCATACTGTTTCAATGCACACACAAATCCCCTTTATAATGATGCTTTTTCATTCATTTAGCATGCCTTTATTATTATTAATACAACAATGAAAATGCCATATATATCAGGGTGAAAGCATCTATTTTGGATAATCAAACCTATAAATCTTGTGACTGCTCAGATGTAGCCAATTAACTCCCCTTTCTCAGAACTACAGTGTAGCAGATGGTGCAAAAAGGGTGGCCACAGAGTTCTTGTCGTACTCTTGACTGAATGATGTAATCATAAGAGCCATGGAAGCTAGTGGGGAGGTTCAAGTTTTTCAGCCACAAAAAAATGCTCCTTTTAAGAGCTTAAACATAAGAAATGTTTCTATTATTTAAAATGTTGACATCTTCATGAGCTATGTAAAAGTTCTCATCAGGACATTAACAGAATCCTTCATGCTATACTAGCAGAGCCTTTCTTTATACCTCTGATTTCTCATTTTTGATAGCATGTCTCATGCTTTTTTAAAAATTGAAATATAGTTGATCTACAATGTTGTGCTAATTTCTGTTATACAGCAAAGTGATTCAGTTATACATATGTATGCATATATACATCCTTTTTCATAGTCTTTTCCACTATGGTTTATTACAGGATATTGAATATAATTGCCTGCACTATACAGTAGGACCTTGTTGGTTATCCATCCTGTATATAATAGTTTTTATCTGCTAATCCCAAACTCCCAATCCTTCCCTTCCCCACCCTCCATCTCCTTGGCAACCACAAGTCTGTTCTCTATGGGAAGAGGTTTTGTTTTGTTTTTTGATATAATTGCTTTACAATGTTGTGTTAATTTCTGCGGTACAGCACTGTGAGTCAGCCATGTGTATGCATACACCCCCTTCCTCTTGAGCCTCCTCCACTCCATCCTGTCTGTCTAGGTCGTGACAGGGCACCGAGCTGAGCTTCCTATGCTACGCAGCAGCTTCATGATAGCTATCTGTTTTACACATAGTAGTGTATATACGTCAGTTCTATAATCTCAATAAACCAGAGGTAATACTTTATAAACAGCTCTAGTCACATTTCACATTACTTTTTTGATTTGCCTGTAGCAGTAAGCTGTGTTGATGTTGTGTGTGTTGTGGGGGCAGGAGTGAGAAGGAAAAGCAATCTGTAGATAAAATGTGGGCAAAGTAGGATTGACATGGGTGATGATCTTTTATTTTCATTCAATTTTTAAGATCTTTGTATTAAAAATTCCTGGTTACAATGTTTAAATGGTTTGGGTGATGCTACCTAAATAGTTGTTGAATTGACTAGTTCTGCCACTAAGGTAAAATGTACACTTTGAAATTTCAAAGATTAGGAAACTACACTTCATGATCACATGAAATTTGACTTGAGGGAGGGTGTGTGTGTATGTGTGTGTGTGTGTGTGTGTGTGTGTGTATCCCTTGGGCATAATTTCTTTCAGATATATGGGATCTTGATCTTATTGAATTAAAATTTGCCCCATGATTTTAATGTTTTTTTTTTTTTTTTTGTTAAGCTGTGTTTTTAGATAATGGTTGATACTGAATTCTTTAGAGCTTATAATGGCAGACTTTTGAAGTGCCTTGATATGGTTTAAAAACCTGAATAAAATAAAGCTTTCATATTTGTACCCTTCTCATTCAATATTGTTTCTTGCCTTCAAATCTCCTTTATAAAATAGTGCAGATTTCAGTTTCTGTTTGAGTTGTGCATCATTCCTACAAACTATAGGTGACCTTTTCATAAATTTGTTTTTGGATAAAAATGATATCCAAAAGATATCCTAGAAGATATCTCACCAGGTAAAGCCCTGTCGAAACCTGATAAGTGGGGTTGAAAAAATCCTATTCTATAAAATGAAGGTTCAGGATATCGCGAGCTTAATAAAATGAGGGTGGAGATCCTGTTCATCTAGCTACCACAGCATTTGTGGGGTTGAGCTGAGGAATCCAAGTCTGAAATCTGCCTGCATCTCAGCTATAGTGTGATGCTACCTAGTGATGGCTGTCCTCTCTCAAGTAACCAGTATTACTGCCAGGGATCCAGCATCCTATGAAAGGCCAAAAGTTCTCTGACAGCAGCAGCAATTCTAGGAAATCTCCTGGTTAATTTGTGCTCATTTCATTGGCCTCATCTGGGAGACTGAGACAGGAGAACTCCAGGGATCCAGGGAACCCCTCCCTTCTTCCCTATCTTCCAAGAAGGGGCTGAATGCCACTTCCAACAAACCACGTTCCCCTTCACATTTCACTCTATTCCTTCCTTCCTCATAGAAAAACTGTAGCTCACCAGATCTGGGAATAGATATTGGGTGGAGAGAAGAACTCGATTGCATTGTATCCTTAATGTGAGGCGTCCCTGGTGGCTCAGATGGTAAAGAATCTGCCTGCAATGTGGGTAGACCTTTGTTCAATCCCAGGGTCAGGAAAATCCCTTAGAGAAGGGAATAGCTACCCAATCTAGTATTGCCTGAAGAATTCCATGGACAGGGGAGCCTGGTGAGCTACAGTCCATGGTATCCCAAATAGTTGGACATGACTGACAAACTAACACTTTCGCTTTTTATCCTTATTGTGAGGCCTGTTAGTGTGAGGTTTCACTAAAATTTTGTTATTTTCAGTGAAATATCATAGGAATGAATTTGGCAAAAACTGTACCATCTACTCAGCTTCCCCTCCAGGAGCTGCAGGAAACAGGTTCGATCCCTGTGAGTTGGGAAGATCCCTTGGAGGAGAGTATGCAACCCACTCCAGTTTTCTTGCCTGGAAAATCTCATAGACAGAAGAGCCTGGCAGGCTGTAGTCCATAGTGTCTCAAAGAGCTGGACACGACTGAAGTGACTTAGCATGCTTTCAGGTACCATCTACTAAGATGAGTATTTATAGATTTTAGCTCCCATATAATTTTAGCTCATGGCTACAGATAACTAGTAAATAAGCAGAATCTACTTATTTTCAATTTTTTGGTTTATTTATTTAACTGAGGGATATTAATTTCATTAGGATATCCAGATGATATTTTACTAAATTTTTTGTTTTATTGCTTTCCCGACCCTATCCCCACTTTTTATTGATAAAAAGAATTGGGGCAATTCACCTGCTAATCACAGATGAAAGACTATTGAAGTTTCAAAGGTTAGGTAAATCCATGAAAGAATTCTTCTCCTCCTGAATACCTATAGAATTTGATTGGAAACAATTGTGTTGCATCTGAGTATTATCTCCTCTAGTAGCATATAAAAAAATTATCATTCATGAACAGATTTACTTCATCTTTGAATACCTCACATTTCAAAAAGAGTAGACCTTCCATGAATGTTAAAAAAAAAAGCATATGCATGTACATATGTGCTTGTACAACATTCTGCAGAAACCAACAACAAAAAGGAGAAGGCATTACCCCTAATCATAGCTTCTCAATCTCCTCCAGCCTGAGTGAATAAGGAACCATGAGTGTCACTCACTAAAACATTATGTAATCATGCTTAGCACACATGCTTCACAGAGAGCCAAAGTGTTTTCAGCTTCCTTTGTCACTTATTTGAATATCTGATTGAGGCACTGGGGATTGAAATCAGCTGTTTTTTTCATGCTGTAAAAGAAATGGAGCTGTAGCCACAGTCTTAATAAGCTTTCATTCCAGCTGAATGATTCTATCCAGAGAGACAGATTTTTTTGAAGGCATGTTTATCCAATTCTCGGTAATTAAAACCTCCTCTACTCCAACCAACACTTTGGAAAGTTCTCAAAGAAATTCAAACACTTTGAAGGTGCTGTGGGAAAGTCACTTAATGTAGCAAGATTTTTTAGATATGTGGGTTCTCGTTGCATGGTGAGAAACAAAAACCTCATTTTGCTTAGTATCTTCCATGAAGAAGATTTAGGTTTCAGTCAGCGGTGGTCAACAAGTTAGAATCTTTTCTTAGAGCTAATAAAATTGTCTCTCTAAGTCCCAGTTGTATAATAGTCATGAATTTAATTTTGTGTCTGGGTTCTTAGCGTGAGAGAAATGGAGTAAATACGTCAGTGAGTTGGGGAGAGTGTGCTTTAGGAGACATTTAAATGGAAATATGGACTCTAAGCCTGGTTCCAGAGACAGACTTCAAAAAAACAGAACCCCCACACCTCATCCATTCTTTGTGGATGTGTATATATGCATTTTCTTTAATAACTTTCATCAGATTCTCAGAGGAGTTCAAGGGCCTTCAAAGAGTTAGAAACTCTAATTCAAGGGACTCAGCTAAGCAGATACATTCTAATGGTTGTTTGGAAAATTTAGGAGCTCATGTCTCTAGGATTCCTTATGGATGATTATAACAAATTCTTTGTGAATATTTGTGATTCATCTGGGAAAAAAGGTAACACCTAGGCCTTTGTGAATATTTGTGTTCTCTTAGACTTGTGCTGAATTCCTAACTGTCAAAAACAGAGCCTCAAGGGGACAGATGTTTTAGGGAGCAAAGTTGGGGATGGGGAAGAGACAGAACATTTATGAGACAGGTCAACAGAATGGAATCCAGTCAAATAATAGCAAATAATACGGTGGAGGGTATAGAAATTACGAAGCATGATAAACATGAAAGAGCAGAGAAAATCTAGAGGCAGTAAGACTTTGCCTGGGGAAGGGGAACCCCACTATCCACCTTCACATATCCTATAGAAGAGAAGATAGACTGTTTTTACTCTTGAGTGTCGGAGAAGGGTGAAATCAGGCAAGTATGGGATTTGTAGAGTTAGTGTTAAAAAGCTCTCCTTCTGTTAGAATCATTTAGCACTGGACTGAAATGCCTTATGGGAAGGAATGTACAGGATAAGGTTGGGCAATCGTCCACAGGGAAGGTGGTAGAAGAAACTCTTACAGTCAGAAGACTTGTAGTAGATGATTTCCAAATTCATTAGTTCACTGTCAAGTTGTCATCTCTACTTAAATGTCCATGAGTCACCTCAGACTCATTATATCCACATTAAACTCATGAATTTCTCCTTTAAATGTGATCTTTCTCTAGTTCTCCATTTCAGTGAGTGGCCCCACCATCCACCCAGTTAAGCAAGCCTGAACTGTTTCTACTGCCTCTTCTTTAGTCCTCATTTCTGACCCATCACCAAGTCCCAGTGATTTATCTCCTTGTGTGGATGTGTGCTAAGTTGCTTCAGTCATGTCTCCTCTTTGTGACCATCTGGGCTATAGCCCACCAGGCTCCTCTGTCCATGGGATTCTCCAGGCAAGAATACTGGAGTGGGTTGCCATGCTCTCCTCCAGGAGATCTTTCTGACCCAGGGATGGAACCGGGGTCTCTTATGTCTCCTGCATTAGCAGGTGGGTTTTTTTAAACCACTAGCTCCACCTGTGAAGCCCTTTACCTCCTTAATCTATCTCAAAAATATTCTTTTGCTCTAACCCTATTGCTACTCCCAAATCATGCCACTAATATCTCTTCCAGGTCACTGCAGTAGCCCATCTGTTGCTTTGTCTACATCCCTCTTCCCCTTTCCAGCCATTTTTCATACTTTGGCCAGTGTAGTCTTATTAACACAAGTCTGATTAGGTTCTTACTTCACCCAACTCTCTCCTGTCTGGTCACTCTTTAACACTTCAGTGGCTTCCCACTGCTCTAGCCACAGGACCTTTGCACAATGCAGTTACCTCTGCCTGGAATGCTCTTCTCCATCCCCAAGCCCCATCTTGCTCCTAGCCCTTCTTCTTAATACTTGGTTTTCTTTGAGAATTCAGTTCAATCATCACCTGCTCAGCTCTCTCTGACCCTTATATTAAGCAGTTTCTTTATTGTACTTCTTACGACAGCATGCTCTTCACACCCTTTTCCACAGGTGCCATGTAACATTAACTAGTGTAAGCCTTTGAGTAATGTTGTTTTCCTCAATAGACAAAGTTTCTCTGGAGTCAGGCACTGTGTATTTTTATTGACAGTATTTAGTAGGTGCTCAGTGAGTAACTCTGACGTTCTCCAGTCCTGACCCAGGAGCTTGGGGGTAGGGATGAAGCACTGAGTACCAAGTCTTGAGTAGTTGAGGAAGCTGAGAACTTCCCCGATTCACAGGGATCCTCACTAATGGCA
Organism: Cervus elaphus; assembly: GCF_910594005.1. Taxonomy (NCBI): domain Eukaryota; kingdom Metazoa; phylum Chordata; class Mammalia; order Artiodactyla; family Cervidae; genus Cervus; species Cervus elaphus. The sequence continues at coordinate 70,848,368 of NC_057834.1, read as the reverse complement.
GTTTCAGACTGGTTGTGGTTCGGGTAATTCCTTAATCCAGTGTTTGATCCCTCATCCCACCAGGAGTTTATTTTACAGTAGAAGAGATCTTTCTTCTTATTAAAACAGAGAAGATGAAGCTGGGGCAAGGGCCCCTCCCTTCTTACCCAGATTAACAGCTAGTGTGGTCCTCCCTTAAGCCTGCCCAGATCCCAAGGGGAGAGGGTCTTTGAACTGGCCTGCATCTTGTTCCTGAATTGACTCCTCTAACCCAGTTGTACGTCTCATAGCCTGTGGTTGCTTGTCCCAGTGCTTCTGCCCCTGCCATATATCCCCCTGGACTCTTATGTTTCCTGCAGGCAGAACTTCTCGCTAATGCTCCAGTCTCTTGGACAGGACCCAGCAACATCCCACCAGGGTCTATCACCTTAGACCATTTCATCACATGTCATAGAGAAAGAGCCATGGTCATCTACTCAGTACAGCACATATAGCAGGTTTATTTGGCAAAACATTACATTTGTTCACTTCATTACATTTGTTCACATTATTGCTTCACTAATAAAGAAATAAGGACCTGAATGGGAAACTGGATTTCTGGAGACCACTGGGAGTGGCAAAGCGCACTGGGTTCTATTTTTTTTATTGTTACTATAGTAACAGAGTTGTGGTAAACAGCAGTTACATTACTCATGTTTTATTGTGCTTAGTCGCTCAGTCGTCTCCAACTCTTTGTGACCCCATGGGCTATACAGTCCATGGAATTCTCCAGGCCAGAATACTGGAGTGGGTAGCCCTTCCCTTCTCCAGGAGATCTTCCCACCCCCAGGATTGAACCCAGGTCTCCTGCATTGTAGGTGGATTCTTTACCAGCTGAGCCACCAGGGAAGCCCAAGAATTTTACTGGAGTGGGTAGCCTATCCCTTCTCCAGAGGATCTGTCCAACCCAGGAATCAAACCGGGGTCTCCTGCATTGCAGGCAGATTCTTTACTAGCTGCCAGGGAAGCCCATTCACATCTTATATTCAGGCTTAAAGTAAATCTTATTCCAAATTTCACAGTGCAGTGAGCTCTAGTGTAGCACACTGTAAGTCACTCAATAGCATCTGTTGTTCCCCTCTGAGTGCAGTGAATTTTGGCTTACATCTCCCAGGAGTGAAATGCCAGCACTAGCGCAAGGGCCCAGAGGCATTGCCCTCCTAAGAGAATGCTTTGGAGGGGCCCACTCTGCCCCAGCAGGCTGCAGTTTCCCCTTATTCAGTCTGGTGGAACGATCGGCTCTGTCCTGGTAGAAATCACAGTTTTATTAATAAAGGACATCTTTTGTGTCCTTTGGAGATGTGAGATGGTTCTTTGGGGTTAGGAGCTGCTCTGATCTGGGTGGGATGTAGCTGCAATGCCAGGGCTCTTAGATGGTGTTCCAGATCTGGAGACTGGTTTGAGTCAAGCAGTTTATTTAGGAAGTGATCTCAGGACATTCTGAGGCAAGACAGGAAAACTGAGAATGTTATTGCCGTGGGCCCTGCTGGGGACCCAGAGTGCCCTTCAGAGCTCTGAGGGCCGAGGAGACTGGTGTGGTTATCTTCTGACTGGTTCTCCCTATCTTGTGGGTCACTCCTAAAAGATCTGGCCTGCTCTGAGCCCAGACTAAGCTTGTTCCTCAGCCAGAGGACCAACGCCCCCACGGACCTGCCCTGGTTAGAGATGCAGGAAGATATAGGCCTGTGTGGGAAGTGTCCCAGAAGACCCTTGGGATGGGCTGAAGGCATGTGGCACTGACACCATTTATAAAATCATGTGAAGGGAGAACCCCCACCAGCGGGCGCTCCTGTGCTCACTGGCTTTCTGCCTCTTGGGAAACTGTCACTCGGAAGCTAATGGAGGAGGGGGATGCACCTTTGGGCTGTGGTTAACTGGGCCCAGTTAACCACTAAGACCTAGGGCTTTGGGGCAGAAGCAGTAACTGGGGGAGCAGAAGGTGGGAGAAGAAACTGAGGTGACAGCATCAGGGGATGCCAAGCCGAGGCAGTGAATGGAGGTGGTGATTTGTCTTTGCATGCTGCTTGCAGGGATCGGTGAGGGACTGGTGGCCTGGGATAACTCCCTGGTAACAGCATCCTCTTGCATACATCTTCCTTAGGTTGTGCTTTTTGTGATATTGCCTTCCTTGCTAGGATGTTCTCTTCAACCAGATGCCCCACACTGTACCACCAAAGATGGCTGATGAGGGTAGAGGCTGTTTTGTAATTTACTTGTGCTTGCCCTGCTGAGTATGTATCTTGTCTGTGCTGTGTTCTCTAAACTGAAATGAATGGAATTTTATCCAGGTAGTTCCAAGGCAAGAAAACAGACTTTTGCTCACTTAGATTCTGGCTTATCCATGCAGGAGGTCAGCTAACAGAGTTGATGCAAGATCTTTAATAAATTGGTACTAACACTCTTGTCTCCTAAAATTTAGACTAGGAATCAAAATGGATTAACGTGGGCATTGCCAGCAGTGTTCATTCTTCTTGTCATTTTGGGTTAAATGGATCAAGTGAATCAAGGAAAAGGAGCTGATTATGCTGGTCTGTGTCATGTTTCATCATAACTACAACTTATACTTTCCCCCCTTTCTTGCTCATTCCTTGTCTTTCTTTTCCTGCCCTTCCCTTTCTTCTATTCTTAATTTAGTGATCTTTTCAAATAAGATATTTAGAAAAAGCGCTGACCCATAAAACTGGACTTCTTTCCACCAAAAATGACACTGTTCACATCTTTAAAATAAAGCTTATAGCAGTTTAACCCTAGAATAGGAGAAAAATATTTCTCAACTCAATTTTAATTCAGGTGCACAATGCCCCATGGATTGGTCTTAGAAAACCAGACAAAAATTAGAGTATTAAAGGCCAACCATGCCTTTGCTTGGTAAGGCATACACTATTAAGCCTTATACATTTTAGTCCTTCCAACTAGCTTCATTTTAACTAGCTGGGAAAAATATAATCTGCCAAAGATGGTTTCCAGTGTTCAAAGTCAACTGAGACTGAGCCGTGTTCAGTAATTACAGCCTCGCAATTTCTAGGAGGTTCCGTCCCCACCAGACCTGCCGTCTCATGTCCCCAATTCGTAACATTGTTCATTATATTCAACCTGCTGCCATCACTCTGGAGCTTTCAAAGGTATTCTGGGGGCTATCTTGCTGTAGGACATGGATAATGAAATAGTTAGATGTGACTTGTATTATAATTGCCTCACCTAACCCCCATTTAGCTTGAAAAGTAGACTTAATAAAAGCAGGAGTGAAAGGCACTTTATGTTTTTAATAAGGAGTCTCATATGGTATTACCTGCTGTTTTTCATTGTGTGTCTCATCTCATGGTTTTCCTTTGAGATACATGACAGAAGAAAGCCACGAACATCTCTTAATCTTAAAGCACTTTAAGAATCTATTGCAGTAATCTACCAAAATCAGTCAATAACTTCAGGCTAACAGGGCTGATTTCCAAAGTACATATGTGTACTTATAGAGACAGGCACATTCATTCACTAGCAAGGGATGGCCATCTTATGTCCGAGAAAAACTAGAGGATTCCACTGTTATAATAATTTAATGTTCTGTTTGCAAAAGGTAATTATAAAACCCTCATTCCATCTTCTGCTCTGATGGGCTCAGGATGAATTTAAAATGGATTAAGAGGAAATGGATAAGATGTTCTGTATTGCTGAACCCTGCCCGAGTGTCATGATACACAAACAGTGAGCAGAGCGCTGAAACTACTAAATACACATTGAAGAGATGACAGGCTCAAACGCAAGAGCGCCTGGATCTGCTAGAGAAAAAGGCTCCTAAAAATAGTGCTAACAATTTACAGAAGAGAAAATCTGACTGTGCTGCAGAAATCTTTGAAGGCAGAACTGCTTGGAGCTGGGTGTTATAAACATATTCATGATGTTATATTTGGAGAGGCATCTATTTTCTATGCACTGATGTCAGATGAGAAAGGGTAACAGCATTTATAGACCTGTAATACGTGAAGAAGGAAGAATTCTGCTGGTAGTCGGGAGGCCTTATTTCCTGATGAGCCTCTGCCACCAATTAACTCTGTGCTTTCAGCAAGGCATCCTGCCTCTTCAGGCCTTATCTGTAAAATGAGTCTGTTAAACTGAGGCTGTTTGCCCTGTGCTCAAAGGTGCTGGCAGGTTGGATATCCCAGGAATTTCCCTAATTCTAGTTTACCTATTCTGCTAAATTGATTGTTAGTACTTAGGGACTACATTTCTCTAAAGCTGTTTGATACCTCTCTTTTTCTTTTATGTCATTACAGGTTTTTAAGTAAAAAAGTAAGGTATGCTCTATCGTAACAAGTCAAATAATATAGAGATTTAGAAAGAAAAGCCTTCAAATTTAAATCTCTCTCAAATCTCCATCTTAAAACTACTTATCCTACCCTACCTGAGGTGATTAGAGGTAACAATTTGATATACATTATTCCATTGTTTTTGCTATACTTTTATTCATGTTTTTTCCTCCTGTTTTATTTTTTTAAGCTTTTTAATTTGTATTGGGTATAGCTGATTAACAAATAGTGTTGTGATAGTTTCAGGTGAATAGCAAAACGGTCGCAGCCATACATATACATGTATCCATTCTCCCTCAAGCTCCCTTCTATCCGGGCTGCCGCATAATGTTGAGCAGAATTCCCTGTGCTCTAGTATCCATTTTAAATACAGCAGTTTTACCATACCTTTGATATATACTTACATACAGGTTGTTCTTTAACTAAATTCTTTGATTAAAATGACATCATTTTTCTCGTGATGGTTTATCGTGGACATTCTCCTGAGCTGAGGGTAAGCAAGCTATGGTTCACAGGCCACATCTGGTCATGCTCAGTGCCTTGCCTGTGATTATCTTGCAGAACAAAGGCAGAGCTGAGTAGCTGTGACAGACTCTTTTTGTCAGCAGAGCCGAAAACATTCACTAAATGTGTTTGTTTACTTGTTTACTAAATGCTTTTCTTTAAAGAAAAAATTTGCCAATTCTTTTCAATACATGTAGCTCCATTGCCTTGTTTCTAAAGAGTTGCATAATACTCCATAGAAAGGATACTCGATATCAATTCAACTCAATGGCTGAGGTAGTTGAAAAGTCCAGAGGACCATGGGTTTCAAGTGCTGTTGGATCCAGGGACTGAAATCATGTCTTCAGGAGTCTGTCTCCCATTGGTTCTTGTTTCAGCTTACTTTCAGCTTTCTTTCAGCTTTCTAAGCTTTATTCTCAGGCAGTCCTTCTTCTTTTACTGACAAAATAGCCATCATCAGTTTCAGTCTTAAATCATATTCAGTGGTGCTAAGAGAGCCTTCTGTTTCCAATAGTTTTATCAGACCTTTTTTGGGCTGGTGGTTCATTCCTGAACCAGGCACAATGGTCAGGGGCCAGTATTCTATGGCCAAGCATAGGCCACTTGCTCCCTCTCTGGATCTGAGGGTGAGACCGCCTTACCAAAGACCGCCTTACCAAAAATCCTGGAATGAAAGTAAAGAAAGTGTGGTTACCCAGAGGATAATTGTGATGCAGTTATTGACGAAAGAGAATGAATACCAAGAACTTGAAATGACAAGATACGTACTCCAAGTACAGATTTCCCAAGGTACTTTGCAGGGTTGGATAATTGTACCTTGAAATTTTCAATAAATATTGCTGGTATACTTTCCAAAAAGTATGTTGTAATTGATCATAGTTGGTCTCATCAGTGATTCTTGAGAGTGTTAGGTTTTCTGTATTGTATCACCTGCACTCATTATTATAACACAATTTTCCTTTATTGATCTGATGTTTGAAAAATGGCATCTCATTGTTTCAATTTGCATTTCAGTGACAGCTAGTGAGACTGAGTATCTTTTCTTAACTTTATTATTGGTAATGCATACTTATTCTTGTATTAAATATCACTTTACATCATTTGCCCCTTTTTATTGTTTAGCTTATATGTATGGAAAGCCTGAGTATATTAGGGATACTAGTCTTTTGTTCAGCATATGCGTTAAAAATATTTTGTCTCTTAACCTCATTCATGGCATCATTTACTACATTAAAGAAATGTATATGTTAAGCTCTATGACAGAAAGAAAGAAAGTAGAAAGTGAAGTCACTTAGTCATGTCCGACTCTTTGTGACCTCATGGACTGTAGCCTGCCAGATTCCTCTGTCAATGGGATTTTCCAGGCAAGAATACTGGAGTGGGTTGCCATTCCCTTCTCCAGGGGTCTTCCTGATCCAGGGATCGAACCTGGGTCTCCCGCACTGCAGGCAGACTCTTTACCATCTGAGCCACCAGGGAAGCCCAAACTCTGTATATTGCAGAGTCTTTCTAAATGTGGAAATAAATCTCAGTCTCATTGGCCTGAGATAACTGGGTGAAAGCATTATTGAAAGTTACATTTATCTTTATAGGTATATTTAAAATTCTCTTCAGAGTTAAATGATTTACGTGTTTAAATAGAGCACCATTCACGCTTCTCTATTGCTATGGGTGTACGGTGATAGATCTGGGCTCAGATACCTAAGAATTCAGTTCTCTTCACCCATGAGAGGTTGTCTGTTACCGGTATGGCTCATCTCCACCACTTAGATCAATTAATAGAAGCCAAGGACTACTTTCATTTGAAAATAAAGATGCTGGATTCATAAGCTCTCATTCATATTTTAAGTCTACTGAAATTACTTCAAATTATGCAAAATTTTTGCCAAATCATAAGATATTTTTGTTAAATTTTTTTTCATATAATTTTGAAAAGGAAAATTGTAGAGAGAAGTGTTTGTGTGTTTGTGGATATGAGTAGAACAATTTTTAAATCATTACCATAAAGATATGATTATAGCATTTCTGTGTGCAGAGTATGTGTTTGATAAAACAGGATTTATTTTTTAATCTGGATTTTTTATCTACTTTTAAATCTATTTACTTCAAATCTGGATTGAGCAATTGACATAATCACACAGCAAAATGACAGAACAAAAAAAAAAATGTAGGTTACACTATTTTTCTGTTCTTATTGACTTGAATATCAAGAGTCTTATAGTAGTTTTAATTACCCAACACAGTCCTAGCACTTCATAGTAGATTATGATCTTTTAGAGGTGTGACATGAAATTGTTGGAGTTTTTTTTCTTAAGCTATGCCTATTCATAGCTTTTTAATAAATACATTAAAAGATTTAGTTTTCCCTAAGTATTGGAGTTTCAGCTTCAGCATCAGTCCTTCCAATGAACACCCAGGACTGATCTCCTTTAGGATGGACTGGTTGGATCTCCTTGCAGTCCAAGGGACTCTCAAGAGTCTTCTCCAACATCACAGTTCAAAAGCATCAATTCTTCGGCACTCAGCTATCTTCACAGTCCAAATCTCACATCCATACATGACCACTGGAAAAACCATAGCCTTGACTAGACGGACCTTTGTTGGCAAAGTAATGTCTCTGTTTTTTAACATGCTATCTAGGTTGGTCATAACTTTCCTTCCAAGGATTTAATTTCTCAACAAGGTAAGCACTATGAATTCTCCCTTTGTACAGATTAAGAAATGGAAGACTAGGTAGATTAAGCACCTTGTCTAAAGACACAAAGAATCACAAAGAAGAGCCAGGATTCAAACCCAGGCAGCTTAAGCCCAGGGGCTATTTAATTTGTACACCAGGATTGCTATATAAGTTACTGTGATGGTCTAGAATGGGGATTTAGTCTTGGTGACTTTAGGAAACTTTCCTTCCTCCTTCCAAGACACTCATTGTTTTAGCTTCTGGTGGTGATGACACATTTACCTCCATCATTGCTCTGCTTTACAGATTGTGTTGATTGAAATATCATAACTGGTTGCTGTACACACTGCGGCTCCTGACTTGCCAGGTTGTTGGCAGCCTTAACCCTCATTTTTAGTTCCACCTGTTTTTATTATTCTGCTCACAGTGGAGATGAAAAACATCTGAGTTTCTATTTTTGTCTATTAATCGATCTCATTACTTGGAAGTCATTTTTTAAATAGAGCTCCCACCATTTCCAACTTTAGCAATCTGCTCATTTCTTCCTCAGTCCAACCCCTTAATCATTGTGAAGGCTCACCTCCCAACTCTCTCCAACATCTCTGTATTCCTGTGGAGCCCAGGATGGAAGGAATATTTCAATATAGGTCAGGCCACAGAGAAGGGAAAGCACTTTTGGCCTTCATGTACTATATGATTCTTTGCAGTATCCAAGTTTCCATTTTATGTTATCAATGCCTCTGTTTTCTGTATCTAGGCATTTTTATTCAACATCACCCGTTTCATAATGAAATGATGCAAGTTTCACTGCACGGACAGAGAAGTTGCTCTGTTCCTTTATCCCTTACACACATCAAGCGCACACAGTGCCCTGACTATGTTTGAATCTTGTTAAAGAGGTTATTGGCAGAAGGTGTTTCACAACAAGAATCAGAACCACAGCTATTCTAAAAGTCAAAATCTAGATAGTCGAGAATTCAGTCTCTGTTAGGATTTTTGAGATTTTAAAATTTGAAATTATTTGGAAAAAACAATGGCCAAATACATGTGATTTATTTTTGCTTAAATTATTTAGTTTGATAGCTGGTAGTTATTTAAAAGAACCGAAGTTTAATGAGATTGTGCTACTAATTTACTCAGTTAAATTTGTTTTTGTTTTTCGGTGGAGGGTGGTTCATGGTTTTGTGAAAGTGATGAAACACTAGATCTATCTTTGTATACCCAGGACAAAATAATTAGCTTCAAATCCTTTCAGAAAAAATGCCCCTTTTAAATAAATAGCTACTTGTCTTAATTAAACAGGTTTTTAATACCAGAGAAAGTTGAATGGAGAGTCTTAGAAATTTAAAAGAGAGTTTATAAAATCCTATGGTGCAAGCTGGGTCTGTAACTGTGGATGACAGAATCTTTAGTACAGAACTAAGAGATAGAACAGATTAAGGAATGATCATCAATCCAAATAATTTAATATGATTCCCCATTTACGGGCACCAATTTTCATTAATTGTCCTATATTTCATTTGAGAAATGGAAATTATATACTTTTCTTCTTACATCCACATCCTTGGTTGAAGGATCTGGAATTTGTAATATCAAGTACTTAGAGATTAATGATCAGTGTAAGATATATGGATCCTTTAAAATATCAAAGATAACCTCTTGATAACTTATTACTTATTTGGCAGCTCTCTTATAGATGACAATAGATTATGAATTTTTATAGAGTAAAATAATTCAACATGAAGGACAACCACAATGTCTTCTGTCTTTAGAATACTATTTATTTTGAAAAATTTGCCTACATACTTTGAAGATTCAGTTAAATAACTCAATTGGGTTGGTGTATTTGTGTTAGTTTAATTTAAAAATAATGCATTGAAACAAAATGAAAATAATACATGGGTAAAATTAAGAAAAAAAAGAGAATTTCCCCTCTCTTATTCTTTTAATTTTAATTTTCAAAAAGAAAAAAAAACTCAAAAAGATTGATAATATCCTTTGTAAGAGAAAATAGGGATTGTGCACTATTGGTAGGAGTATAAATTGAAAAAAATGGAGAAGAATTTGGCCAAAAACGTCATCAAAACTTTAAATTTGTATACTATTTGACCCAGAAATTTCATCTTAGTAATAAATCATACAGAAAATTTTACTTATCCTATAGGGAAGTTAAAAAATGTTCATTCCAACATTATTTGTAATAGAAAAAACAGATAACTGAAATATTGATCATTAGGCAGGGTGTTACATGAATTATTATGCATTCCTCTGAAGGATATATGGCTTTACAAAATGTGATCAATACAGATATGATAACTTGTCAAGAAAAAATGTATAATAGTACCTAATTCAGGTAATATGCTATAATTATTTTTTTCTCGCTTAATTTTTTGGTTTCCTTCTAGGTTGTAATTACCTTGCTATTTGTTTTCTTAGCTTTCTATGTACTTATCCCTTGTTTATATTTAATGTCTCTCTCAACTTTCTTAATCTCCTATGATGAAACACATCAGATAAAATAGCATATCAGCTTTGTGTCCGTGAGGATATCTGATCTGGAGTTCACTGATCCCCTCAATTCTTAGCTGGTTGCTGTCTAGTTACCATTTTGATCTCCATACATCATCATCCCAAGGGGAACTCTTCACCTTTCTCCTGAGTTGCATCTTCTGTTTCCTGCATGCAGTGCCTTTCTTTTTTCTGGTGTACTCCATCATTTTGCCAAAGTACTTCCTTCTATAACTTCATGAGAAAGTAAGTGTTTTGCAACCTTTAGCAGATGTTGTTGGTGCCATCTTTTGATTGTTTTGACATTCAAAATTCTGTATCCGTTTCTGGGTATGACTGCAAGCACTTCTGGCTCTCCATCTGAGGGTTTCTCTTTGCTCATATGTGGGAGAGCCTGTCATATGCAGACAATGATGGATCAGCTTTCTACCCCTTGGCAAGGATGGTTAAAATGTATGTTCTCCCTGTCTCCTGCTGTTCTCAGGAGGATTGATTCTCAGTTTTCCATAGAGGGGATCTTCCTTGTCTGAATTCTCCATTCTCCTACTAGTGCTCCCTGGGATCACCTGCAAATAAACTATTTGCTCTAAAAGCCTCATCCCAGGGATTGTTTCTGAGGGAACCCAAGCCGGGCATATCTCGCATACCTGGAAAGAACTTTAGAATTGACCCTCATATTTACATGTTATTTTAGCTAGATATAGAATTCTAGGTTGGAATCATCTGAAATTTGAAGTTATTGCTCCAGTATGTTTCAGCTTCTACTGTTTTTGAAAAATTGAATGCCATTTTGATTCCTGATCTTTTGCATGTAACTTGATTTTTTTTCTCTCTCTGTAGCACTTTTAGGGTTTTTTTTTTTTTTTTTTTTGCTGTTGTTGTTTGTTTCTTTCATAATAATGTGCTGTACTGTAAGTCCATTTTCTTTTATTGAGATGTGCCCTGGATGAGCTCTTTCAATTCATGAAACACCTACCTTTCAAATCTGGGGCATTTTTGTGATTTTTAAAATAATATTTCTCCCTCATTTTCTCTGTCCTCTATCTGTGGAGTTCTTATTATCTGATGTCAGATCTCCTGAACTGTCCTCTAACTTTCTTAATGTTTTCTACTATTTTTTCCCCACCTCTATCTTTTTACTATACTTTTGGGAGATTTTGTTATTTTTCCAACTATTCTATTGAGTTTGTTCTGCAACCTTAAAATTTAATTTCAAGATTTTTGAACTAATTTTTCCTTTAAGGTTTTACAATAATATTTATTCTTATTTTTTGAATGCTATTATCTTTCCATATTTCACTAAATATGTGAATGATAGCTTTTATATGAAGTTTTACTCTTCCATAATCTCTTTTCTCCAAGTAGTTTTCCCCTCTCTTTGTTTTGAGCTACACTCTTTATGTTAGAAAATTTTCTCAGTCATCTGGAGTCTTGATTGACTCCTCAAGAACACTCAAAAGTTGATTGAAAACTCTGTGGGTATGAATGGAATTGTCACCTGTGTGTTTCACTGCAATATCACATGGTTAGGGTACAATATAATCTCTATGGTTGCTACTTTTAGTAATTGAATAATCTTTTATAGAGCAAATATAATGAGGAAATGACTGGTATTAAGCTACTGATTAATACTGAGTATGAATTTAAAGTTCTGCTACTAGAAACAATTCTCAGATGGACATCTTTTTACATGTGTTATTTCCTTGGAAGAGAGTTCATGTTCTATGTTTGTCAGGAATATGCAATGGAGCAGGAAATAGTCCAATTAGGCCTTTATGATGGCAACATTGTGATAAGTTTATTGCCTTCCCTCAGAACAAACCTGTTTGTGAGACTAGGTCAATGGGTGAATGTGTATAAGTCTCTTCAGACTTTCTCAGATGCAAAGCCAAGTTTATCTTAATTTTATGCATTGGAGTATCATTCTGTCATTCAGCTTTAGAAAGGGGAATATTTTTCTAGAGATGGTACTTTCTTAGAAAGCCTAAGAATGTCTTTGACAGAGAGATTTAAATATAGAACTCAATAGTTCCATAATGCTAAGAACTTAAATATTTGGTGATTGTAATGGTGATAGTGATGTAGGATAGGTAGGCATGTAGATAGATTATATTTTCCCTAGATAGCTTTACTGAGGTAGTGATAATGTGATTATTAAAAAAAATTGCCTTTTAATATTTTTGAACAGAAGGAACTAGATTGGCATGCCAATCGATTTTTCTCAGAAACTGACCTCTCTAATAAAATATCTCTATTTTTTCTCTGTTTTATCTTAAAACCTGGGGATAGTTGACAGCAAATAACAAGCTAATTGATGAACTTAGAACCCTTCATTTACTCTCTTCAAAAGCATTATTTTAGCCATTGTTAAATGGTTGGAGTCCTACCCCCAGGACCTTAATATATGACCTTATTTGGAGATAGGTCTTTCCAGAGGTAATCAAGTTAACACAAACCATGAGGGTGGGCCTTAATCCAGTATGACTGGTGTCTTTATAAAAAGGTAATATTTGGATACAGATATGGTCACAGAGGGAAGATTATGTGAAGAGACACAGGAGAGATGCATCATCTCTAAACCAAGGAGTGCTGCCTGGAGCAGATCCTTCCCTTTCAGGTCTCAGAAGGAGCTGACCCTGCTGGCACGTTGATTTTGTATTGTCAGCCTCCATTTACCGTGAGACGAAAAATTTCTGTTGTTTAAGCCACTTGTTTGTGGTATTTCATTAGGGCAACCCCAGTAAATTAAAACAAACATTTATTCTATTCTAGATTGTTAATCCAGCTCTTTGTGCCCTATCCTCCAAGAACTTTTTCACTGAAGAAAATTGTAGTTTTAGGAAAATGTTAAAGTGAGTTATGCTAAATAGGTAATAGTTTTCTAACCTCCCAATACTAAGATATTTTGAAATATAATTGTTTTTTTTCCTCTCATTATTTCTGAATTTGGAAAAAAAAAACTCATTAGAAATATTGTTTTCAAATATGTTAGCAGCCCAATTAAAATATGGACTTTTGGGTTTTTCCATACTGTAGTGATAAAGCAAATTATGAATGCAATGCTTAAACTTTCTAAGTTTCTTCTTCTGTTCAGATAAAGCTGGCAGGTCTGTTATTGTAAAAGCACTAAATGGTCATTACTAGTGTGTGATGAAATCATTGATGAACAATAGAGCTTGTAAAATATAGTAATATTGCTCAGATGTTTTGCTTTCTCCTTGTGACATGGGCAGGATGGTAATTACAGCATATTTCAAATCATTGCTTACAGGGAAATGACTCACTCCATTATACATGGCTTAGTTGGGGACCTGGCCATGGATATAGACAAATATCTTTCTATTTATGGCTTTTCCTGAGAGATGAGAAATCAGACAGAGGCTTATGTTCTTTAGAAAGTTTACAGTATATTTTTCATTTTAATGAGATGCTTGTTTATATTCAAAACTAATATTTCACACTGACACTTTGTATGTGCTGACATGTCATCATGTCATACACATGCTAGCCACAGCTTATAAACTAAAACACCAGAGCAGTCCCAGGAGTCTCCAAATAACTGTGGAATGAATACTATGCATGAATAGGTGGAGTCTCTTTGCTTTGCACTTGCCATTTTTTACTGACCTTGTTTGGAGCTGAAGATTGCTGCAGGCGCTCTTAAATTGATGCCTTATGACAGGTTCTCAGTTGAGTAGTCAAACAGCCAAATTTACTATAAGTTTCTTTTTCTATTTTTTCTGGTCCATTTGGCCAACTGATAATAGTTACTGTTATTCTTGACTGTACTAGTAACTGAACAGTCACTTTTTTTTATCTACTTTTTTTTGTTGTTGTTCAATAAAAACCAGTCCTATTTATGGGAAAAATGATTATGTGAAGAAAGAAACCCCAAATTGACATTTTTATTATTCATTATGGTCAAAGACCTATCATCATGTATGTCCTCCTTAAGTGTTATTTATAATGGAGTTGAAATTGACCATTTATTGGGGCCATTAAAGTTTTTGAGTTGGTTTCCATTTTTGCCAGCTTGTCAGTTTTCAGTTCTTTTAACACATAGATAAATGTCAGGCATTGTGAAATCTTTCTGTCTTTCAGTAGGTCTTCAGCTTCAGAGGCTAGGCCATTTCAGTCACCTACTTCCACACAACAGCATCTTAGATGTCAGACTTTCCCCAGATGTTTCCTTTCTCTTCTTGTCTTTCCATTTTTTTTTTTTCCTACCCAAGCAATTACCATCCATTCCCTTGGCTATAATAGATGGTGCTGACTTTCACGACCATGTCTCCTGTTTCCAACCTCTCTCCTAAACTCCAGACATACCTTATGATTATCTTATGATTATTGAGTGCTTTCTGTGTCCCATGAGTATGTCAGACTTAATGTATCCTAAGCCAATAAGTTATTTTTCTCTAGAACTCCTCCTCTTCTCAAACAGCAACCCTCCATCAATAGAATTGTCACTTCTATGGTCTTCCAGACTAGAATATCTGCTGGTCTTCAGCATTTCTCTTCCCCTTACTTCCTCAAATGTGATTACTGTCAAAATCTGTTGATGCTTTCCTGTAGATCTCTGTTCCTTCCTTTGGAACCCCACTGTGACAGACTTAATTTACGACCTTACTATTGCTTACCTGGACACTTGAAGAATCTCCTATTTTGTCTTTAGCTATTTTCTCTTTCAGTCCTCCATCCACACTATCTCCAGGGTTATCTTTCTACCTGAAATCAGATCCTTTTGGTTCCAGCTCAGAATCTGACAAATTCTGCCTTTCAATCTGCTGCTTTCATATTGACACTGAAAGGGATGTACAATCACAAACCTAATATCAGAACTCCAGGTAAAGCTTCATTTCTTACTCTGCTGAGCGAATCTGGTTCTCTACATTTGTGATTCTTTTTAATTCACAATGATTTTGCACAGCCAGTGTCCTCTGTCTCACAAAATGGCACTACTTTTTCTCTATTTGCCGGAACTGGAAACCAAAACCCTTCACAGTGATCCTCATTCTTTCTTCATATATATCTCTAAACCAGATTACATAATTATCCTCGATATTGTTCAAATATGCCCAAGACTTTCTATCTCAGCTGTTATGAACCTAGTAAACTACCTTTCTCTTTCTCCTGAAATCCTATAAAAGTTTCTGAACTCATCTTCCTGTCTCTGAACCTGCTTGTGTGTGTGTGTGTGTGTGTGTGGAACATTTTTAAAGTCTTTATTGAATTTGTTACAGTTTTGCTTCTTTTTTTATGTTTTGATTTTTTGGCTATGAGGTACTAAAAGATTACTGGGAGAAATATCAACAACCTCAGATATGCAGATACCACTCCAATGGCAGAAAGTGAAGGGGTAATAAAGAACCTCTTGATGAGGGTGAGGAGAGTGAAAAAGGTGACTTGGAAGTCAACAGTGAAAAAACTAAGATCATGGCATCTGGTCCCATCACTTCTTGGCAAATAGAAGGGGGAAAAAGTGGAAGCAGTGACAGATTTCATTTTGGGGGTCTCCAAAATCACTGAGAACAATGACTGCAGCCTTGAATTTAACAGACACTTGCTCTTTAGAAGGAAAGCTATGGCAAATCTAGACAGTGTATTAAAAAGCAGAGACAGCACTTTGCTGACAAAGGTCCATATAGTCAAAGCTATGGTTTTTCCAATAGTCATGTATGGATATAAGAGTTGGACCATAAAGAAGACTGAGTGCTGAAGAATTGATGCTTTTGAATTGTGGTACTGGAGAAGACTTTTGAGAGTCCCTTGAATAGCAAAGAGGTCAAGTCAGTCAATCCTAAAGGAAATCAACTCTGAATATTCATTGGAAGGATTGATGCTAAAGTTGAAGCTCCAACACTTTGGCCACCTGATGTGAAGAGCTGACTCATTGAAAAAGACCCTGATGCTGGAAAGATTGAAAGCAAAAGAAGGGTGTGGCAGAGGATCAGGTGGTTAGATAGCATCACAGCTCAATGGACATGAATCTGAGCAAACTCTGGGAGATAGTGAAGGACAAGGGAACCTAGCATGCTGCAGTCGATGGGGTCATAAAGAGGTGGACATGATTTAGCAACTGAATAGCAAAAACAGATGTTTTTGTTGATGGAGTCTTTAGGAATTTCTATAAATAGTGTCATATCATCTGGAAACAGTGACAGTTTTACTTCTTCTTTTCTGATTTGAATGCTTTTTTATTACTTTTTCTTGCCTAATTGCTGTGACTAGCAATCCCAATACTGGTTCTGAATAAAAGTAGTGAGAATGGGCATCCTTTATCTTTTTTATGATCTTAGTGGATAGCTTTCAGTTTTTTAGCATTTATTATTATGTTAGCTGTGAGTTTATCATATATGGCCTTTATTATACTGAGATATTTCCTTTATACTCACTTTATTGAGTGACTTTATTAATATTATAATGGGATTTTGATTTTTGTCAAATGCTTTCTCTATTTCCATTTCATCTATTGAGATAATCATATGATTTTTAGCCTTCATTTTGTTAAAGTGATATATTATACTGTGGATATTAAATCATTCTTAATCATGGGATGATAAATTCCACTTGATTATAATGTATGATCTTTTTAATATATTGTTGAATTTGTTAATATTTTGTTGAGGATTTTTGCATCTATACTCACCTGAGATATTGGACTGTACTTTTCTTTTTTGTGATTTCCTTGTCTGGTTTTGGTATCAGAATGATAGTGGCCTCATAAAACAAGTTTGCAAGTGGTTTTTGTTTTTGTTTTTCTCTTTGATGTCTTTGGCATGAATTTGTAAAGAACAGGTACTAAACCTTTGAAAGTTTGGTAGAAGTCACCAGAGAAGCCATTTGGTCCTAGAGTTTTATTTGATGGCAGGCTTTTGGTTACTGATTTGATCTCCTTATCTTTAATCAGTCTGTTCAAAATTTCTATTTCTCCCTGGTTAATACTTGGTAGATTGTGTTTCTAATTTATCCATTTCATCCAGATTGTCCAATCTGTTGGTATACAATTGCCCATAGTAGTCTCTTATGATCTTTTGCATTTCCACAGTATTAGTTGCAATTTCTCTTCTTTCATTTCTCATTTTATATATTTGAGCCCACTTTTTCTTGGTGAGTTGAGGTAAAGATTTGTTAATTTGCTTATCTTTTCAAAGAATCAGCTTATTTATGAAAAATTTTAGTTTTTATTTCACTTATTTCTACTCTTATTTTTATTATTATTTTATTACCTCTACTAGCTTTTCTAGTTTCTTTAGGTGTAAAATTATTTATTTGAGATTTTTCTTGTTTCTTGAAGTAGGCCTATGTTACTATGAACTTCCCTCTTTTAACTATTTTTGATACATTCTATAGATTTTGAAATTTTCTATTTCAATTTTTATTGTCTCAAGGTATTTTTTGATTTCCAGTTTCATTTCTTCACTGACCCATTGATTCTTAAAAAGCATGTGGTTTAATCTAGATGTGCTTATTTTTTTTTTTCAGGTTTCTTTTTGTAATTAATTTCCAATTTCATAATACTGTCATCTTAAAAGATGCTTAACATACTCAGCCTTCTCAAATTTATTAAGACTTGTTTTGTGGTCTAACATATGATCTATCCTGGAGAACATTTCACAGGCGTGTGAGACAAATGTGTGTTCTGCTGCATTTGGTTGGAATGTTTTATATATATCTACTACTGCAGGAAGGAATCCCTTAGAAGAAATGGAGTAGCCATCATAGTCAACAAAAGAGTCTGAAAAGCAGTACTTGGATGTCATCTCAAAAACAACAGAAGGATCTCTGTTCATTTAAAAGGCAAACCATTCAGTATCATGGTAATCCAAGTCTATGCCCTGACCAGTAACACAGAAGAAGCTGAAGTTGAATGGTTCTATGAAGACCTACAAGACCTTTAGAACTAACAGCTAAAAAGATGTCCTTTTCATTATAGGGGACTGGAATGCAAATGTAGGAAGTCAAGAAACACCTGGAGTAACTGGCAAAGTTGACCTTGGAGTACAGAATGAAGCAGAGCAAAGGCTAATAGAGTTTTACCAAGAGAACGCACTGGTCATAGCAAACACCCTCTTCAAACAACACAAGAGAAGACTCTACACATGGACATCACCAGATGGCCAACACTGAAATCAGATTGATTATATTCTTTGCAGCCAAAGATGGAGAAGCTCTATACAGTCAGCAAAAACAAGACTGGGAGCTGACTGTGGCTCAGATCATGAACTCCTTATTGCCAAATTCAGACTTAAATTGAAGAAAGTGGGGAAAACCACTAGATCAGTCTGGTATGACCTAAATTAAATCCCTTATGATTATACAGTGGAAGTGAGAAACAGATTTAAGGGACTAGATCTGATAGACAGAGTGCCTGATGAACTATGGATGGAAGTTCATGACATTGTACAGGAGACAGGGATCAAGATCATCCCCAAGAAAAAGAAATAGAAAAAAAAGCAAAATGGCTGTCTGAGAAGGCCTCACAAATAGCTGAGAAAAGAAGAGAAGTGAAAGCCAAAGGAGAAAAGGAAAGATACACCCATGTGAATACAGAGTTCCAAAGAATAGCAAGGAGAGATAAGAAAGCCTTTCTCAGCAATCAAGGCAAAGAAATAGAGGAAAACAATAGAATGGGAAAGACTAGAGATCTCTTCAGGAAAATTAGAGATACCAAGGGAATATTTCATGCAAGATGGGCTCAATAAAGGACAGAAATGGTATGGGCCTAACAGAAGCAGAAGATATTAAGAAGAGGTGGCAAGAATACACAGAAGAATGGTACAAAAAAGATCTTCATGACCCAGATAATCAGGATGGTGTGATCACTCACCTAGAGCCAGACATCCTGGAATGTGAAGTCAAGGTGGCCTTAGAAAGCATCACTACGAACAAAGCTAGTGGAGATGATGGAATTCCAGTTGAGCTATTTCAAATCCTGAAAGATGATGCTGTGAAAGTGCTGCACTCAACATGCCAGCAAATTTGGAAAACTCAGCAGTAGTCACAGGACTGGAAAAGGTCAGTTTTCATTCCAATCCCTAAGAAAGGCAATGCCAAAGAATGCTCAAACTACTGCACAATTTCACTTATCTCACATGCTAGTAAAGTAATGCTCAAAATTCTCCAAGTCAGGCTTCAGCAATACATGAACTGTGAACTTCCAGTGTTCAAGCTGGTTTTAGAAAAGGCAGAGAAACCAGAGATCAAATTGCCAACATTCTCTGGATCATCAAAAAAGCAAGAGAGTTCCAGAAAAACATCTATTTCTGCTTTACTGACTATGCCAAAGCCTTTGACTGTGTGGATCACAATAAAGTGTGGAAAATCCTGGAAGAGATGGGAATATCAGGCCACCTGATATGCCTCTTGAGAAATCTGTGTGCAGGTCAGGAAGCAACAGTTAGAACTGGACATGGAACAACAGACTGGTTCCAAATAGGAAAGGAGTATGCCAAGGCTGTATATTGTCACCCTGCTTATTTAACTTATATGCAGAGTACATCATGAGAAATGCTGGGCTAGAAGAAGCACAAGCTGGAATCGAGATTTCTGGAGAAATATCAATAACCTCAGATATGCAGATGACATCACCCTTCTGGCACAAAGTGAAGAAGAACTAAAGAGCCTCTTGATGAAAGTGAAAGAGGAGAGTGAAAAAGTTGGCTTAAATCTCAACATTCAAAAAGCTAAGATCATGGTATCTGGTCCCATCACTTCATGGCAAATAGATGGGGAAACAGTGGAAACAGTGGTTGACTTTATTTTTTGGGCTCCGAAATCACTGCAGATGGTGATGCAGCCTTGAAATTTAAAGACGCTTCCTCCTTGGAAGGAAAGTTATGACCAATCTAGACAGCATATTAAAAAGCAGAGACATTACTTTGTCAACAAAGGTCCATCTTGTCAAGGCTATGGTTTTTCCAGTAATCACTATGGATGTGAGATTTAGACTATAAAGAAAGTTGAGCACTGAAGAATTGATGCTTTTGAACTGTGGTGTTGGAGAAGACTCTTGACAGTCCCTTGGATTGCAAGGAGATCCAACCAGTCCATCCTAAAGGAGATCAGTCCTGAGTGTTCATTGGAAGGACTGATGTTGAAGCTGAAATGGAGAGCTGACTCACTGGAAAAGACCCTGACGCTGGGAAAGATTGAGGGCAGGTGGAGAAGGGAATGACAGGATGAGATGGTTGGATGGTATCACCAACTCAATGGACATGAGTTTCGGTAAACTCCAGGAGTTGGTGATGGATAGGGATCTTTGGCATGCTGCAGTTCTTGGGGTCGCAAAGAGTTGTACATGACTGGGTGACTGAACTGAACTGAAGTATACCTGGTTTAATATATTATAAGGTCAATATTTCCTTTTGATTTTCTGAATAATCTGTTCATTGATGTAAGTGGGATAGCAAAGTTCTCTAATATTGTATTGCTATTGACTTCTCCCTTTAGGTCTGTTAATATTTGCTTTATATATTTAGGTGCTCCTATGTTGGTTACATGCA
This sequence comes from Cervus elaphus, assembly GCF_910594005.1. Lineage (NCBI taxonomy): Eukaryota > Metazoa > Chordata > Mammalia > Artiodactyla > Cervidae > Cervus > Cervus elaphus. The sequence continues at coordinate 70,827,858 of NC_057834.1, read as the reverse complement.
TATTATTTACAAATGTATCTTCTTTTTGGATTCACCCCTCTACATGTAATGCATATCTTTATTTTTTATTGTAATCTTTGTTTGAAGGTTTATTTTGTCTAAGTGTAATAGCTCAAGCTTTCTTTTGGTTTCCATTTATATAAAACATCTTCTTCCAGCCTTTCATTTTAGTTTGTGTATGCCTTTAGATCTGAAGTAAGCCTCTTGTAGGCAGCAAATTGATGTCATATTTCTTTATCCATTCAGCCAATGGATAAATTTTACTAAATGTAAAATTTAGTCTATTTACATTTAAAATAATTATAGATAAGTATCTACTTACTGTCATTACGTCGATTATTTTTTTTGGCTATTTTGCTGTTATTTTGTATTGCCTTCTTCTTTTCTTGCTCTCTCCCTGTGTAGTTTGATAAATTTCTTTACTGTTATGTTTAGATTCCATTCTTGTTATTTTTTGTGTTTCTACTATGCATTTTTGCTTTGTGGTTATCATGAAACTCACATATATCAATATGTTATATCAGTCTATTTTAAGTTGATAGCAAGTTGAGATTGAAGACATTATAAAAATCCATATTTTTACTCCTCCTTCCCACATTGTTTGCCTTTGATGTTACATTTTACATCTTCTAATTTTGTGTATCCCTTTGTTAACTGCTGTAGTTTTAATTTTTGTTTTGTTTTTAACTACTTTTTCATTTAACCTTCGCATTAGATTTATAATTGATTAGCCCACTACCATTATTATATATGTACTGTTAACAGTGAGATTTACACTTTCATTCTTTTTCTGGTTATTGTTACTAAGTAGTGCCTTTTTTAAGCTTAGAGAAGTTCCTTCAACATTTGTTGTAAGTCCAGTTTAGTGATGGTGAAGTCTCTTAATTTCTGCTTATCTTGAAAATTCTTTATGTGTCCTTTGATTCTGAATGACAGCCTTACAGGGTGAAATATTGTTGGCTGGAAATTTTTTTGCTTTTGGCACTTTGAATATTTCATGCCATTCCTTCTGGCCTTCAAAGTCTTTGCTGAAAAAAATCTGTTGATAGTCTTATTGGGGATACCTTATATGTAACAAGTTGATTTCCTCTTGATGCTTTTAGGATTGTCTCTTGCTCTTTAACTCTTGCCACTTCCATTGTAATGTATCTTGGTGTGAAACTCTTTCAGTACAGTTCAGTCACTCAGTCACATCCTACTCTTTGTGACCTTATGGACTGTAGCAGGCCAGGCTTCTCTGTCCATCACCAACTCCCAGAACTTGCTCAAACTCATGTCCATTGAGTTGGTGATGCCATCCAATCATCTCATCCTCTGGTGTCCTCTTCTCCTCCCGCCTTCAATCTTTCCTAGCATCAGGGTCTTTTCAAATGAGTCAGTTTTTCACATCAGGCAGCCAAAGTATTGAAGTTTCAGCTTCAGCATCAGTCCTTCCAATGAATATTCAGGACTGATTTCCTTTAGGATGGACTGGTTGGATCTCCTTGCAGTCCAAGGGACTGTCAAGAGTCTTCTCCAATACCACAGCTCAAAGCATCAATTCTTCAGTGCTCAGCTTTCTTTATGGTCCAACTGTCACCTCCACACATAACTACTGGAAAAACCATAGTTTTGATTACATGGACCTTTGTTGGCAAAGTAATGTCTCTGCTTTCTAATACTCTGTGTTGGTCATAGATTTTCTTCCAAGGAGCAAGCATCTTTTAATTTCATGGCTGCAGTCACCATCTGCAGTGATTTTGGAGTCCAAGAAAATAAAGTGTGTCACTGTTTCCATTGTTTCCCCATCTATTTGCTATGAAGTGATGGGACTGGATGCCATGATCTTCGTTTTTTGAATGTTGAGTTTTAAGCCAACATTTTCACTCTCCTCTTTCACTTTTATCAAAAGGCTCTTTAGTTCTTCTTCACTTTGTGCCATAAGGGTGGTGTCATCTGTATATCTCAGATTATTGATATTTCTCCTGGCAATCTTGATTCCAGCCAGCTGTGCTTCATCCAGCCCAGCATTTCTCATGATGTACTTACTCTGCATATATGTTGAATAAGCAGTGTGACAACATACAGCCTTGATGTACTCCTTTCCCCATTAAGAACAAGTCTGTTGTTCCATGTCCAGTTCTAATTGTTACTTCTTGATCTGCACACAGATCTCTCAGGAGGCAGGTCAGGTCATGGCTTCCGGTTCCATCACTTCATGGCAAATAGATGGGGAAACATTGGAAACAGTGAGAGATTATTTTCTTGGGCTCTAAAATCACTGTAGATGGTGACTGCAGCCATGAGATTAAAAGATGCTTGCTCCTTGGAAGAAAAGCTATGACCAACCTAGACAGCCTATTAAAAAGCAGAGACATTAGTTTGCCAACAAATATCCATCTTGTCAAAGCTATGGTTTTTCCAGTAGTCATGTATGGGTGTGAGAGTTGGGCTATAAAGAGAGCTGAGTGCTGAAAAATTGATGCTTTTGAACTGTGCTGTTGGAGAAGACTCTTGAGAGTCCCTTGGAATGCAAGGAGATCCAACCTGTCAATCCTAAAGGAGATGAGTCCTGGGTGTTCATTGGAAGGACTGATGTTGAAGCTGAACTCCAATACTTTGGCTGCCTGGTGCGAAAACTTGACTGATTTGAAAAGATCCTGATGCTGGGAAAGATTGAAGGTGGGAGGAAAAGGGGATGACAGAGGATGAGATGGTTGGATGTCATCACTGACTCAACGGACATGAGTGTGTGTAGGCTCCAGGAGTTGGTAATGGACAGGGAAGCCTGGCGTGCTGCAGTCCACGGGGTCGCAAAGAGTCAGACATGACTGAGCAACTGAACTGACTGCCTGACAGATTCTCATACGGAGTTTTGAACACAGGGGAATTAGTAAGTACCGGTTAACTCTTAGCTTGACCTAAGGTATATTCATTCCACAGTTCTGCCTTGACTTGACATTGAATGGTAGTTCTCTTGGAGATGACACCCAAGCTCTGAAAAGGTGAGAAAATGAACTGCACCCAAAACACAAAGGCAAAAACATTTTAAGTACTTTAGCACTTTCTGAACTTGGCAGTGATAAAGACCTCACTAATAGTGTAGATGAACTTGATATTGTGGCCCTATTTAAGAAAGCACTAAATCCTTCCAGCTGGAGATAATTGATGAAATGGCTCTATCTCAGAGTTTCTCTGGCTGCCACTAACAATGTTAAATTAGATAAGCAGCAGCAGTGTTTTGAGGAGATGGAAGCCATCTGATATCAGAGAATAGAAAATAGAAACAGAGAAAAACATCAGAATACTGAGAGCTATTTGTGAGTTTTCTGAAATTCAAGCTGTACACACTTAAGTTGAGTTGTAAAGATAATGAACATGGGAAATGTGACATATATTGTATGGTCTTTTAACTGTAGTTTATGCGGAAGGATAACCATAGTGTAAATAGATGTCCTCAAAGGTATCTGTACTGTCTTGTTCCTTATTATGTCCATTAGTAGCCAGTAAATGGTGATAAGGAAAACAGGGCTGTGTGGACAATATAGTGTAATGTATGGTTAAAATCCTCAATTCCATTATTGTACAATAGTGATGATACCTTGGAAAATGTATCTAGCATCACAGCAGTAATGGTTAAATAAGATAATGAATACAAAGAATTTAGCTCTTTGCCCAGAATTTATTAAATGTTAACTGTTATGACTGTTGTAGTTTTCTTCTTATGCTGATTATTGATTTTTTTTTAAAGGTTGATGGTATTTGTTCCATTCAGAGACTGAAGAAATAAACATTCTTCCTTTGATAGGAAAAAAAAAAAAAAAAAAAAAGGAAGACAATTACACATGTGTGCTGCATGCTAAGTCACTTCGGTCATGTTTTTATGACCCTATGAACTATAGCCTTCCAGGCTCCTCTGTCCATGGGATTCTCCAGGCAAGAATACTGGAGTGTGTTGCCATGCCCTTCTCCAGGAGACCTTCCCACCCAGGGATGGTGCCCATGTCTCTCACATCTCTTGCATTGTCAGGTGGGTTCCTTACCACTAGCGCCACATGGGAAGCCCAAGACAATTCTACATTTCCACTTAAAAATAAGTTTTTTCAAACTGGTTTTTTGTGGCCAGTGAGTGGGTCATGAAGTTAGTTTAACAAGCCATGATCAGCATTTAAAATAGGAAATAGAATAGAAACATGAGAGTGTTTTTTTTTCATGAGAGTGTTTTGATGTTCAAGAACAAATATTTTTCCATGAAAATTTTATTTTATGTATGTAATATATGCCTTTTAAATATGTATTTATAGTGGGTTAAAACATAAAATGCATTTCTAACTCTTAAAAGTGGTCATAAAACCTGAAGGTCTTAATTCTAAATAAATGGATATGGGTCTCAGTTTATCAAAGACCTCATGTTTCAAAGAATGCCTGAATTTCTCTTTGGGATAATTTTCTAAAAAAAAAGTTCTAATTATTATTATTTAATAGAGTTTATGGAATTAAAGAAAAGTAATGAGTTGTGTACTTTTCTCAACCCCAGATGAGATATCTTTTTTAACAATGCAAACTATAGCACATATCGAATGTATGAATGTGAGCATCATTCTGCAATCCTAATGAAATCTGCTTTAAGATTTAAAACCTTGGTCTAGCTGTACAGCCAGTGTGCTGATCTATTCAGCTTTCATCATTGAATGGCCTGAGCACTACTGGAGCTCCAAGCTTCCATTTTAACAAACTAAGCACTTCTCAAATACAAAACAAAAGCAAATTAAATTAAGAAGTTATATATTACAGTTGACCCATGAAGTGCAGGGGTCTTTCTCTGGGCTAGTAAAGCTGAATATTTAGGCTTCAAATTTCCCACAATTTCTCTTCCTCAGAGTATGAAGCACATGAGAACAGAACAAAAACTCAAAGCAGTTTTTGGTTTTTTAGCACTTTTGAATGCTACTGCTCAGTCAAGGAAGCCATCACGAGGCATCATTTTGTGAAGACACTGGGCCAACTCACGGAAAGCTCTTATTATGGAGGAAACACAATAGACTATCATTAGCAAAGTCTATTATAGTTTCCTGGCTTTTCCCTGAAGATACTTCTTGCCTTGCAGCTCCATTATTTGTGTCTGTTTCTCTCACCTTTCCTACCTCTTTGTATTTTCATTGCTGTTTGCAAACCGTTTTGACCCTTCCATCAAAAGAAAACCAAGCTTTGTGTCTCATGTCCTCACAGTCTGTTGCCCACACCCTGCCTCTCTCTGTTGGGTTATCTGCTGAGCCCTGGGTCCTTGTGTCTAGCAAGTTTTGGCTCCTGACTTACTTTCAGTCTCTTAGCACCATTGCTGCATTCCTTCTTGATAAATGGTTTATTTGTGTATGTAATCCTTTCAGTCAACTGGCTTCTCCCCCCCCAGTCATATGGTCCTAACTGTTCTCTAAGCCACTCACCCCATGATCTCGTTCTAGACCTTATCTTTACAACTGTGCCCCTCCACCACCACAGATTTTCCCCCAGATTTTTTGAGGAACAGTTGACAAATAGAAGTTGTATATTTTTAAAGTGTACGATACAATGGTTTGATATATGTATATATTGTGAAAAGATTATTACAACCAAATTTATTCATCCATCACATCACACATTCCATGTGTGTGTGTGTGCACACTTGCTGAGAACATGTAAGGTCTTCTCTGATAGTAAAGTCTCACAAACTCAGTTTAAAATGGTGCACTCCCTGACCCACATTTGATATTTGCTTCATCCTGTTCATGTTTAAGTAATCTCAGTCTGATAAAGGGTGTTTGTTTTACAGATCTATCAAACATAATTTTTGGTACTCACATACTTCTTCATGTCACATTTTTCCTCTTCTTCTTCTTTGGTTATTTTTAATAAATATACTAATGGCTCATAATTAAACTGTGGAAAATGATGAATGTTTTTTGGGATCTCTTTTGTATATTTCTCACCAGTTTGAGTCACAAACTCTGCCCCTTTTTTTAACAGAATTTCTTATTCCTATATTTGAACTTTGACTCTATCAGCTACTATCCTTCTTTCATTCATTCATTGACTGCTGTGAACTGAAAATTGAGGTTAACTTATAATATGTGCTATAGTTTAAGGCTTATTTGGTTGATTTATGGGATTTGAGTCTATTACTTTAATGATTTTTTACCACGTGTAAACATCACCTGATAAATATATCTTCTTTTCTATCAAATTAGGAAGTTGCCAATTCATTGTAGTATTAGACACTTCCTGCATGTTTTTGTTCTCTTAAGAAAAATTAGAGAATGCTTATGTTTTATATGCAGTCTTTATCATTGCTTTTGCATTCAATAATAAAACAAATATTGAAATTCACAAACTCAGCTATTATTTGGAATAACCAATTATGGGTTTATTGTATTGTAGTTATTTTAATAAAAATATAATCGGTTCACAAATACTTGGCTTGATCTTTTCATTGAGGAAGGAGGTTATTTTTCACTCTAGTAGCTGCATTAATTTGCTTTTGCTACTAGAATATAATTAAATTAATTCCTTCAAGATTTTTTCAAACACCTCTTGTGCAAGAGAAGGTGCTAAGAAAGCAAAGATGTTTAAGCCACGTTTCCTATTCTAGAGCTACTTGCAAACTAAATGATGAGACAGGGCTTAGCCAATGGTTAACCACGTGGTAAACATTTCAGAATTTTTGTCCTTAAAATTTTAAATGACAGTCTAAGTGTAGCTGGCTGTTTACCATACCAGTGGCCCCACCCTCCTTGACAATTAGCTAGATTGTATTTCCCAGATTCCCTTGCAAATAAGTGTGTACATATGATAATATCTTGGCCAATAAAATGCAGACAAAAGTGATGAATCCCATTTTAATTCTGTCCCATGTAATGGCCATACAACCCTTTATTCTCTCTCATATTAATACTGTCTGCTGGCTGTTCATCTACTCCTGAAGCTGTCAAAAGATGGCAGAGTCTCTGCTGGTTTAGGTTCCGTAATGATGCTGAACTGTCTATGCTATCACTCCCTGCTGGACAAAAAATAAATCTATCTGTTAAGCCTATGAGATCACAAGGTTTGTCTGTTACAAATTCTAGAGTTGCAAATAAATAATGTACTAATGAACTTAAAAATTGATCCTGTTCATGAGAGTCAAGAGTGTACTTTATGGGTAAATAAGGCTCATAATATGTTTGAGATTCATTATGGAAGCTAAGTATGGACCTGCTTGTACAGTGGGAAACTGTTATGAAATCTAGGAATCGCAAATTATCTTCCACTGTTTACTAGAGACTATGAGAAAAAGGAAAAGGGGGTGAGGTCATGGAAGAGTCTTGGGAATGGATGGGAGCATTAGACGTATAATAAGTTATTGTCTATAATGACATTTTTATACTTTAAAATACCTATTGATAGGGCTTCCTGATGTCTTGGATCTACTCTTGACTGTCTTTATTCATTGCCAAGGAGGGTGGAACTTAGTTAAATAAATGTCGTTGCCAGGCTCCAGCTGACTCTGTTTCTCAACTCTGACCTCTGGACTTCTGTATTACTTTTATACTATTAAGATTTTAAAACATTCACTTTTTTGGCCTATAACTACAATTAATCTTTTATGTGCTGTATATAAGTCAATTGTAAAAGCTAAATATCCTCAAATAGCATTCACAGTTTTATTATTAGATACATGTTATTCACTGAAGAACTAAGTAGTCTGATTTTACTCTAAAAGAGGAAAATGTAATCCTGTGTCATTAAACATGTGACATTTAATGGAAAGTGTTCCAAATATCAAGGAAAAGTGGCATCTCTTTTCTTAAACTCAGGCAATAACTTGAAATCATGCTACATTATAATTTTATTCATACTTGAATGACTTTTTGATAAAGCATTTTCTTTTTCTGAGTTCCTAACTGCTCTCCTTTTTTTGTTTATTGACAGAAGAGACATATGCTTTCACTGTGGCATATTTTTATAGAAATACATATGCAAGTAATTTTTGTGAAAAAGAGTATATGTGGGAGCAAGCTTTTTAATTTTTTGCATATCAGAAAATGTCTTGATTTATAATTAACTGATAATAGAAATACAGGTTCAAAATAATTTTCCCTAGGAATCTCAAAAGAATTGTGACATTTTTTGAGGCATTCAGAGCATCATGCATACATTAAGCATACAGCATTATGTAAAGAAATCTGCCCCCTCTTCACAAATTTTATATTTTCTCTTTGTATTTGAATTTATAAAACTTTATGAGAATATTTCTAAGTGTGGGTCTTTACTCTTTGTGCCTGGCACTCAAATAGCATTTTGAAATGAAAGCTTAAGTCTGTGTGTGCATGTGTGTGTGGATGTATATGTGTGTTTAAGCTCAAGAAAATTGTCTTATTTCAAAGCCTTTCTCTTCCTTATTTATTTATTGCCTTGGATTTCTCTTTTTATAACAGATTTTAAATAGTTCTTGGATTTTCTGGACTTGTCCTTATTTCTTGATGTATTTTTTGTAATATTTTTACATTTTTGCCTTTTTGCTTAATATTCTGGGAGATTTCCTTGTCTTTACCTTCTGTCATTCATAACCATTCTCTTATATATATATGCTTCTGCTGAGCCAGTATCACTACCCCCTAATATTCACATCTGAGCATATCAGACTGTATTTTATCTATATGCATGTTTTCCAGTGTAAATCCAAGATCTCAGGTATTTGGTAGTGTTATGCCCGATGTCCGAATCCCCGAGCGGGAAGAGAGAAGGCCTCCAAGACAATGCAACTCGCAGGAAGGGAAGTTTATTACTGACTCGAGTCAGGACTCCCTGTCGCAACCAACACAGTGGTGCGGGTCAGAGAGCCCCGAGCCCAAGCTGTTACACAAATTTATAGCGTGAGAAGCGGATTGGTTACACGTTTGCAAAGCAATTTCATTGGTCAATACTTCCGCGCGCGCGGGACTTTCCTGGGGGTTTCCGCCCCGTTCCTAATTTCCTAATTGGCAAACATCTGTCAGTGTTAAGTGAAAGCTAATTGGTCCTAATTGGCAAACAGTGGTCATTGTTAAGCGAAAGCTACCTGATAATCTTACCAAGTAGGAAGGCCTACTTCTAATCTAAGCTGCGTTACTTCTGCTCGCCTCACAGTAGAATATTCTGTCTCTAGAACATTGTTTATGACAACCATTGTAAGAGTTTATGCCAGAGTGGACCTCCTACATCTGTGTCAGACTTTCTATTCTTTTAAACAACACAAGACTTTTCTAATCACACATATTTCTGTCAATATAGCATCAGTGAACTGACACTTCAGCATGGTAGTGATTCATCCACCAAGGTGTAACCACAGGAATCACAGCCTTGTTTCCGCACAGTTTTGAAGTGGGTCCTACTCAGCCACAGTCTATGGGGAGATGGGAATTATGGTTATAGATATGATGACTACCAGTGATTAGTCTTCTAGTAACAGCTTGTGCATGCATGCTGTCATTTCAGTCGTATCCGACCTTGCAATCCTACGGACTGTAGCCCACCAGGCTCCTCTGTTCACGGGATTCTCTAGGCAAGAATACTAGAGTGGTTGCCAGGCTCTCCTCCAGGGGATCCTCCCAACCCAGGGGTCGAGCCTGCATCTCTTATGTCTCCTGCACCGGCAGGCAAGTTCTTTACCACTGGCGCCATCTGGGAAGCCCAGTTTTTCTCTAATAATTGCTGTAGTGTAAGTGGCTGGAAAGCTCCAGGGCCTCCTGTGATGGGTCTCACTCTCAGAAGGCAGAGTGTAGTGGATTGAAGCAAGCTGCTCATTTGGAACTCTCATTTATATTTGACAACATATGTGTTGATAGACCCTATGGACTAGTCCATGGAATCCTCCAGGTCAGAATACTGGAGTGGGTAGCCTTTCCTTTCTTCAGGGAATCTTCCCAACCCAGGGATCAAACCCAGGTCTCCCACATTGCAGGTGGATTTTTTTTTACCAGCTGAGCCACAAGGGAAGTCCAAAATTGAAGAAATAAGCATTAGAAGGTTTTGTTTTTTTTTTTTTAAATAAAAAACAAAGTAAAGTCTGCATTCTAAAACTATGTTGCTGACTCAGACTTTGTTGACAAGTAAAATTAGTTTTTGAGGAGAAAGTAGGTAAAAGTCTCTATTTGTGATTATTAAAGATTGAATTATATATGAAGTGATTCACCTTGGAATCAAACTTTATTCCCAGGTCATCTAAACAACTATCTGAAATTGCCAAAGAAACACAATGAAACAAGTTCTTGGAGAGTGTCACTTGGAAAACTGATCAATAAATAAAATTTTAGGAGTTTAGAGCAATAGTAAGGATTGGAGTATACTCTAGGTTGTGTAAAATCTTGCCAGGAATTTTTACCGGACAGAAGCCAAAGCTGAGAAAGAAGCATGATGACCAGGGAGCACAGTGTCTTCTAAAGACAGGAAAACAGGATTGGTACTAAGAAGTCCCAGATGTCTTAAAAAAACTCAATAACTCTCGTATAGATGTATTTTCAGGATTTAAGGCAAACAGAAGGTCTGTAAAGCATTCCTTTATGGTTTCTTACAGGCTACTGAGTTCTGTACCAATTGCTCATTTCTTCATTATTTCTTCATTTATTAAATTTCTATTATGTTTCAGGGACTGTGACAGGCATTAGTGAGTCATAATCCTGGTAATCAAGGGGTCTAAACTGTTGTACAGAAGACATACAAATTATGTTGTTTTTTTTTTTTTTGTATTTTTGAGGTATAATCTCCATAAGATAAAATTCACCAGACAAATGTACAGTGTAAGCTGATAAACGTATACAGTTGTGTAACCATCAGTGCAGTCACTCTATTAGTCACATTTCTATCCTTTTAAAAGCCTCCTCATTACACTTCATAGTCATTGCTGCCCAATCTCCCCATGCAATCCATGTTCAGCTTTTTCTCATAATAGTTTATTTTTTTCTGGAATTTTATGTAAATGAAATGAAACAGTACATAGTTTTCTGTGTCTGATGTGTTGGACTTAGCATGATACTTTTGAGATTTATCAATTTTATTGAAAATATTGTTAGTTATTTTTTTATTTATTTAAGAGCAGTGTTAGTTGAATGGATGCATAATAATTTGTTTATCTGTTCATTAGGTGGTAGACATTAGTGGTATTTCCAGTTTTGAGCTCTTAAAAATGCAGCTGTTAGCAACATTCACTTTTGGGTCTTTGTGTGAATGTATGTTTTCAGTTTTGGGGGTAAAAACCTAGGAGTAATAATTTCTGGAAATTTGGATAGTTGTTTAACTTTATAAGAAATTGCCAAACCACTGTTTCAAAATAAGAATTGTAATAACTTTACATTTTCACCATCAATATATGAGAATTCCCAGGGGATCCTTAATCTTGCCAACACTTGATACTGCACATTTAATGGATGTATATTGGTTTCTCATTATTATTTTACCTTACATTTTCCTGGTGACTAATTATACTGACTATTTATTAATGGGTTTATTTGTCATTCATGTCTTCCTTGTGGAAATCTCCTTTCAAACCTTTTTTTTTTTTTTTTGAGTGAGGTTGTGTTTGTTTGTTGTTGTTATTGAGTTGTGAGTTATTCACATATTCTGGTTAAAAGTTCTTTATCAGATATATGTTTTACAAATATTTTCTTCTGCACCACTTGACTTTTTACTTTCTTGACAATGTCTTTTGAAGACCAAATGTTTTCATTTTATGAAATCCAATATATAAATTCTTTCTTATGGTGTATGCTCTTTCAGTTCTTTGTAAGAATTTTTTTCCCTAACTCATGGTTACAAAGATTTTTCTCTTAAAGTTTGTCATTTAGAAACTTTATAGTTTCAGCTTTTACATTAAGATCTATAGTCCATTTCTAGTTAAATATTTTTTGTATGATGTAAAATATAGGTCAAGGTTTATTATCTTTTTATCTTGCCCATAGATATTTCATTGTTTTAGCCTAATTGTTGAGAAAATGATCCTTTTCTTACTGAGTTACTTTATCACATTTGTCAAAAACCAGTTGACCATATATGTGTAGGTCTATTTCTGGTCATTCTAATTGGTTTCTTTGATCTATATATCTATCTCTACTGCTACAATCCTGTTTTGATTATAGTAGTTTGAAATTAAATATTGAAATCAGGTAGTGTGATTCTGAAACTTGTTCTTTTAAAAATTGGTTTGGCGAATCTTTATCTTTAGATTTTCCATCTAAGTTTTAGAGAAAACTTGTCAATTTCCACAAAAAAGCCAATTGAAATTTTGATTGATATTGTTTTGACTCTATAGATCAATTTGTGGAGAACCGACATCTTAATGACATCAATAAACATGGTATCACTCTCCATTTACATAGGTCACTTTAATTTCAGCAAAGTTTTATATTTATCAGTGCACATCTCTTATATATATGTTTTTAAATGTATCCCCAAGTACATCATAACTTTAAAGCTACTATACGTGGCAGTGTTTTCTAAAATTTAAATTTCTAATGATTTTATGCTAGAATATATAAATGTAATTAATTGTATACTATTTTTATATGCTAAGAACTTAGTAAGTTCACCCCTTTCATTCTATTTGCTTAGGAGTTTCTACAGGGATTATCATATCATTTGTGCAAAAATCAGAGTTTATTTTTTTTCAAAATTTTCTCACTTTTTATTGCCTTAATACATAATCTAGGGCCTTCAGTACAGCATAAATAAAATAACATTTCTAAGACTGTCATCACTGAGAATGGACATAAATTTCTTGTTCCTGATTATGAGAGGAAGTAATTTAGTCTTTTGCTCCTAAGCACAATGCTACCTGTATTTTTTTTTAATGTATGCTTTTTATTAGGTGGCAGAAGTTCCCATCTCTTTGTATAGAATGCTGAGAATTTTTATCATAAATATGTGTAGGATTTTGTCAAACACTTTTATTATACTTATTGAGACAGTTGCATTGCTATTTCCTTTTTGGTTGGTTAATATAGTAAATTACTTCAATTGAATTTTTAAATATTAAAACAGTCTTGCATTCTTGGGATGAAACTCTCTTGGTTACAGTGTATTCTCTTTTCATATGCTGCTAAATTTAATGTGTTAAAATTATGTTTAGGATTTTTATCCCTATGTTCATGAGATACATTTTTCAGCAGTCCTCTTAAAATACCATTTTCTGGTTTTGGTATTAGTGGCCTCATAAAATGAGTTGTAGTCTTTCCTATTTTTCTAGAAGAGTTTGTATAGAATAATTATTTCTTCCACAAATAATTGATAGAATTCAACAGGGAAGACATCTAGGTCCTGTTATGTCTTTGTGGGAAGGGTTTTAAGTATAACACTTTAATATGCATATAAGGCTATTCAGATAATCTATTTCTTTATTTTTTCTACTTTACTTTTTAAATTAAGGATATTTGCTTTATAGAATTGTGTGGTTCTCTGTCGGCCATAGGTACACCCACATCCCCTCCCACCTGAACCTGCCTTCCCTCTCCCTCCCCATCTCCCCTTTTAGATCCTGAGTCCCTGTTCGAGTTCCCCAAGTCATATGGCAAATTCCCTTTGGCTATATCTATTTTATTATTCAGATAATCTATTTCTTCTTGGGGAAACCTTGGTAAATTAGGTCTGTTATCCATTTCATCTTCAATGTTAATTTATTTGCTTATATTTGTCTGAAAGAGTATTTATTTTGCTATTATTTTTGGAAAATAATTGACTGAGGAAAAAATGTAGATTGACAGGGATTTTTGTTTTTGTTTTTTCTCTTTTCAGTAACATGAAAGAACTCTCCATTGTCTTCTAGCTTGTAAAATTCCTGGTGAGATGTGAGCTGTCATTCATATCTTTCTGTCATTATACAATTTTTTTCCTCTGGCTGCTCTCATGACTTTCTCTATAATCCTGGTTTTCAGCAACTTGCTCCTGGTGTGTCCTAGTGTAGTTTTTCTGCATGTTTCTTCGGCATTGCCTTTGTTGAGGTTCTTGAATCTGTGAATTTATGGTTCTCAACAGGTTTAGAAAAAAACCTAACCATTAGTTTTATCTGGGCTTTTTAGAATTGATTACACTGTCTCTTGGGTTTCACTTAATCTCCATGTTTTTTATCCATGCTTTATATTTGACCTTCCCCATATTTGCCATGTCTGTATATAGGCCACTCTAGGGCTGCAGTCCATGGGGTCGCAAAGAGTCGGACACGACTGAGCGACTTCACTTTCACTTTTCACGTTCATGCACTGGAGAAGGAAATGGCAACCCACTCCAGTATTCTCGCCAGGAGAATCCCAGGGACTGAAGCCTGGTGGGCTGCCGTCTGTGGGGTCGCACAGAGGCGGACCCGACTGACGTGACTTGGCAGCAGCGGCAGACCTCTGCGGAGCAGATCAGCTCTCTGCCTGTAACTCCCTCCGTGCGTGTTCTGTGACACGCCTTTTTGGCTCCTTTTTCTCAGTGATCACTTCTTCATAACCTTTCCATATGCATATGCAGGAAGTAATTGAAATGTTTTGTCTATTAATTTCTCCTTTCCCATGTTCATGAAGGACTAAACTCAAATGACCTTCTTTGATTATTCGGTATTAAACTTTTCCAAGATTAACATGATTTATGTCTTTTTAAAACACTTGTAGTTCTCTAAATGGTCTTATTTGTTCACTTGTTTCATATCTAACCCATCAGAATGTAAACGTCATGAGGGCAGAAACTTTATTTTGTTTCTGTTATGATCCCCAGAACCTAGTACAGCTCCTAGCACATGGTAAATACTACATATTTTCTAATGAGTGCATGAATTCTCAACCTGACAGTCAGAATGTGTCATAATTTAGTGTCCCTTAATTTCTATTGTGTGAATCCTTAGATATCCTTTAAAATTATATTCTTATGTTATCTTGCCATGAATCATGATTTTGAAACTTGTATATGCCCTTTACTTTTCTTTCTCCATCCCAAAGTTATACTTATCCTTCAAGGCCTGATTCAAATCTTTTTCATCATGAAGCTTTCCATGAAGATCACTTTATTCTTCCTGTAAAGATGTAGACAATTCAGTTTCATGGTTTATTTTATATTACTTTACTCTATAATTATTTCATGGTAGAGTCTTTTCATCCTAACAGACTTTTAAGCTCCTCAAAGCCAGGATCCCCTTTTGTATGTGCTAAGAAGAGTCTAAATTAAATATTTAAGAAACATCTTATAATGTTCAGTTTTATATAGATGTATAAAGACTGGAACTGTTTTTCTAGGTGTATGTACATATGTAGCATGCTATTTAAGAGCATTATTCATTTATTTATTAATTTCATAAATATTTTTTGAGTGCCTTCCCCATGCCAGGCACTGCTATAGGTGCTGAAGATATATAAGTGAATAAAACAACAATAAAAAGAAAAATCTCTGACCTTTAAAAATTTTATTTTTTTAATTGAGGTATAATTGCCATATAACCTTATTCTAGTTTCAAATATACAACATAATGATTTGACATTTGTATACACTGCAAAATGATCACCGCAATAAGTCAGTTATCACCATCCATAGTTAGAAATTTTTTTTCTTACAACGAAAACTGTTAAAATCTACTCTCTTAGCAACTTTTAAATACACAATATACTATTGTTAACTATACATATTATATTGTATATTACACCCTAATGATTTACTTATTTTATATCTGAAAATTTGCACCTTTTGATCTTCTTCACCCATATTCCCTTCCATCCGTGACCTTTCTGAGCCAATGTTTTTTCGGAGTTGACAGACAAGAACAATTTAATAAATAGAATACATGATATCTTAAGTAATTATGTGTAAAGCAAGTACTTCACATTTGAAGGAGAAAAAAACCTGTTTAATTAAGATGTAAGTATTGAATCCTCAAAATTTTATAAAAGACATTTGCCATATCTTCTGTTTAGATATAGATTCTATGATCTGTTTTAAAACAATGAATAACTATGTGAGTTGAAAGGGAAAGAATATTACTGTATTTGCTTCATTGTGGAGTAATTAGCAAACAATGAGTATAGTCTTCTAACTTGATCTGAATTCTCTATGATTTATTGTGAGCCACAGAAGATGACTTAATATGTCCTTGAAAACTACTAAAGTGGAAATTTCATTTGTGACTTGAAATCAACACATTATCAGAAGGGAATGTTTGTACCTTGGATTACTTGGGGTATATTCCTTGTGATTATTGCTTGCTGCTCCACTCTTTCCATTTTCTCCTAAAACCCTAAGTGTGAAATTTAAAAATGGTCCTCTTACTGTCCTCTTTTCCAAGAATCCATTCCAAATAGTGCACATGAGCAGACCTCTTTGTGGAAATTAAATCTCCATCTCTTCTCAGGATGTTTGTTCATAAAAGCCTCACAACAGGCATATAGCCAGTGGGCATGAAGGTAAAACTTTTGTTTCAGCAGTTATGTTTATTGGAATTATATACTTTTGATCATTTACATTGTTTAAATATCCTCCAACTTCTCTAATCCTACTCTTCCAACAGTTTACCTTTATTTCTTGGATTATGTAGCCTAGTTTCAAAAAGCCCTTGAAAAATGGTTAAAAATTGAGTATTAAAATTTGTTTTATAGTTCAAATAATTTCACAATTTGTATGGAAATACAAAAACCCTCGAATAGCCAAAGTAATCTTGAGAAAGAAGAATGGAACTGGAGGAATCAACCTGCCTGACTTCAGACTCTACTACAAAGCCACAGTCATCAAGACAGTATGGTACTGGCACAAAGACAGAAATATAGATCAATGGAACAGAATAGAAAGCCCAGAGATAAATCCACGAACCTATGGACACCTTATCTTTGACAAAGGAGGCAAGGATATACAATGGAAAAAAGACAACCTCTTTAACAAGTGGTGCTGGGAAAACTGGTCAACCACTTGTAAAAGAATGAAACTAGAACACTTTCTAACACCATACACAAAAATAAACTCAAAATGGATTAAAGATCTAAATGTAAGACCAGAAACTATAAAACTCCTAGAGGGAAAAAAAAAAAAAAAACTCCTAGAGGAGAACATAGGCAAAACATTCTCCGACATAAATCACAGCAAGATCCTCTATGACCCACCTCCCAGAATATTGGAAATAAAAGCAAAACTAAACAAATGGGACCTAATGAAACTTAAAAGCTTTTGCACTACAAAGGAAACTATAAGTAAGGTGAAAAGACAGCTCTCAGATTGGGAGAAAATAATAGCAAAGGAAACAACAGACAAAGGATTAATCTCAAAAATATACAAGCAACTCCTGAAGCTCAATTCCAGAAAAATAAATGACCCAATCAAAAAATGGGCCAAAGAACTAAACAGACATTTCTCCAAAGAAGACATACAGATGGCTAACAAACACATGAAAAGATGCTCAACATCACTCATTATCAGAGAAATGCAAATCAAAACCACAATGAGGTACCATTACATGCCAGTCAGGATGGCTGCTATCCAAAAGTCTACAAGCAATAAATGCTGGAGAGGCTGTGGAGAAAAGGGAACCCTCTTACACTGTTGGTGAGAATGCAAACTAGTACAGCCACTATGGAGAACAGTGTGGAGATTTCTTAAAAAACTGGAAATAGAACTGCCATATGACCCAGCAATCCCACTTCTGGGCATACACACCGAGGAAACCAGATTTGAGAGAGACACGTGCACCCCAATGTTCATCGCAGCACTGTTTATAATAGCCAGGACATGGAAGCAACCTAGATGCCCATCAGCAGACGAATGGATAAGGAAGCTGTGGTACATATACACCATGGAATATTACTCAGCCATTAAAAAGAATTCATTTGAATCAGTTCTAATGAGATGGATGAAACTGGAGCCCATTATACAGAGTGAAGTAAGCCAGAAAGATAAAGAACATTACAGCATACTAACACATATATATGGAATTTAGAAAGATGGTAACGATAACCCTATATGCAAAACAGAAAAAGAGACACAGAAATACAGAACAGACTTTTGAACTCTGTGGGAGAAGGTGAGGGTGGGATGTTTCAAAAGAACAGCATGTCTATTATCTATGGTGAGACAGATCACCAGCCCAGGTGGGATGCATGAGACAAGTGCTCCGGCCTGGTGCACTGGGAAGACCCAGAGGAATCGGGTGGAGAGGGAGGTGGGAGGGGGGATCGGGATGGGGAATACGTGTAAATCTATGGCTGATTCATATCAATGTATGACAAAACCCACTGAAATGTTGTGAAGTAATTAGCCTCCAACTAAAAAAAAAAAAAATTGTTTTATAGTTCAGGGAAAGAATATTATTAGATAAGCATTATTGGTTGAATATTAATGACTATAAAAGTAAATATCTATTAATATAAAAATTCTAAATTGTGAAGTAATAAAGGATTTTGAAGCTAAATATTATACTAACATTCAAAAGTGTGATGTAAATATCCAATAACATTTATAAGTTTCATATTTTAAAGATGAGATTAATTTCTATTTGTTTTTCATTTTTATAAATGTCAAAGTATAATGTATTATGATCAATGCAGGGAATATAATTTTTGAAATTTCTTAAGGCACTCATAATTTATCAATGCTGTCTGTCTTTTCCCAAAACAGCTTGGTGTTTTTAGAGTAAAATTATAAAAGAGTGTGTTTCACTCAGGTAAAAGGTTGCGTGAGTCTAGGAAAAAAGAGATTTGAAGGCTATATACCACTTTTCCCTGCCATTTTTCATGTCATTTTTTAAACACGTCTGCATGTCCATTTATTCATTCAACAGATATTTATTGATCGATGTGCCAGATACCATTCTAAAGGCTGAAGATACCATAGTGAAAAAAATATTGTAGTCCTCATGGAGTTGAAGATCCAGCAGATAGATATGCAACGGAATAAAAAAGCAAAGAACATGGTATGTCAGATAGCAATATATACTGAGGCAAAACACATAAATCAAGGAAGGTGGTTGAACTTTTAAATAGGATGACCAGGAAGGGCTTCTATGAGAAAGCGAGTTGGAGTGAAGAATTAAAGGGATAAGACAGCAAGCCACATGGTTACCTGAGGAAAGAATGGTTGAAGTTGAGGAAACAGTAAATGTAAAAATTTCAGGTAAGAATGTGTTTAGTGTGGAGAGGAACATAATGATGCCAGTAAACTGGAAGAATGACTGAGTCAAAGAACCTGTTGATCTTCCTCTGTGTATATGAATGTTGGAATACGTGTTGTCTAACAAGTAATGGTTGGCTACTGTTCATTAGTGGTTCCAGATCTAGTGAAAATAATGCAAGCTGTATTAATTTAAGACAGTGATTATTTATTTTTATATATTTATTTTAAAAAACTTTATTTTGGGGAGAGCAGATTTAGGTTTACAACAAAATTGAGAGGAAGATAGATTCCTCACATATCCCCTACCTCCACAGATGCACATTTTTCTCTGTTGTCAACATATCAACATCACTCATCAGAATGGTACATTACCTTTTTTTTTAACCAAGGATGAGCATACATTAACACATCATAATTACTCAAATTCCATATTTACCATGAGGTTCTCTCTTGGTTGTTGTACATTGTACAATATTGCATATTTTATGAGTTTTGGACATATGTATAATTACAAATATCCATCATTACAATTTCTAATTTTCCTGAAGAGATCTCTAGTCTTTCCCATTCTATTATTTTCCTCTATTTCTTTGCATTGATCACTGAGGAAGGCTTTTTTATCTTTCCTTGCAATTCTTTGGAACTCTGCATTCAAATGGGTATATCTTTCCTTTTCTCATTTGCCTTTCATGTCTCTTCTTTTCTCAGCTATTTGTAAGGCCTCCTCAGACAACTATTTTGCCTTTTTGCATTTCTTTTTCTTGGGGATGGTCTTGATCACTGCCTCTTGTACAATGTCACAAACCTTTGTCCATAGTTCTTCAGGCACTCTGTCTATCAGATCTAATCCCTTGAATCTAATTGTCACTTCCATGGTATAATTGTAGGGGATTTGATTGAAGTCAAACCTGAATGATCTAGTGGTTTGCCCTACTTTCTAAAACTTAAGTCTGAATTTGGCAGTAAGGAATTCATGATGTGAGCCACAATCAGCTCCTGGTCTTGTTTTTGCTGACTGTATAGAGCTTCTCCATCTTTGGCTGCAAAGAATATAATCAATCTGATTTCAATATTGACCATCTGGTGATGTCCATGTGTACAGTCTTCTCTTGTGTTGTTGGAAGAGGGTGTTTGCTATAACCAGTGCATTCCCTTGGCAAAACTCTGTTAGCCTTTAACCTGCTTCATTTTGTACTTCAAGGCCAAATTTGCCTATTACTGCAGGTATCTCTTGACTTCACATGTTTGCATTCCAGTCCCCTATAATGAAAAGGACATCTTTTTGGGGTGTTAGTTCTAGAAGGTCTTGTAGGTATTCATAGAACTGTTCTACTTCAGCTTCTTCAGCATTACTGGTCGGGGCATAGATTTGGATTACTATGATATTGAATGGTTTGCCTTCGAAATGAACAGTATGTGAACGATGAACTTCCAGATGTTCAAACTCGATTTGGAAAAGGCAGAGGAACCAGAGACTAAATTGCCAACATCTGTTGGATCATTGAAAAAGCAAGAGAGTTCCAGAAAAACATCCACTTCTGCTTTATTGACTATGCCAAAACCTTTGACTGTGTGGATCACAACAAAGTGTGGAAAATTCTTAAAGCGATGGGAATACCAGACCACCTGACATGCCTCCTGAGAAATCTATATGTAGATCAGGAAGCAACAGTTAGACTGGACATGGAACAACAGACTGTTCCAAATCAGGAAAGGAGTACGCCAAGGCAGTATATTTAACTTATACGCAGAGTACATCATGTGAAATTCTGGGCTGGATGAAGCTTATTTAACTTATATGCAGAGTACATCATGTGAAATGCTGGGCTGGGTGAAGCACAAGCTAGAATTGAAACTGCTGGAAGAAATTATCAGTAACCTCAGATATGCAGACAATAATACCCTTATGGCACAAAGCAAAGGAGAACTAAAGAGCCTCTTGAGGAAAGTGAAAAAGGAGAGTGAAAAAGTTGGTTTAAAACTCAGCATTCAGAAAACTAAGATCATGGCATCTGGTCCTATCAGTTCGTGGCAAATAGATGGAGAAACAATGAAAACTGAGAGACTTTATTTTCTTGGGGTCCAAAATCACTGCAGATGGTGACTGTAGCCATGAAATTAAAAGACGCTTGCCCCTTGGAAGAAAAGCTATGATCAACTAGATAGTATATTAAAAAGCAGAGACATTACTTGGCCAACAAATGTCCATCTAGTCAAAACTATGGTTTTTCCAGTAGTCATGTATGGATGTGACAGTTGGACTGTAAAGAAAGCTGAATGCTGAAGAATTGATGCTTTTTGAGCTGTGGTGTTGGAGAAGACGCTTGAGAATCCCTTGGACTGCAAGGAGATCCAACCAGTCCATCCTAAAGGAAATCAGTCCTGAATATTCATTGGAAGGACTGATGCTGAAGCTGAAACTCCAATACTTTGGCCACCTGATGTGTATAATTGACTCATTTGAAAAGACCCTGATGCTGGGAAAGATTAAAGGGAGGAAGAGAAGGGGACGGCAGAAGATGAGATGGTTGGATGGCATCACTGACTCAACGGACATGAGTTTGAGTAAGCTCTGTGAGTTGGTGATGGACAGGGAAGCCTGGCATGCTGCAGTCCATGGAGTCAAAAGGAGTCAGACATGACTAAACAACTAAACTGATACTGATACTGATCATTACAATATTGTACAGAGTATTTTTACTGCCTTAAAATTTTTCTGCACTTCATTTATTCATCCCTTCCCCTCCTTTCCACAAGCACTGTTTTTTTTTTTTTTAAATTGTCTCCATACTTTTGCCTTTTCTAGAATGTTGTATAGTTGGAATCTATCAGTGTATACCTTTTTCATATTGACTTCTTTCACTTTTAAGGTTCCTTCATGTCTTTTTTTGGCTTGATAGCTCATTTCTTTTTAATGCTGAATACTATTCCATTATTTGGATGTACCACAGTTTTTTTTTTTTAAATCTGTTTCCTTCCTGAGGGACATCTTAGTTGCTTCCAAGTTTTGGGAGATATATACAGAATTACTATAAACTTCTGGGTGCAAGTTTTTGTGTGAACATAAACGTTCACTTCCTTTGGGTAAATAACAAGAAAGGAGATTGCTGGACCACATGGTAAGAATATGTTTAGTTTTCTAAGAAACCACATTATATTTTATATTGGCTGCATTTTATATTTCCATAGCAATATATGGGCTTCCCTGGTGGCTCAGAAGGTAAAGCATCTGCCCACAATGTGGGAGACCCAGGTTCGATCCCTAGGTCAAGAAGATCCCCTGGAGAAGGAAACGGCAACCCACTCCAGTGTTCTTGCTTGGAGAATCCCATGGATGGCGGAGCCTGGTAGGCTATAGTCCAAGGGGTCAAAGAGTCGGACATGACTGAGCGACTTCACTTTCACTTTCAGCAATACATGAAAGTTCTTTTGCTTTATATCCTTATCAGCATTGTGTTGCTTACTTTTCACTTTTAAGAGAAGTGTTCTTTCTGACATGAATTAGAATAGAATTAATTGGTCAGTGTATGCCTTGCCTTTGATTGAAGAAAGGATTTGGAGAAATGAAAAGGTCTAATATCTTGGTTAAATGGAAATATCTTCAAATTTAAAAAGCAAAACAGAAAAATTAAATTTTAGAATTGCTACTTTTCCAACTCCAATTTAATTCATAAGACATTTTTTGAGGTTCTCTAAAGTAGAATATTTTTCTGCTTTTGGGAATATGATGAGCAAAAAAAAAAAAAAAAGATGGACTACAACTTTCTCAATTCCAGGGGTCTTCAACAAAGAGTCTAATCATCTTTCCTAATAAAGCTGTTCCATTTATTCATTACTTTGCTCTCAGGGTTTTGCTTAACTTGCTTGCAAGAAGATTTTTTTTAATTTTTTAAATTTTATGTTGCAGTATACCCAATTAACAATGTTGTGATAGTTTCAGGTGGACAGCAAAGGGACTCAGCCATACAGATTCATGTATCCATCTTCCCCCAGACACCCCTCCCATCCAGGCTGCCACATGTCCTTGAGCAGAGTTCCCTGTGCTCTACAATAGAACCTTGTTGGTTACATTTTAAATATAGCAGTGTGTACATACTGATTCCAAACTCCCTAACTATCCTGTCCCCCATTCTTCCCCCGTGGCAACCATAAAGTTGTTTTCTAAGTCAGTGAGTCTCTTTCTGTTTTTGTAAATAAGTTCATTTGTATAACTTCTTTTTAGAGTCTGCGTGTAAGGAATGTCATATGATATTTTTCCTCTGTATGACTTACTTCCCTCAGTATAACAATCTCTAGGGTGATTCATATTGCTGCAAATGGTGTCATTTCATTCTTTTTAATGGCTGAGTAATATTCCATAGTATCTATGTATCACATCTTTTTTTTATCCATTTCTTCGTTGATGGATATTTAGGTTGCTTCTGTATCTAGGAAGCTAGATATGGAGCAGTGTATCCATATCTGTGATACGCTGTGAACAGTGCTGCACTGAACATCGGTACAGCCAATTGGTAGAACATATTGGAGAGCAGTATGGACGCTCCTTAAACAAACTAAAAATAGACCTATCCTATGAACCCACAATTCCACTCCTAGGCATATATCCAGAGAAAAGTGTGGTTCAAAATGATTTCTTAATAAAGAAACTTACTATGCCTCTGTGAAGTAGATATTAATACTATTCTTGATTTTTGCATAATGGTAGAGAGAGTGTCAGTGTTTGCCCTTAGGTGCCCGTGCACTTCTGGCTGTGCCCTGTCGCCAAGTGGATGTTGGTAGAGAGCCACTTTGCATCTGCAGCCATGAGCAGACTGAAGCATAGTTCCCATGTAACTTCAGAACATGGTTTTTCTATCCCAGAAGTGGTGTCTCATTAAGCAATAAACTTTCTTCAGAGGGAATTTTTTCATTCACTGTCAGAGCTAATAGGTATATGTGATAGATCTCTTCCTGTGAACACTAGATACTGTGGATCTTTTCTGTTTTACCCTGATATATTAACATTTCTTCCAGTTCACGCCCTTCACTTTGCTCCCTCTGCTCAGTCAAGTTTTGTGGTTCTCATCCAAAGCCTGTATACCTGGATTCACTCTATTTTGACAAATGGTTTTATTTCTCATGGTGGATTGGTGGAGCTTATTTGGTACACTGTGTTTGGAAGGATTCTGAGACTGAGTCCAGGTTTAGGAAGAAAGAGTATGGGAATTAATTAGTAGTGAGAAAGCTGGAGGAAATAGTGGTTGGATCAGGACCTCTAGATGTACAAGCTGGATTTAGAAAAGGCAGAAGAACCAGAGATCAAATTGCCAACATCTGGATCATAGGAAAAGCAGAAGAATTCCAGAAAAGCATCTACTTCTGCTTCATTGACTATGTTAAAGCCTTTGACTGTGTGAATCACAACAAACTGTGGAAAATTCTTAGAGAGATGGAACCAGACCACCTTCCCTGACTGCTGAGAAATCTGTATGCAGGTCAAGAAGCAACAGTTAGAACCAGACATGGAATGACAAATTGGTTCAAAATTGGGAAAGGAGTATGTCAAGGCCTGAATATTGTCATCCTGCTTATTTAACTGAAATGCAGAGTACCTAATGCAAAATGCCAGGCTGGATGAAGCTCAAGCTGGAAACAAGATTGCTGGGGAAAATATCAATAACAAATACCACTCTAATGGCAGAAAGCAAAGAGGAACTAAAGAGCTTCTTGATGAAAGTGAAAGAGGAGAGTGAAAAACTCTGGCTTAAAACTCAACATTCAAAAAACTAAGATCATGGCATCTGGTCCTATGACCTCATGGCAAATATGTGGGGAAACAATGGGAACAGTGAGAGACTTTATTTTCTTGGGGTTCAAAATCACTGCAGATGGTGGCGCCAGTCATGAAATTAAAAGACACTTGCTCCTTGGGAAAAAAAGCTATGGTAAACCTAGATAGTGAAGGACACAGAAAGCTGGCGTGCTACAGTCCATGGAGTCATAAAAAGTTGGACACTACTAAGTGATTAAACTGGTGGCTTAGATGGTAAAGAGTCTGCCTGCAATGTGGGAGACCTGGGTTTGATCCCTGGGTCAGGAAAATCCCCTGGAGAAGGAAATGGCAACCTACTCCAGTATTCTTGCCTGGAAAATCCTACAGATGGAGGAGGCTGGCAGCTACAGTCCATGGGGTCACGAAGAGTTGGACACGACTGAGCGACTTCCCCTTCACCTTCAAGTGATTAAACAACAACACCAGGACCTCACTGTCTGTGCTACTGACTCCCATGGATGCTGCAAGGTCCCTCCCACAACCTGCTGTTCAATTCACCTTCCTTAATCCCATAATTGCAACACAAGGGCCAACCATGCTCGATTAAGGCTGTTGAGCTATATGACAGCAAATGTTTGAGATATGGAAGAAACTGGTTACTGTATATTGAGGATATCCCACATCTGTAGATTTATGATACATAGATTGTAAAGAGGTGAAGCCTTGAATAGTTGAAATCACCTGGGATCTTCTGTTTCAGACCTTCTGCTTGATGGATTGGCTACGATCAATGGTATCAACAGACAGACTGCATATCTAAAAGACTCACTGAAATTTCAGGTTTCTGAAAATGTGTGGGTTTTATATCCCACTCTCTGGAATACACATTAATGTATTTAAGGCTCCCATCAGTTCCTGTTCATAAGGCCCAATAAACTTGTAGTTGATAGGCTGTTCTGTGAAATGTCAGGATAATCCAGTTCTTTGTGTGCTAGGCTATTTCAGACAATGGTTGAACAGGACAAGAAGCTGAAGTGCATGGCTGTCCCTGCTAGGTGAGAAAAGGTTGGCTATGGTAGGACTTGCAATTTGGTGTAGATAAAAAGGCATTTGCTGGGTTAATAGTTATATACCAGGATCCTGAAGTTGCATTGATTTTCCCCTTTAAAGTTGCTATATGAGGAGTAGCTGCTGAAATTAGAATCATCAATAATTTTATAATAACCCGTGATCCATCTGTCTCTTACATAGGGTAAAAAGAGAATTACATTGGAATATTATAAGAAGAATCATCTTTTCACCTTAAATTTCTGATGAAGGCAGTTATCTCTGTAATTCCATCAGGGGTCAGTTGGGGCTTATTACTCTGGTTGACAGAGGAAATTTCAGAGGCTGCTACCTCACCATTATGAGGTCTCCCAGGTGGTGCGGTGCTAAAGGATCCACCTGCCAATGCAACAGACTTAGGAACCACAGGTTTGATCTCTGGTTGGGGAGATGCTCTGGAGGAGGAAATGGCAACCCATTCCAGTATTCTCACCTAGAGAATCCTATGGACAGAGGAGCTTTGCAGGCTATAGTTCATGGGGTTGCAAAGAGTTGGACATGACTGAGTGCCCGAGCAAGGACACACGCCTCACCATTACACCATAGCAGCTCTACCTTTATAGGCAAGAGAGCTCAAATGGTGATTATGTGAGTTTGACTCACAAGAATGATTTTTCCAACTATATGTCCAAAAATTCATTTTTATCAGTTGACCTCCATAACCCCCATATTGACTAGCAATCCATGTGACATTATGAGTTAGCACCAGCAGAGTTAGAAACTAATAATTTTGAGAGAGGCTGAGAGGCCCAGAGTGTGATCACCCTATATAAGAATCCTTGTGGAAGGCTTAGAAGAATATTCCAGGAAATAATTATGGTAGTGTTGAGTGAATCTTCTGCCTAGGGTCCAAGGACTCTGAGCCTGTGAACTTTCACTGAGTAAGAAGATGTGCTTCAACATTGTGGTGACCCAAGTCAGAGTCTTACTTGCTTGATACATAGAATTGTTCTGATTATAATTTTATTACATATGTAATGATTTTGTGGACTATCTGTTTTATACTTGATCTTAGCCAAAAGACCAAGAAGCATTTGCCTATCTGTTTTATCAAAACATCATGATCAAGTCACTACTACTGAAGATACCTACATGTCAAACAGAATGCTTTTTATGGTAATTATGCCCACCTTGTCTTCAGTAGTTAAGTGATACTATCTGGCTTTGAATGTTCCAGAATCCCACTTTACAAATAGGAAGTCTTTTCAGTGATATCAGTTCTCACCATTATCCCTAGCTCGAAAAAGACAGTTACTCATGCCAGAACCTCTCTAGGAGGATGGTGACCCCTCATTAATGCCTTTCACAGTGCATTAGTGAAGGTAGTATACTCTGAACTCTCTCAGGGAACATGGTATGGTGGGTATTCAGTTCCCTCTAGTGTTCTGATCTTTCTAAACCTTTCAGTTTTTTCT
Source organism: Cervus elaphus (assembly GCF_910594005.1). Taxonomy (NCBI): domain Eukaryota; kingdom Metazoa; phylum Chordata; class Mammalia; order Artiodactyla; family Cervidae; genus Cervus; species Cervus elaphus. The sequence continues at coordinate 70,800,504 of NC_057834.1, read as the reverse complement.
TCTGCTTTATGTCAGATAGGTTTTGGCATCTCATCCTGATTGAATTAGGTGACTTTGGAGTTCATATTTCAGTAATCATTCAAGCAAACTGTTGGAACTTCTCACATTTACTTAATTCTCGAAGTTAAACCATTATTTCACTTTCACTTTCATTTAAACCATCATAATGTATTTGATTAAATCCAAAATTATATTTCATCCTTCTGGGTTAACAACCTTAGAATCTACTACTATATTGGTTCTCCAAGTTTCTGCCAGTGTGTATTTGCAAAATCTTACTGTTCATTTGGAATGTGAACTCTCTTCTCCCAAATATGACTTGGCACTTGCCTTCCTAGAATATATTGAGAACTGACTAGTCATGAGGCAATGAGAGGTGATGAGGAGAATAGACATCTTTTGGAAGACATCAGCAATGGAGAAGGTTATCACAGGGTCTTTAAGTAAGATAAGGCTACCCTCTTCAAAATGTGGGAAATGGCTTTTGCTGGAAAGTGAGGCTCAGGGATATTAGACTAAAAATTTAACTCAATCTTGTCTAAGTTGAACAAAATTTCTTCCTTCCAGATATCAGGCATCAGTTTCTTCCAAAGAATTTCTAAAATTTCATATAAAATTTTTGTTTCTAAATTCATTTCATATTGTAATTCTGCAACTCACAAAATTATATTTTGTTTAGTTGTATCTGCTTTATGGGCTTCCCAGGTGGCTCACCAGTAAAGAATCTGCCTGTCAATGCAGGAGATGCAGGAGAGGCAGGTTCAATCCCTGAGTCAGGAAGATCTCCTAGAGGAGGAAGTGGCAATCCACTCCAGTATTCTTGCCTGGAAATTCCATGGATAGAGTGGCCTGGCAGGCTACAGTCTATGGGGTCACAAAGAGTCGGACATGACTGAGCCGCTGAGCACACACATCTGCCTTATGGCTCCAAGAAATAAGAGGTTCTTTTATAGCCACCAAAGACAGTTTCTGGTCTCTTATGTCTTGATGTCAAAAGAAAGCTCATTCCTAGCTCTTGAAGTTACAATTATTACTGTAACTGTCAAGTTCCTGAGCAGTTTTGTCACTCAAAGTCTTGCCTTCAATAGAAAGTTCATCCTAAATGGCCATAGATAGTAATTTAAGTCATTTTGATACTATTGCCTGATGCAGATTATCAATCTCCAATTTGCCATTGACAAGAGGATTACCACTTGTGTTCAAAGTTAAAGAGGTACATAATCCAATACAGAATTCTATCTTTGAGGTTCAGTTTCTGGAGTCCACTTATGTTACCAAGTACCATATCAGTCAAGGTTCAGAAATAAACTATGATAGATATTTCATGAGGAGGGCTTTAATGTAAGGAATTGGTTACTTGGTGTCCTAGTTATTTGATGTGGCATAACCAATTACCTCAAAATTTAATGGCTTAAAGCAATGGACATTTATTATCTCACACAGTTTCTGAGCTTCAGAAATCCAGGAGCAGCTGAGGTCTATCATGAATTTTTAGTTCAATTGTTGGGTAGGATGTTGGTTACTTGAAGGCTCAACTGGGGATGGAGGCTCTGCTTCCAAGATGGCATACTTTCATAGCTATTGGCAAGAGGCCACATCTTCTCACTGACAGTAGGCAAAAGGCCTCAGTTCCTCATTGCATGGACCTCCCCACAAGGCTGTTTGAGTGTCCTTGTGACATGGCAGTGGCTTCCCTCAGAGAGAGTGATCTAACAGAAAGAACAGGAGAAAACCATGATACCTTTCATGACCCAGCCACATACCATCATTTCTGTCATATTCTGCTCATCTGAAACAACTAACGAAGTCCATCCAACAGTCAAGGGGAGATGAATTAGGGCCCACCTTTTGAAGAGAGCAGTGTTCAAGAATTTGTGACATATTTTATACCATCACACACAGATATTAGAAGACTGAAAGAGCAGGAAGGGAATACCAAAGTAAGCCCCATGTTAGTACTGTAGAAAGCTGCTGCTACCTTTGGAACTGAAGGAACAAAAGAGCACTGGTATTTGTGGCCAGCACACTGACTTTGAGTGATGGATGTTCTGTGGTGGTTGTGTGAAATCTCTAAGGAGGCTACCACTTGGCTAATCTTCAGCTTTCTGAGAAAGAGATGCAGTGAGGCTGGTGTCCTCTGAGAAATGCATGATGTCTCTGGTACTCCATCACTGAAGGGGCACAGTGGCTTGTGGTTGTGCTGCTGAGTGGTGTAGCAATGTTGGTGTTGTTGTTCAATTGCTCAGTCATGTCCAACTCTTTGCAACCCCATGGACTACAGCACACCAGGCTTCGCTATTCTTCACCATCTCCCAGAGCTTGCTCAAACTCATGTCTATTGAGTCAGTGATGCATCCAACCATCTTGTCCTCTGTTGGTATGTTCACTATTTCCTGCTCCTGGAGGAAAACTTATAGGAACCATAAATAGAAAAGAATTTGTTCTTCCCTCCTCCTGTCTTTCAGTTTCACACCAATCTCTTTTCACCGACAGAAACGAAACAGGGGTCCACCTGGGAAGAGAATACTGAAATTATAGTGCAAAGAAGCAGAGTATGGATAGGTTATTTGACATAGAAAAACAATAGGTAACTAACTGGCACAGCTTGATTTTGGTTTATGTTTCTTTTGCAGGTACCACCTCTCAAATCTTGCTGCTTAATTCTTCATGCTGAACTATGAAGGTCATCTTATGTGGTCCAGATCCCTGTTACCTCTCCACAGTACGTGGCGGATGCCTGATATTAATTGGATATGCTGTGTTTGAAAAATACTCAAGATAAATAGATTTGTGATAGATGGATTTCAATGAGATCAAGGTTTGGCAAGTTGAAATCATTTGGGGTCATCATGTATCTCAGACCCCCAGTGACCCATTGGATACATGGGAACAGAGGGTATACAGAGGTTGGATACCTGGAAGTCCCCATCAGCCCAATTGATAATGGTTCAGTCTCTCTTCCTTCTCCTCCACCATGTTGTTTTGGAAAATCTGGTAATTATTCTCCAGTTTATATTTGTTCTATAAGGCTTACTCTGGTCAGAGCTGGACCAAGTGACTTCCTGAGTGTTTGCAGCTTTTTTTTTTTTCCCCTAATATCAAGATTTTATTTGTTTATTTAATGTGTATTATTTAAGAATGTATTCATTTGACCATTCGGGCCTTAGTGTGGCATGTGGCATCTTCAATTTTTGTGGCATTCAGAATCTTTAGTTGCAGGATGTGAACTCTTCATTGCGGCCTGTGGGATCTGATTCCCCAGCCAGGGACTGAACTTCAGGCTCCCTGCATTAGGAGTGTGGAGTCTTAGCCACTGCACCACCAGGAAAGTCCGAGGTTTGCAGCTTTGAGGAAGGTTATGAATTGCGCACTCTTTAGAATCTTTGGAATCACAGGAATAGTCTGGAACCTTAGTCTTTGAACAAGAAGCCCTTATGGTCAGTTTCTTCTTACTCCTGTCTTGAAAGCCCTCATCCAATTCTAGCTGCTTTGCATTTCTTAGACAGGTTTTGTTCCAGTCTAAGTTCTGGGACCTGCCACCAGGAGCTCTAAGTTGCTCTGGTATTTGGTTTCCAGGGAGGGTCTGTATCCCAAGTAGGTAGAGCAGCTAAAATTTATTTCTGCCATTTTAACTCACACCGATGCTCTCTTTAAAACACCCTTTAAGGGATGCTTAATGCTAAAACAAATTCAGGAAATACAATCAGGAATTTAATGGAAAAATGAACATTAAAAACTAGCGATTGGGTAAGATTTTCTAATTCCTCTTCTGGTTGAAGAGCTTTTATTTGGTCTGACTATCCACTTCCTGGCCAAACAATGAGGAGGGCTGAACTTACCCTCATCTCTGTCCTGCTTTTCCTTTTAGGGATCGCCTTCTTCTGCTTCCCCAGGTGCTGTTTTGTGTCCTGCTCTAATGGTGTCTTTGTGATTGATGACATGATATAATTCACAACTTCTCTGTGTATCCATTTTCTCTACTCTTTGGATGTCTAATTTATACTCCACATGTAATATGCCCCAAACTAAGCTCCTGATTCATATAACTTGCCCAAGCTTTTAGTTTCCTCCATCTTTCCATTTCAGTTGATGAAAACACCATCCTTCTAGTTGCTTAGGCCAAAACCCCTCAGAGTTATTCTGGTCCTTTTCTTTCTCTTATCCTCTCTATAAATCTGTTAGCAAATTCCATTGGCTCGACTGTTAGAATTTGCTCACTTCTCACTGTCTACTGCTGCTGCTATCCTAGTCATTCTCAGCTTGATCAAAGGAATATACTCCCATGTGATTTATCTGCTTCCATCCTTGGCTGACTCCTGTCTCTTTGTAACATGATCCTTTAAGAATGAAGTCAGAACATGCCACTCTTCTGCCCAAAACTCTCCAATTGCCCCTTCCCTCACTCAGAGCAAAAACCTAAGTCTTTAAAATATTTACGAAGGATCTTTGATGACCAGGCTTCTCACGAATCCTCTGAACCTCATCTTTTAATTCTTTTCCGTTTGTCTTCTCCATATTGTCCTCTTTTGTTGCTTTTCTTTTAGCAAATCATACAGATTCCTCTCTCATGATTTTTGGATTAGCCTTCCCCTCTGCTTATGATAGCCTTCTTGCTCACATATTTGCATTATCTGTTCCTTCCCCTCTTTCAAGTCTTCTCTCAAATGCCACCTTCTCAGTGAGGACTTCCCTGATAATTGAATTTAAAATTGGAGCTCCCTTGACTTAGCGACTGACATGTTCTCTCACTCTTCTCTGTTTTATTTTTATTCTGAACAATAATCATCATTGGACAAACCCAAGCATCCAGGAGAAAAATACATTTTACATACGTATTGTTGATCATCTGTCTCTCCCCAGTACAATGTAAGCCGTATGAGGGGGAGGGTTGTTGTCTGTTTTGTTCATCCCTGTGTCCTGAGTTTTTAGAGGAGTGCTGGGCACACAGTAGGCCAAACTTCAGCAAATACTGGTTCAATGAATGAATGTATGAATATACGCATAAAATAAATCTCTTTAATGTAGACGGTACTGGATGATTTATAAAGCACTTCCATTTCTGAATCTAGGAAAGTGAGGCTCAGGCTGAGGTTCCTTCTGGGCTGCGGTAATAGCCTATATGTTTAACAGCTGGTGATAGGCTAGCACTGAGTCATCAGAATTTTTGCCACCCATAAACAACTACCCTGGCCTTATTGCTAGTACATATAGGCAAAATATCAACTCTGCTTCTATCCAGGGCTTTCTGAATTTTAAGAGGATTCTCTTGAAGATTTAGAAGCCAAAAGTTATCATTTTGTAATAGAAATCTCAGCATTCTTGCATGCCAGTAGTAGGAAATAGTTGATAGTTCACCTCACCTCTAGTAAGTGTCTATTCTGCATACTTATAAAGTTAACCCTGAATTTTTATGTAAATCTCAGAGATCTAAACATACTAGGAATAGAATATGTGTTTGTGTTTTCTCCTGGATTAGTAGAATTTTCCCTGCCTTGGTTTAGCTATTCAGCAGTCGAGTGGAGAAACAAAGGAATTTTCAGTGTTGAGTTCTTAGGAATATATCTGAGAAGGTTGACACTAAGAAGCAAGCCCTCAAGGAGCTTTCAGTAAGGACACAATTAGCCTGCAAGGCCATCTCCAATCAGTGTCAGCATTCGATAGAGGTACAACGCACACTTCCGTAGCCTGCTGTGGGCATTGTTACATTACAGAAAAAATATATGGAGAATGATATGTAGAAAACAGTGACCTGACTGTCAGTTTACTGACAAAGTTAAAAATGATTCATTCATTTTCTTGATCATCCATTCAAGAATTTTTATTGAGTGTTTACTATTTACCAGCCACTTTTCAGGCATATGTGATACATGAAACTTCTTTTCCTGGAATGGGTTGCATATTTCATTCATTTTTTCATTCAGCATTGATTGAGTGCCAAATGTGTGCTGGATACTGTACTAGGTTCTGGGTAAACAAAGTAAGTTGGTATGAACCTTGTCATTGGAGAACTTTCTGTCCAGGAGAAGGGAGACATGTTTTAGATGTGTGGGCAAGGTGCAAGGGGAGGGCACAAAGGAACAGGTGGTTAATTCTACCTCAGAGTTCTGGTAAGATAAATACAGATTCCTAGAGAAGGGAATGTCTAGAATGAGCCTTGGCAAATGAGTAGGTGTTTGTTAGGGCAGGGGGTTGGGGGTGGGAGGCAGGCTTTGCAGGCAAAGGGATTCAGTAAGAGCAGAGGCAAAGTGTTATGAAATCACACGGGTGAGTCAAGGAGTTATAAAAAACTTTGCAGTCAAGACAAGCATAGATAATTTACGGTCTTCTATGTCATTTTAAGAATTTTGCTTTGTGTTCTGTAAACTGTGGGGAGCCTTTGAAGGATTTGAAGAAGGAGGACTATACGATCTTTCTTGGCTTTTAAAGGTCACTGTCATTTTGGGAGCATTTGGAGAATGAATTATAGGAAGTGAGATTAGAGACAGGGAGTTAGTTAGGGGTATTTCTGATTTGATATAAAAAGTGATGCAGGCTGAACTCTGGCAATCAAAGAAGGAAGGAGAAAAGGGTATAGGTATAAAAAGTGGTAAGGCCATGGAATTGACAAGGCTTAGTGGAGCTGGGAGACAGAGGGAGATAAGATAAAGGGAACAGTGAGGAAGGGATTCTTGCTTGAGTAATAGAATACATGGTGGTATCTTCTCAGAGGTAAGAAACTCGGGACGAGAGCAGTTTCTTAGCCTTGGAGACAATTCTGGTTTTGGAGTTGACTGTGTGATTTGGCTAGAGACCCACCCATAGCATCCACCAGTACGAACTGGTAGGCTCACTGTGAAGAGGTTTGTAGCTGAGATGAGTTTGGGGATTACCAGCATGGGAGGGTGAACTGAGGAAGAGTCTGCACAAATACCTTCCCTGCAGGACTCCCCAACCCCTAAATCATAAATAGTTTCATCATCTGAAGTGGTTTTTTTTTTTTTTTTTTTCCAGTTTACATATTTGCATCAAGATCCCAAAAATGTAACTGAAAGAGAATGGTGTAAAATGACTTAAGATGGTTCTAACCATTCAGTTCCACAGTTAAAAGCAGGGAGAGTCTGCCTTAACTGAAGTGATGATTTCCATGTGACTTGGAGGCACTGGATATGAGCTGACTGGGTCCAGGTGATCCTTTTCCACTTCCCCTCATTGCTGGTTAAGACTTAAAGTGGAGGTGTTAGAACTGGGTTTAACGCTTTTAAAGTCTATTCTCCCTTGCTAAGAGCTGGGCCTTAACATTTGCCTATTTTACATATAATATATATAATGTATATAAAATTACTTGTATATACTATAATAATAACAAAATTACCATGATTTGCCTCCAAAGTATGTCTTTGGCCCCATAGCACTCGATCAATACCTCTCTTACAGTTTTAATCAAATGCTATTAACAGTGTTTTTTCCATGACACACTCTATTAGTCTGTCTTTAAGGACAGAGACATCCTCATTTTCATCACTGTATCCAGCATCAAACAGTAGATATTCAGTTAAATTGAGTGAATGAATAATCATTTATGGAAGTAGCACCCGATTAGCCCTTTAAGTTTCAAAGCTCTTTAATCTAGGTTATTATTATTATTATTTTTTTGTAGTTGTGAGTTCTCTCTTGGAAGCAAATGACTTTATTATCCCTATTTTCTACATGAAGAATGCAAGCTGAAGAGGTAAAGTGGCTTGAACGTGTTACACAGCCATGAAGAGATGGCACTTGAACCTGGGTTTTCTTATCCCAGTTCCTTCTCTTTTCTCTCTGCCATGCTGAGCCTTCCCAAGAAGAGGCTTTGAAAGGGGAGGAGACCGAGAGCACTGGGCCCTCTAGAGAAGTATGGAGTAAATGAGATTTTGTCTCAGAACATGGAAGCTGGGAATAGAGGTGAAAAACTACATCCACTGCCAATTTTGTCTAAAGTAGCGTTGAAAGCTAACATTTTATAAAGACACCACTGAGCTCAGATTTCCACGAAGGGCAGGTCAGCAGTAATCCTGGCATTATGTGCTCTCAGGTCTGTGACCACAACATAAATGCCAGTGAAAGAAATCTCATAGTCAGTTTGTGAACTCCAACTGCAAATGCAGGTGTGGTTGTAAAGAGCTAGGAATACGGTGATTGTGAGTTACAAGGGCAGATGTTAAATATTCATCTCAGGAAAGGATCATTGGGGTTTATAATAGTTTTGACTGCACTCTAGTTTATTTTCTTGGTTCAAAAAAAGACAAAAAACAAAGCCTTCTGTTGCTACAGATTTCAAGTGTGATTTTTTATTTTTAATTCCGTGTTCAGGGGAAATAGATTCATTGAGGCAGAATTCAGTATGTTTTTAATAATGGGCAGGTAAAGTAAATTCTTAGAAAGTAAGTGCTATGATGGTTAAAATTAATCTGATAGGAGATGTCCCCTCTGCCATTTTGGGGGGAAAGTGAAAGTGTTAGTCACTCAGTCATGTTCAACTCTTTGCGATCCCATGGACTGTAGCCCTCCACGCTCTGCTGCCCATGGAATTCTCCATGCAAGAATACTGGAGTTGGCTGCCATTACCTTCTCCAGGGCATCTTCCTGATGCAGGGGTCACACCCAGGTCTCCTGCATTGCAGGCAGATTCTTTACCATCTGAGCCACCAAGGAAAATTTTTCTTTTAGGGTAAGAGCTCTTTTACTTAGAATCTGTGGGGTGGTACATAAAGGTCAGGTTAAAAAGAAAGAGAGGAGGAAAGAATGAAAGAAAGTAGTGGGAATAAGACTTCTGCTCTCTTTTAAACATATAGAACTTTAGTGTTCCCACCTTCTTCCTGCCCTCTCAGGTAACGTTGATTGAATGTCTCTGGATTATTCCTTCTGGCCCTACAGTGAGCTGGCATACACTGTCTGTTATAGTTGAAGCTTTAGACGGTGGTGAGCAAATGTCAATGCCTTCTTTTCTTACAACACCTAAAAAAGCAGAATGTGCTGCTCTGCTTTCTGATGTTTACATGTGCATGGGGGTTTCTGACAGGGTTTTTGTGATTTCTCAATGTGCATGCAGAGCAATTTATTTCAAAAAACCTTGCATTCAGTTGTTTAGTCACATCTTCTGGTACAGACACTTTCTTTCAAAGATCTTTGAGAAAGGGAGTGCTACTATATATGGTCCTTGTCCCCATAAAAGAAGTCACTTCATCTCCCTGACTAGGGCTTCCAGGTGTACCCCTCAACTCTGTTCTTTCTTTCTTTCTTTTTTTTGGTTTTCCCTTTGTCATTCAGTCATTCATCAAGAAGAAACGATAACAAAAACAAAACCCAGATGTTTGACCATGTGACCTTTCCATTGTCTTATCTTTTGGTCTGGTTCCATTCTATGATGAGAGAATGGCAAATCCTTGAAGGCAGGTGCCATACATATCCATAATTTACCTTCAAGGACAAGTATTTTTAAGACAGCTGTTAAATTTCATATAGGACACATTATGAAACTTTGATGAAATGACCCCAGACATACTTTATTCTCTCTTTTTGTTTTATTTTTCTTTTTAGTGGCTGGTGAAAATAGGAAAAGGTGGGGGTAGGCATTTAGATGGGGAAAGACATTTCTCTAAATGTCAATACTTATGAAACGCCATTTTAAACCTTTATAAATGATTATCTTCTTCTGTACTGATGAGGCAGTTTCACATTGCTGCTCAATTTATTTACTCAGGAGACCAATTTATTTCACTACCTCTGTACTAACTGTTTGCATTGACATCTAGGTCTGCTTTGAGCAAGCAACTGTGACAAGTTGTTTATTGAACTGTAAACAGGTATTGTCTGAATCTAAACAATGGCTTTATCTAATTAGGAGACCCTGAGCATCATCTCAGCCCCATGTGGCTGTGCTACCCAGTCTAGCATCTCCTGCAGATTTCCCATGGTTTTTGAAACCTTCTTGCTCACATTAAAACTCTTCATCACAAAGTAAAGAATATCCTTATTTTGTCCTATAACTTTACATACTGGCATTTTATGCAAAAAAGGACTGACTGTAATAAACTGAGCAAAGGTGGCCCAATTTAGCGTGTTTAAATAAGAAAACGAAAACATGAATGAGATATAAAAAGAAAAGAAGAATGAATAAAGATGAAGTGAGTCTGTTGCTTAGGCTGTAAAAATATCTTGTATAAATTGGGAGACAGTTTCTTTCCAAAAAGGAACTCAATGAAATGATGGGCTAGTTTTCAGACATGAAATGTACAGGTATGATTATGGAAAGCATAACAGGAGAACGGAGGGGTGAAAAGTTAATTTTCTGGACTCAGATTGAAAGAGAATATGTTCGAAAGCACTTGGGAGCCCTCGTCTTACCTGCTACTGCCTTGAGTCTGAAGATGCTAATTGGGCAGAGCAATCAATGTCTTTTGCTTTCAGCTCTCAGCACTTTTCTGAAAGGCTTTTGCCCAATACCAGAAGAGAGGAACTCTTAAGGAAGCTTCACTTTTTGGTAGCTATCATTATTACAGTTTTCTCTTGGAAGAAGAGAATTAACTACAATTTTGAAAAAAAGTCACTGCAGTGAGGTTTTCAAACATGAGGCCAAACATAGATATTTTTCTTAAAAAATTGGTAGGGGGATACCCCACTGGCATACATGAAAAAGAAAAACCTATATCAAAGCAAGCAGGGTGGGGAGGTGTTGTTTTTTTTTTTTGGTCACTGTATACCTCTCTGTTTATTTTATCCTAAAGGCGGATTTTCTTACTCTTTTTGTCTCTTCCCAGGCGTTGAGAGTTGCTTTCTTGGTTGCCTCCTTAACGATTTGTGTAATTGGTTTCACTTGCCGAGGCCCAATTGGTAGGTTCACTGTGAGTGCCTCATGAAATATGAATCTATTTAAAAATTAATCATAAATCAATATTAATTCAATAAAATATTTTAATCTGAGGTATGAATATTTTATACCGTCACAGAGACATGCAGATTTCAAAAGCCATTTTCATGTTTCTGACAGGCTGTCCAGTTTTGCCAGGACGACATTCAAATATTCCTTCTCGCACTGCACCGTGCAGGCTGCGGGCGCTTGAGCTGCCCAGGTCAATGGTTATGTTTATTCACACTGCTGAAGGAATGCAAATGAAATGCACACTGCCCAGGAACGCAGAAAAGTTTACCTTGTTTAATCGAGTTTACAGTTTTCTCCAGTCTCTGCTTAGAATACACTTAAAGGGAGTCTCAGACAATCGTATAGGTTAATCCTTGTTCACACTGGGTTTGACTCATATCAGACCTGGCATGCCAAGGCACCTGAAGTCTGTCCCTGACAAGGGGCTGTAAAAAGATGGACTGCCACTGATCTAGGCGAAATGAGCCAGTTGCTCCTAGCTGATAAAACTGGAGATTTACTGGAAGAGACAGGCCGGAGCTTAAACAGGCTTCTCTCTCTATTGAAACCCTGTCTGTCACTTGAATCAGTCATCTCCCCTGTCAGGCATCATCAGCTAAAACAATGGAGTGGTGTCTGAATTTAGCAGAAAAGAGGGTGATGTCAGATAACAGATAGGAATGTGTTATTCTGATCAGCTGGGTTGGGTCTCCTCTTGTGTTTTCTGGTCTGAATTTTGAGAGGATGGTTGCTACTCCAGGCGCAGGATAGAGCCATAAAGACTTTAGAACCGAGGTAATGACAATGAATTAGGAGTGGGGGAAATGGTTTCAGACCTGATTCAAGACAAGAAGTGGTAGGTAATGGCTAAAACAATAATTTTCCTCCTGTTGGGGTTTCCACCTTCATTTGTCTTTGATGCGTCTATGCTACCTGATGCTACGCTATTTTGGTGGACAGAAATAGGCTCCCAAGGAAGAAAATATAAACTGAACATATTAAAAATTCATCTGCTGTGGTTTCTTCTTAAGGGAACAGTGGTAAATGAGGCAATTGAATTACTGAATGTTTTCTGTGCAAGGCCCAAGCCCTAGAGAACAAGTCTATATAGGCTAGAATAGCCCCAAACTAGGAAGTAGATATCATGAACACAGTGGAGGATTTAAATAAGATGCCTAACAGAAAAGAACAGAGTCCTTTGCATCTCTGTGGGTCCCCAGAGCCACATGCAGAGCCTGGTGTGTAGGAGGCCCCCAGTAGACATTTTGCTGAAGGAATGAAGAATATATATATATATATATTCATATATATATATATATATTCATTTTTGACAGTTATTTAATTTGCTTTTGCAGTGTTCTCTGGACACAAAACAGAGCTCTAGAATGATATATATGCTTAACTTTTTCAGTAATTTATTATTATATTTTCCTTTTAGAGGAGAAGGTTGCAGCTTTGTAAAAATGTATTGCTGCTGTATATTGAAGCTCAGGGAATGTCACCACATCAATCAGGTCCCATGATAGGGCTCTCTCTTCTGTGTGTGGGAGGCACTGGCAGTAAATGTTCCCTCTGACGTGTCCCCTGGCACAGATATTACTCTCCTCTTCCATTTCCCCCTTATTTGATCAGTTGGTTTATTTCTTAGTGTACCTGAGTGGGTTCCCTGGTCCTCTTTCATAAACCTATCGAGTGGGAGGTATGGATCAGTGCACATGGAAGGAGTCTGCTGCTAAATCAAGAGATGGCCTGGATAGGTTGACAAGCAGTTTGGTTTCATTGAAGACCATGCCAACTTCAGCATCAAAGGTCCCACATCCTGGGAAACCCCTCAGTCCCAGGCAAAGAGAGACATTTGGCCATTCTAGACTTGGCATTGTGATAGCAAGTCGTTGAGCTTTATGCTGTGGGTTTCAGGTGAATGCTGAACTACTGGAAGTTACATAGGCTTGAAGACTGAGAAAGACTGTGATACATTTCATGATTTTGCCAATAATAATAATATATGAAAATAAAATGAAAATAATAGTCATATAGAATAGAAATCACCCACTTGGTGATTTTATTAAGCTCCATTCAGACTCATTAACCACATTTAGTATCAGTGTACAAAAAGGATGTGGCATAGGAACCATAGATTTTTAACAGCGTAGGGTTCTTGCCTGGAGAATCCCAGGGACGGGGGAGCCTGGTGGGCTGCCGTCTCTGGGGTCACACAGAGTCGGACACGACTGAAGCGATTTAGCAGCAGCAGCAGCAGGGTTAGCTGTGTTCTTCTATGAAGGACCTGACAGCTCCACTGGTAGACCACTGGTCACATTCAGTCTCCTTGCCTCTGACCTCTCTACTGTAGTCAACAGAGATCACAGATAGGAACTGCAGTGGGCTCACTGTGAGTGGAGCTATTTATTGGTGTTTGCCCACTAGCTCAGAACTTTATGGGCAAGGATGTGGCCTTACTCAGCCATACATTCTCCCCCAGGCCTTGTGGCTTGGTGGGGTGGGGCACTCTTTTGGTCTTTTGGATACTGCTACTCATTTGGCAGTAGTGTTGGTATATAGGGGCTTCCCAGGTGGTGCTAGTAGGAAAGAACCTGCCTGTCAATGCAGGAGACATAAGAGAGACTCGGGTTTGATCCCTGGGTTGGGAAGATCTTCTGGAGGAGGGCATGGTAACTCACTCCAGTATGCTTGCCTGGAGAATCCCATGGACAGAGGAGCCTGGTGGGCTACAGTCCATAGGGCTGTACAGAGTCAGGCACAACTGAAACTACTTAACATGCATGCACTGGTATATGAGCCTCACATTTACAGTTCTTTCCTCTTACTTTCCCCTCTTCTTCATCTTCTCCAACCTACCAACACCATTGGAGTTTACTGTGGCTCTTTCCCATGGGAAGTGGGTGGGAGAAACCTCAGTCATTTATGTGGGGTGACAAATCAGGTTTTCCTGATTCCTGTGTATATAGGTACGTGTGTGTGTGTGCACATATTTATACACAGATGAGAAGAAAGATACATGGTGGATTTGTTCAGATTCATGTATCTTTTCACTTGGGCAGATTTTAATATCCAGGCACTTGTTTATTTCTTCCAAACTGGGAGAAAAGAAAATATATCATTGTTCTGTTGCCTAATAGCAGCTGTTCCAGCTGTTTGGAGACAGGCCATATGTAAATGCCCCAAAGGTATGCCACTTTAAAGGATGATACTTTATTTAATAGTTAATGTTTGGATTTCCAATAATTTAATTGCTTTGTTGGGGAAAGCAGTATGGCATATTAGAGAAAACCAGATTGAGTGCAAATGCTAGTGTTCCTGTGATCTTAGGCAGGTCACTTAAATTTTCTGAGCTTTGTTTTCCTCAACTTGAAAGTGGGATAACATTTTATTTTTATTTTATTTTATTTTTTCCATTTATTTTTATTAGTTGAAGGCTAATTACTTTACATTATTGTAGTGGTTTTTGCCATACATTGACATGAATCAGCCATGGATTTACACGTGTTCCCCATCCTGATCCCCCCTCCCGCCTCCCTCCCCATCACCCCAAAAATAAAATAAAATAAAATTTATGTGAAAATAAAAATAAAAGAAAGTGGGATAACATTTGCCTTGTAGAGTTTTTTTTTTTTTTTGACATTTAATTCGAAGTCTTGTATGAAGAACTGATCACTGGTACATCATGATGACCATATAAATGGCAGCTATTTGAAAATAAGGTAGAAAATTCAATTCAGCCTAAGAAAGTGCTTTCAGATATTAACTCAGTCTCACCAGGAATTGGGCTGTCTTGGGAGTTGGTGAGCTCCATATCATTCAGTTCAGTCACTCAGTCGTGTCTGACTCTTTGCCATCCCATGGACTGCAGCACTCCATCACCAACTCCTGGAGCCCACTCAAACTCATGTCCATTGAGTTGGTGATGCCATCCGACCATCTCACCCTCTATCGTCCGCTTCTCCTTCCACCTTCAATCTTTCCCAGCATCAGGGTCTTTTCAAATGAGTCAGTTCTTCACATCAGGTGGCCAAAGTATTGGAGTTTCAGCTTCAACACCAGTCTTTCCAATGAATATGCAGGACTGATTTACTTTAGGATGGACTGGTTGGATCGCCGTGGAGTCTATGGGACTCTCAAGAGTCTTCTCCAACCCAACAGTTCAGAAGCATCAATTCTTTGGCCCTCAGCTTTCTTTATAGTCCAACTCTCACATCCGTACATGACTACTGGGAAAACCATAGCTTTGACTAGACGAACCTCTGTTGGCAGAGTAATGTCTCTGCTTTTTAATATGCTATCTACGTTGGTCACAGCTTTCCTTCCAAGGAGCAAGCATCTTTAATTTCATGGCTGCAGTCACCATCTGCAGTGATTTTGGAGCCGCCAAAAATAAAGTCTGTCACTGTTTCCATTGTTTCCCCATCTATTTTCCATGATGTGATGGGACTGGATGCCATGATCTTAGTTTTCTGAATGTTGAGTTTTAAGCCAACCTTTTCACTCTCCTCTTTCACTTTCATCAAGAGGCTCTTTAGTTCTTTGGTTTTGCCATAAAGGTGGTATCATCTACATATCTGAGATTATTGATATTTCTCCCGGCAATCTTGACTCCAGCTTGTGCTTCATCCAGCCCAGGATTTCTTATGATATACTCTACATATAATTTAAATAAATAAACAGGTGACAATATACAGCCTTGTTGTAATCCTTTCCTAATTTGGAACCAGTCTGTTGTTCCATGTCCAGTTCTAACTGTTGCTTCTTGACCTGCATACAGATTTCTCAGGAGGCATGTCAGGTGGTCTGGTATTCCCATACCTTTCAGAATTTTCCACAGTTTGTTGTGATCCACACAGTCAAAGGTTTTGGTGTAGTAAATAAAACAGAAGTGGATGTTTTCCTGGAACTGTTGCTTTTTCCATGATCCAGCAGATGTTGGTAATTTGATCTCTGGTTCCTTTGCCTTTTCTAAATCCACCTTGAACATTTGAAGGTTCATGATTCATGTACTGTTGCAGTACATGAGAATTTTGAGCATTCCTTTGCTAGCGTGTGAGATGAGTGCAATTCTGTGGTAGTTTGAACATTCTTTGGCATTGCCTTTCTTTGGGATTGGAATGCAAACTGACCTATTCCAGTCCTGTGGCCACTGCTGAGTTTTCCACATTTGCTGGCATATTGAGTGCAGCATTTTCACAGCATCAATTTTTAGGATATGAAATAGCTCAACTGGAATTCCATCACCTCCACATCATTGGAGGCACTTAAAACAAGGCTAGATCATTATCTCTCTGGGATATAAAAAAGGGAATTTCTACACAATGTAGATTTCTATTTTTAAAAAACCATATTGGTTTGATAATTAAAAGAAACACTTCCTGATCATTTGCAAGGTAAATATTAATGTATGAAGTTTGTAGACTCAAGTGCAGATAAGAACTTGCTTCCAGAGTAGGGAACCCAGGAGTAGTCTTCCTTTTAGAATGATATTTTATATCTCTCTTGTCCAGGCTGTTCTAGAAAGAACTGGAGAACAGAGGACTAAGGAACCTGGGGTGTCTTACTTCCACTTTGTCCTCATGGCCCCCTGATTCCTTCATTTCTTTCCTTAGGATTCCCTCTACTGTCAGAGGGCTAGTAAGGGACCTTTGGGGAGGAAGTCTCCAAAAAGGATGTGGTCACTTGGTCTCATAGCCCAGAAAGCTCCTGGTGAAGTGAGTCTGGGAAAGTTGAGAGAGAAAGTTTGAGAGTGAGTGAATAATTTCCAATGTTTGTGTGCACTGTCAATTCCTGTGCATTAACTTTGTTATGACAGTGTTTGAGAAAGCTTCTAAAAATACTCCTCTTATAAGGGGTTCAAGATAACTCCATTTTTGGTGACTTTTGAGTGTTTGTATATGATGTGAGACAAAAAAGAGTGATGGCATTGCTGAAGTTTTTAAGACAATGTTTTACTAATTTTAGTATTCTGGGCCTCTTGGACTGTAAGCTATGGGGTTGTTGGTTTTATGTTACCAGCACTTTTCTTTGTGTTCTTAGTACTAGGAAATGTGACTCCCCTTTAAATAATGATGCTTTAAAATTTGTTAAGGAACTTAAAACATCAGATTCTCTACAAAAAAGATTACAGTTTTTAAATTGGTGTATAGTTGACACACAGCATTATATTAGCAGATGTACAACATAGTAAACCAATATTTATATATATTGAGATTAAATTTTTAACTTAAAAGTTTGAGATATACAGCATTTTCTTTAAATCATATGGATTCTTAGATATTCAGAAAAGACTTTAGGGGAAAAACATTTTTTCACACTAGGCTGTATCCAAGGTACTCAAAAATTGCTCAGGACCATTTGGACAACATCTAATTACTCTCTACTTGAAACAATGTTTTAGCGTCTCTGATGTAAGAAGTTATAGGATCTTAAGTCTGGGCTTTCCAGTTTACCCTCAGACTCTCCTTCCCATTAATCCTGTGACTTCCACTTTAAGCTTTCAAGTTTTTTTAAAAAATGAACTAGAACTACTATTCTGTAACATTTTTAATTGAAAAAATGTACAGAAATGAAACTCCAAATAAATGCTACATGTTGGGAGGAAGTAGGAGATAACTATTATCCATGATTGATAGTTACTTTACATCAAGGACTTAAGATGTTTAAGATATTAGTTACTCTCAAATATTTATTGGTTGAACATTTTGTGGATGTGTCAGTTAGGTTCCCATCAGGGAAGAGTCATTCTCTCTAGGTGTTTCAACAGAGAAAATTTAATATTTAAAACTGATTTCTTAGGTGATGAGAGAGGCCCAGAAGTCCCATAGTGTGTGATACAGTATTCCAGATGGCAATAACAACAGGAAGTCACCACTGTTCCTAGTGCTGGAATAAGAAAGGAAGTTGGGGTTGTCAGAATCCAGAAGCTGGGCCGTCTGGTGGGTGACGTAACCACAGCATAAAAAAGAAAATTCTAAAAAGAATTTTATGAAAATTAATAAAAAAGGATTCTCTGAAAAAAAAATCATAGCACTTAGCTTCTCTGGAGTCACAGAGAAGACTTGGTCCTTCACATTATCCCAAAGAGTCTAGGAAATATGGTTTGCTATGATTCAGAGCAGAGCGAGGCAAAGATGGTGAATTTATTTAAGAATGTATAAGAACAAATGACTGAGGTGCTGCGAATCAGTGTAGATGTTGTTTGATGCACAAAGATATACATTAGTTCTGGCACCAGAGGTGAGGTAGCCATCCTTTCATCATCTTGCGTCTTGGATAGCATCTCCAGAATGGTGGCTGATTTGCACTGATTACTCCTTCCTCACTCCTTATTTTGTAAAGGTTCAGCATAACCCTTCCATGGTGGGCATGAAATAAGTAAATAGTTTAAACCCAGATGGCTGTAGCCAAGGTATGATGCTTAAAACTGTGAGACACCAAGTGTTATGCTCAGTTTAGGTAATGCTTTCTTTATTCCAGTATTGTAGGAACTGAAGGATCTACTGACTGGCAAGTGTATTTATTCTTCTAAGACACAGACCAGATGGACTCAACAGAGAGATGTGGCTCAATGAAAATGGCAAAATCCATGTGTAGTTAAAAAGGCAACAGTCATCCTGAAGAGAGAGAGGAGAGGAGTTCTCATGTTTTAGCACTTGTGTGGGTCTGAACAATAGCAGATAGGAACAAGATGTGCAAAAGCTATAGTGATACAGTTATTAAATACTTGACACTTCAAATATAAACTTTGAGCAATTGCTAACAGAGGGGTTGAGAAATCCTTATCATGGAAATAAAAACTGAGATGAAAGAAAACAGCAGTTCCAATTTTCAATAGGATAGGATGCAGAAGAAGATCTGTGGATGATTTTTTTAAATGATGAAAGAAAAAGGATCCAGACAGTATCAGAACATCCACATTTCCCTTCCAGATTGATTAGTTCCCTAGTGGGAAGAGATAGCAAGGCAATGCCTGAACAATGCAGCATATTTTGTTTATATTTTTAAAGTTGGTCCAACTATTTAGCTTGTTCTTGTCTTTGATGACTATTACATGACCATTATGTGCCAGGATAAAAAGAAACACTGTGCTGGATGTTGTTCATGATCCTGACAGCTTAAGAATTTAGAAGAAAATATTAATTAGTGACCAAAAGCTCCAGAAAAATTTGAGTTGTCATTATAGAGGAAGTGAGGGTCCTGGGGAAGTACCTTAGAGGAGTACCTAACTTAGACGGGATGCAAAGGAGTATAGGGGAAAGATTAGGGGGAAAAAACACTTAAATTGAGCCTTCGAGGATGAATAGGAGTTGTTCAGAAGGAGGGTAGTTGGGGAGAGCATTCCAGGCAAGAGAATAGCATGCATAGATTCCTGTGGACAAGAAAAGCATGGTATTTTTTAAGGATCTGAAATAAATTCAAAATGGCTGGTGGGTAGATGGTTCTGTATTAAGTGGCAAGATAAGAGGTGACATAGGTAGGCAGGATTCAGGTCCTTGTAAGTCATACTGAGAAATTAAGGTTTAACTCATTCATTCATTTATCCATTTATTCATCCCTTCAATACAGTTTTTAGCTAATCCCAGGGGACCCACAATGCTAGGTTCTTGGCACAAAGCATAAAAAAGATATGTTTTCTGCACATAAAGAACCTAATAGTCTATACAGAGAGAAAAAGAGAGAGAGAAAAAAAAGGTTTCAATAAAGCATGAAAAGTCCTATGATAAGACCTCTACGCTAACACTTGGTTGCCATGCAAACATACAATAGAGGCATTCACTTGGGTTTTGTCTGTAGAGCTAGTGGTGGCTGAGGACATAAGAACGATGTTCCAGAAGAAATGGCATTCAGCATAAAATCTAAAGCATTATTGGGAATTAAGAGAAAAGATAGAGGTAGCAGTGTTCTAAGCATATGAAAGTGCATGTGCAAAGAGCTGAAAGCAAGAAAGAACAAGCTCCATCTGAAGACAGGAAAACACTTCTGTGTGGCAAAAGAATACAGGTATTCCTCATTTTACTGTGCTCTGCAAATACTTTTTTGTTTTTACAAAGTGAAGGTTTGTGGCAGATTGATGGTTAGCATTTTTAGCAATACAATATTTTTAAATGAAGATAGATACGTTGTTCTCTTAGACATAATACTACTACACACTTAGTAGACTATACTAGAGTGTAAACATAACTTTCATATGCATTGGGAAACCGAAAATACTTGTGACTCGCTTAACTGTGATATTTGCTTTGTTGGGGTGGTCTGGAACTGAATCTGCAAAATCTCTGAGGCCTGCCTGTGAAAGGTTTGAAACCGTGTTAAGGAGTTTGGATACATCCTAAGAGCACTGAGAAGAAACACTTAAGACTGATTATTCAGTACAATTACTAAACAGAAGTATAAAGAAATCAATGGATTTCCTATATATTAGCCATAATCATTTAAAATGTAGTTGAGAACAAAAGGTATGAACAAAGTTATTGCTAGAAATGGCAAATCCATGTGAAGTGCTGTGACTGGCATGGAGTCCTCTGCTCGGAGGCCCTCTGTGGGACCTACATCTCCTGGTTCAGTGTTCTTCAGGGCACTATGCTGTTCTGGAAACTCCACCGTGCAATTCCTATCTCCGCTGAAATGCTTTTTCCTACGCTAGGCTTCTCAGGCCCCTTTCACTCCAGTTACAGTAAGGGGACAAGCCTTCAGCTCCATACCTGTCTGGAGGCAGCCTGGGGTATGCAGTCTGCATGGGGCCCCCCAGGCTGGGACCTTGCCACCTCAGTGCGTGGAGAAGGGCAGTGGCGCCCGAGTCTGGGTTCTGTCCTGATGCCCGTCCTTAATCTCCCTGGATTCATTTTCCACATATTCTTTTTCTAACCTGCCCTCATTCTTGCTTTTGAAAGTTCTTCCCCATCAAAACTTGTTTGCTTTCCAGGGCTTCTGGATTGTTTCCGTTCTGCACATACTGTTTTGGATAACATATTGACATTTTTAAAATGTCATTTTATGATTCTATGGCCATGTACAGAAGTTTCCCAGCATGCTGATCACAATGAACACATTTCTATCAGTAAAGGCAAGGGGCGTGAACAGCCCAGATGTCAACTGGTTGAAGATTCTCTCTCTAAATCTTAGTTAAATGACCTAAGCCTGCTACTTTGAAATTACCATAAAGCCTTTGGGAAAGACATTTACCAGGCCATGTTTAATTTTCTAAGGCAATAGCTTCAAGGGAAGAAAAAAAAATCTGAGGAGGATTTATTTGCTCAATACTTTCTGTGGTGATATTTTTATTTTGTATTAAACATACGTAATATATAAATCCAGTCCTTCCACACTTTATCATAGTTAAGGTATATTTAAAATATCACATGCTATCAGCATAAGAGTGAAACTTGTTTACTGAATTTCTCCCTGAACTGAGTCCAGACACTCCTTAACTTAGAACAAATCACACATACGAAATGAAGAGAAAATGCCAACATCCAGAGCAAGGCAAGTAAATATTGTCATGAGCACTGCTGGAATAGAGGAATGAACATTGGTCTTGGAGTAAGAAAAACCTGGTTTGCAACCTAACTTTTCTAATTAGTAGCAGTGGGACTGCAGATAAACCTGAGCCTTGATTTTCTCATACAAAATTAGGACAATGGAGCCTTCCTTACTCTCTCTTCTTTGTTCACTTATGAATTCATCACTCTTACTGAACACCTAATGTGGGGTAGCTATTTTGGTAGATAAACAGACACTTACAGCCTCTGCCTTCATAGGTTGTCATGAAAGTCAAATGAGATAATCTTAGCAAGTGCTACCATTTATCAAATGGCTACTATGTACCACAGACTTCACATTATTTTCTCTGTTGTACTGTGTGCCAGGGACTTATATACATTACCTGTCATCATCCTCACTTAAACTTCAGGGTTTGTGAGGTAACTGAAGCTCAACTAAGAAATGTGTCTAAAGTCAGGTAACTTCTACATGATCAAGGTGGATCTCACCACCTGGAACCAATGTGGATCTCATTCAAATGACCCTGATTTTCCTGTACAGCCTGTGAATATGAAAGTTCTTTACAAACATAAAGCACCAAATAAAAAGAAATATTATTTACTATTATTATTATCTATACCCACGTGTGATGCTGTAAAAACACATCAAAACCAAAACCAAAACAGGCAATGGGTTTAGTTGTGTTACTATGGGGATTCTCATGAAAAAGGCTTAGATTCATGATTTTACAGTTTGGGAATCCTATTCTCATTTTCCCCAGTGGGTACATATTGCTGCCATCCTTTTTTTGTCTACAGATCATGGCTGGGCTCTTGGTAAGCACATTATTTAAAAGAAGAAAATTGGAGTGTTTTTGATGGAGAATCACTGTGTCAAGGAGGTTGTGTACCTCCTCTTTGATGATGAAAATGCCAATTTCTCATAAAAAAGCAAAAACTTTCATTTCAAAAGGTTGAATATAATGTTATTTAACCAATTTCAAATGGCTACTTTTAGGTCACTGAAAAATTCCAAATATAAGTAAGGATAGTCTCTGAGGTCTGTAACATTTTCATTTGGTTCAAGAATGGATAAATTTTAATTCATTTTAACCTCTTGCCTTTTGGTATTTGGCTCTTCTGACAGGAAGAATTTGTCTACTGTAGGTTTGTTTTAGTACTATAGCCTGCCTTAACCAGGAGAATGTATTCATATAGTCATGAAAGCTAAATAAGGTCACAAGTTTTTTGACACAAAGTACATGTACTGTTTCAATAGCTTTTTTAAAACTTTAATTGAAATATAACATGCACAGAAAATTATAAACACTAGAAGTGTATCTTTACCAAATAGGCTATCATGAGTCCCCAAAAGCCTTGCTCTTGCCGTTACTCAAGTATGCTATGCCCAAAGATAACCATTATTCTGATTTCTATTATAAGAAATTAGTCTTATCTGCTTTTGAACTTTATATGAATGGCAATAACATCCTATAATATGTACCTTTTGGTGTCTGGCTTCATTCTTGCAACATTATGTTTGTGAGATTCATCCATTCTATCCTGCGCAGAAGTTCATCCATCTTTAAGGCTGTGTAATGATCCATTGTATGAGTATGCCACAATTTATTTCTTATTCATTCTACTTTTTGTAGGCATTTCAGTTGTTTCAAGTTTGTAGCTGTTAAAATGACTACTGCTTTGAATATTTGTGTATAAGTCATTTGGTGGACATATGTATACACTTCTTATGGGTGTAGACATGGTGATGAAATTGCTGGGTGTCAGAGTATTAAAATTTTATGCTTGAGTAGATACCACTAGCTTTCCAAAGTGGTTATGAATCTGCAAACCAGCCCCCATGTCCCTGTCCACTGAAGTAAAAGGCTTTTGCTTTAGTCTCCCGGGTCTCCCCTGAGTCTTAAAAGTCTGGCTCAAAGGTTATTGATTAGGAAATGTGAAGATACAGAAGCAAAGAATGGCTCTTGGGCTAAGAAAACAATTACAATTTAAACTATAAACCAGAGTCACCTGACTCCTAGTTCCCTGAAAAATAGTAATAAAGGTCCGATACACCTTCCTAGGTTGTTTTACAGGAAACAGATCCCACTAGATGAAAAGTGACTGCAAGCATGCACACTGCAGACTGCATGAAACCAGAAGATTTGTGATGCTCAAAACTTCACCTTGATGCCAACTAACCTGAGAATTGTGCACAAGCTGCTCACAGCCCCTGCAGCCTCCCTCCCTCACCCTACCTCTAAGAAAGCCCTTTGCCTGCCCTGAGATGTTAAGATGGTTTTTATGGACAGTGGTCCCTCATCTTCTCAGTCAACTGGCTTTCCTTGCCTTAACACCTTGTCACTTGACTTATTGGCTTATCAGGCAGCGAGTAGCTGAACCTGAGTGCAGTAACAGTTGCACTAATTTAAAAGTCTCACCAGAAGTATATGAGAATTCTGATTGTTCTACAGTCTCACCAGACATTTTAATATTAACTCTTCTGGAGAGGTATAATGGTATATCCTTGTAACCTTAGTTTACATTTTCCTAATGGCTACTGAGAAGGGGTGACAGAGGATGAGATGGTTGGATGGCATCACTGACTCAGTGGACATAAGTTTGAAGAAACTCAGAGAGGTAGTGATGGACAGAGAAACCTGGCATGCTGTAGTTCATGGGGTTGCAAAGAGTCAGACACAACTTAGCAACTGAACAACAAACAGCAACAACAATGATTGCTGAGGTTGTATATTTTTTTCATATGTTTATTGGCTATGTCTATACCTTCTCTTGTGATATGTCTTTTAGTAGGTAGAAAAATGTCTCTCCTAAGATGTCCATGTCCTAATTCCTAGAAACTGTGAATGTATTACGTTACATGGCAAAGGGGAATTAAGGTTGCTAATCATCTGACTTTAAAACAAGGAGATTATCTTGAATTGCTGAGGGAGACCCAGTGTAATCACAAGAAGGATTAGAACCAGAGATGACAGTGTGAGAAAGACTCATTCAGTGTTGCTGGCTTTGAAGATGGAAGAATGGGTCCATGGACCAAGGAATGCTGGCAGACATTAGAAGCTGGAAGAGGCAAGGGAACAGAGTTTGTCCTAGAACCTCCAGAAGAGGTGCAGCCCTGCTAACATCTTGGTTTTAGC
This sequence comes from Cervus elaphus, assembly GCF_910594005.1. Classification (NCBI taxonomy): domain Eukaryota; kingdom Metazoa; phylum Chordata; class Mammalia; order Artiodactyla; family Cervidae; genus Cervus; species Cervus elaphus. The sequence goes on along the minus strand of NC_057834.1, from coordinate 70,775,989 downwards.
ACAACAAGACCCATTTCCACTGCTAAACTATAGATAATACATCTGTATTGTTTTTATCCACTAACTTTGTCATAATTTGTTAACAAGTGTAGTAGGAAATTGATACATGTGCCTTTCAGTCTTTTGCCCATATATCAATTGGGTCTGTATTTTTGATTTGTAGAGGTTATTGATGAGTTTTGTTGAGTTTGTTTAGGATTTTACATCTATTTTCTTAATAGAAGTTCACATAATTTTCCTTCTTTGCAATATCACTGTTAGTTTTGGTAACAAGTTTTTGCTAACCAAATTGAAATCACTTTGAGATGTGGTCCTTCTTTTTTCATTCTCTCATAAAGCAAATATAAGATTACTGTTACTTGTTTCTTAGATGGTGGAATTTATCAATGAAACCATATGGGCCTGGAGTTTTCTTTCTAAGAATTTTTAATTAAATAATTTAATTTGCTTAGAAGACATAGGATTATTCAGATTTTCTATTTTTTCTTTTTATTCTGGTTTTAATAACCTGTATTTTTTCAAGGAAGATCTCTTTTAAATTTTCAAATATATTTGCTTAAATTTGCTTATAATATTTTCTTTTTTAAAATGTTTATATAATCTTTTTTAAATGGTTATATAAATGTTACAAAATTCCCTCTTTCCATTCTTGAATTTGGTATGTTTGTGTTCTCTCTCTTTTTTGTCTTGATGCATCTTGCTTGAAATTTATTAATTTTAACTCTTTTTAGAGGACAAAATTTTGGGTTTGTTGATTTACTCTATGATGTGTGAATTTTCTAATTTCATTATTTTTCTTGTTCTTGCCTTTAATATTTCCTTTCTTCTAATTTCTCTGCATTTAACTTGCTGGTTTTTGAAAAGCAATACTTAAGCACATAGTATTTTTAGTCTTTATTTATTCTCTAATATATATGCATTTTAACACTAAACATATCTGTCTTAGGACTGCTTCTGCTAAAATTTCACAAATTTTGATATTTTTGTTTTGTTCAGTTAAAAAATATTTTCTCATTTCCTTTTTAACTCCTTCTTTCACCTATGGGTCATTTAGAAGTACACTGCTTAATTTCCAAGTATTTGAGAATTTTCTAGTGATGCTTTTCTTATTTCTAGATTAATTCTGCTGTAGTCAGGGTACACAGTCCTTTGAAATGTGTTGAGATGTGCTTTAGAGCTAAGCCTATTGTCAGTTTTGGTAAATGTTCATTTTGCATTAAAAAGATATTCATTTTTCATTGTTGTGAGCAGTGTTCTACATGTCAAATAGGTTTAGTTTGTTAATCATGTTGTTCAAATCTTCTGAGTCTCTATTGTATGTTAATATTTACTTGTTCAATCAAATATTGAAAGTAGTGTGTTAGGATCAACCTTGATAATGGGTCTCTTTTCATTCTGTTAGTTTTTGTTTAATTTTTTGAGACCATGTTATTAAATATGTACAACTATAGAATTACATTATTTTCCTTGGGGACTGACCTTTTTTAACACACAAAATGTCCCTCTTTATCCTTAATAATCCTTCTTACTTTAAACCTGCTTTGGCTGGTGTTAGTTTCACTATGTTAGCTTTCTTTGACCAATGTTTACATGGTATATGGGACACCCCTGGTTGCACTGTCTCACATTCTCTTGGCCTTACATGTGATTCCAGAGCTAATTTTGATTCCGAATAATTATACAGAAGTAAAAATTTTTAATTCTTTGTAATATAAAGATTTAGATCAATATGTCAACTGGCTTCATATACCAGAGAAGCATTATTAGAGTAATCAGTACCTGTATGTATCTTAGTGAAGTTACTGAACCTGAATGTTTTTTTTTTAAAAAAAATAAGGACATCAAGGCAAAACACAAGCCATGTATCAAGGGGGAAATATCAATGTGGTGGTATTAGATTTGCCACAATACACTCAATGCTAGAAGATAGTATCTAATGCCTTCTTGGGAAATCTGTACCCCAATAATTTTCACATAGGCAAGCTATCCCTCAAGCCTAACAAGCAAACATGTCTGTGTTCAAGAATTTTAGGAATAGACTTTAGAAGACAAATAATCTAAATTTAACTGGATGGCATAATCCAGTCCACCTACAGATAAATCAAAATAAAAAAATTAAAATGATGAAAATACAACAAAAATATGAGTCTTGAGCATTTACTCCATCTAAATATATAAATAAAAATTGAAATCTGCCTCAATTAATAGAATGTAAATGTTATAAACATTCAGTTCAGTTCAGTTTAGGCTCTCAGTTGTGTCCGACTCTTTGCGACCCCATGAATCGCAGCATGCCAGGCCTCCCTGTCCATCACCAACTCCCAGAGTTTACTCAAACTGATTTCCATCGAGTTGGTGATGCCATCCAGCCATCTCATCCTCTGTCGTCCCCTTCTCCTCCTGCCCCCAATCCCTCCCAGCATCAGGGTCTTCTCCAGTGAGTCAACTCTTTGCATGAGGTGGCCAAAGTATTGGAGTTTCAGCTTCAGCATCAGTCCTTCCAGTGAACACCCAAGACTGATCTCCTTTAGGATGGACTGGTTGGATCTCCTTGCAGTCCAAGGTACTCTTAAGAGTCTTCTCCAACACCACAGTTCAAAAGCATCAATTTTTTGGTGCTCAGCTTTCTTCACAGTCCAACTATCACATCCATACATGACCACTCGTAAAACCATAGCCTTGACTAGATGGACCTTTGTTGGCAAAGTAATGTCTCTGCTTTTATATGCTATCTAGGTTGGTCATAACTTTCCTTCCAAGGAGTAAGCGTCTTTCAATTTCATGGCTGCAGTCACCATCCGCAGTGATTTTGGAGCCCCCAAAAATAAAGTCTGACACTGTTTCCACTGCCTCCCCATCTATTTCCCATGAGGTGATGGGACCAGATGCCATGATCTTAGTTTTCTGAATGCTGAGCTTTAAGCCAACTTTTTCACTCTCCTCTTTCACTTTCATCAAGAGGCTTTTCAGTTCCTCCTCACTCTCTGCCATAAGGGTGGTGTCATCTGCATATCTGAGGTTATTGATATTTCTCCCGGCAATCTTGACTCCAGCTTGTGCTTCTTCCAGCCCAGTGTTTCTCATGATGTACTCTGCATATAAGTTAAATAAGCAGGGTGACAATATACAGCCTGGACGTACTCTTTTTCCTATTTGGAACCAGTCTGTTGGTCCATGTCCAGTTCTAACTGTTGCTTCCTGACCTGCATACAGGTTTCTCAAGAGGCAGGTGAGGTGGTCTGGTATTCCCATCTCTTTCAGAATTTTCCACAGTTTATTGTGATCCACACAGTTGAAGGCTTTGGCATAGTCAATAAAGCAGAAATAGATGTTTTTCTGGAACTCTCTTGCTTTTTTGATGATCCAGTGGATATTGACAATTTGATCTCTGGTTCCTCTGCCTTTTCTAAAACCAGCTTGAACATCTGGAAGTTCTCAGTTCACATATTGCTGAAGCTTGGCTTGGAGAATTTTGAGCATTACTTTACTAGCATGTGAGATGAGTGCGATTGTGCGGTAGTTTGAGCATTCTTTGGGATTGCCTTTCTTCGGGATTGGAATGAAAACTGACCTTTTACAGTCCTGTGGCCACTGCTGAGTTTTCCAAATTTGCTGGCATATTGAGTGCAGCACTTTCACAGCATCATCTTTCAGGATTTGAAATAGCTCAACTGGAATTCCATCACCTCCACTAGCTTTGTTCGTAGTGAGGCTTTCTAAGGCCCACTTGACTTCACATTCCAGGATGTCTGGCTCTAGGTGAGTGATCACACCATTTGATTATCTGGGTCACGAAGTTCTTTTTTGTACAGTCCTCTGTGTATTCTTGCCACCTCTTCTTAATATCTTCTGCTTCTGTTAGGTCCATACCATTTCTGTCCTTTATCAAACCCATCTTTGCCTGAAATGTTCCCTTGATAGCTCTAATTTTTTTTAAGAGATCTTTAGTCTTTCCCATTCTGTTGTTTTCCTCTATTTCTTTGCATTGATCACTGAGGAAGGCTTTCTAATCTCTCCTGGCTATTCTTTGGAACTCTGCATTCAAATGGGAATATCTTTCCTTTTCTCCTTTGCTTTTCACTTCTCTCATTTTCACAGCTATTTGTAAGGCCTCCTCAGACAGCCATTTTGCCTTTTTGCATTTCCTTTCCATGGGGATGGTCTTGATCTCTGTCTCCAGTACAATGTCATGAACCTCTGTCCATAGTTCATCAGGCTCTCTGTCTATCAGATCTAGTCCCTTGAATCTATTTCTCACTTCCACTGTATAGTCATAAGGGATTTGATTTAGGTCATACCTGAATGGTCTAGTGGTTTTCCCTACTTTCTTCAGTTTAAGTCTGAATTTGGCAATAAGGAGTTCATGATCTGAGGCACAGTCAGCTCCTGGTCTTTTCTTTTGCTGACTGTATAGAGCTTCTCCATCTTTGGCTGCAAAGAATATAATCAGTCTGATTTCGGTGTTGGCCATCTGGTGATGTCCATGAGTAGAGTCTTCTCTTGTGTTGTTGGAAGAGGGTGTTTGCTATGACCAGTGCATTCTCTTGGTAAAACTCTATTAGCTTTTGCCTGCTTCATTCCGTACTCCAGGGCCAAATTTGCCTGTTACTCCAGGTGTTTCTTGACTTCCTACATTCGCATTCCAGTCCCCTATAATGAAAAGGACAACTTTTTTGCATGTTAGTTCTAGAAGGTCTTGTAGGTCTTCATAGAACCATTCAACTTCAGCTTCTTCAGTGTTACTGGTTGGGGCATAGGCTTGGATTACCGTGATATTGAATGGTTTGCCTTGGAAACGAACAGAGATCATTCTGTCGTTTTTGAGATTGCATCCAAGTACTGCATTTCAGACTCTTTTGTTGACCATGATGACTACTCCATTTCTTCTAAGGGATTCCTGCCCACAGTTGTAGATATACTGGTCATCTGAGTTAAATTCACCCATTCCAGTCCATTTTAGTTCGCTGATTCCTAGAATGTTAACATTGACTCTTGCCATCTCCTGTTTGACCACTTCCAATTTGCCTTGATTCATGGACCTAACATTCCAGGTTCCTATGCAATATTGCTCTTTACAGCATCAGACCTTGCTTCCATCACCAGTCCCATCCACAACGGGGTATTGTTTTTGCTTTGGCTCCATCCCTTCATTCTTTCTGGAGTTATTTCTCCACTGATCTCCAGTAGCATATTGGGCACCTACCGACCTGGGGAGTTCCTCTTTCAGTATCCTATCATTTTGCCTTCTCATACTGTTCATGGGGTTCTCAAGGCAAGAATACTGAAGTGGTTTGCCATTCCCTTCTCCAGTGGACCACACTCTGTCAGACCTCTCCACCATGACCCATCTGTCTTGGGTGGCCCCACACGGCATGGCTTAGTTTCATTGAGTTAGACAAGGCTGTGGTCCTGTGATCAGATTGGCTAGTTTTCTGTGGTTATGGTTTTAGTGTGTCTCCCCTCTGATGCCCTCTCACAACACCTACTGTCTTACTTGGGTTTCTCTTACCTCAGACGTGGGGTATCTCTTCACAGCTGCTCCAGCAAAGCACAGCCACTGCTCCTTACCTTGGACGAGGGGTATCTTCTCATGGCTGCCCCTCCTGACCTTGAACATTAACAGTGTACAAATAAAATAATCAGAAGAGGGAGAAAGTCTATCAATGTCATGCTTTGTTATAGCAGAGAATCAATATGTAGATTCCACTTAAAATTAAAACATTTAATTTAATAATATACAGTAACTCCAACCTTGCAGGATTTTTTCATAATGCTTTTAATTAGCTTGAGTGAGATATTTTTGAATTCTTATTCAGTTAATTTAAGTATAATCAGATTTATCACTATGTATGAAGAAAGAGATGCCTGAAACAGTGGTCTCTAGCTGTTAACCATGCCTTTGGAGGTGGTAGATTTCTGGTCATTTTTTTCCACTTTTTCATTGTTCTGTTTCTTATTGCTTGACTTTTCTTATAATGAACTTGCATCACTTTTTACAAAATCCATAAAGTCATTTTTCTAAAAAAATAGAGATAGCAATAGAGCCATCTTTAGTTAGATGAATGTTTTTCTCACCTTGTTCTAAATTACTTTTTGGAAGAAACTTTATATTTTATCTTAAAAGACACTAGTGATTGAATTATTCTTTGTCATGGTGAGCCTAATGTGATCAATTTTTATTTGGGTATCACTAATGAAGAGTGAAATTCTTTTCCTCTGCAACTCCCAGCATTCTCTATCATTCAGTATAACCTTTCATATTCCAGGCTTCCCTGTTTTAAGTCAAGTCTGTCATCTCTTCTTCTTAGATCTATGAACAGATAGTGTCACCCAAAAGGACACTCTCTGAGGAGCAGGATGGCAGTGGGGTGCTACTGGTTTGAAAGCTCGTCAGACTGACAGCCATTCTGCTGTATACCACAGTAGAGTCAAAGAATTAAAATGCAGAGTATTCTATTTTATTATCGGAGATGGGGAGGACAGGAAAATTGCTTCACAATTATTGAGCACCTGATGTATGCCAGGGAGGATCACAGCAACCGTGCTTGGGGAAGGTAGATGAATTGCCTGTGGTCACGAGGATGACAAGGAATGCTTGTGTTCCACTGTGCCCTCCTCTCTGTTTCCATTATTGCTGTGGAAATATTCCCATCTGCTTTTCAAAAACTTTTACAATTTTGTTTACTGCACTAAAAAAAAAAAAAACAACAACAACAACTTCAAGTTTTAACTTTGATGCGTTTTCCTCCAAGTTGTTTACAGTTTAAGAATTTCCATAAGGACAATAGAAGCAGATGATTCCAGCCAGAATTAAAATTTAATGGTGAGATGAGATCAAACCCACAAAGAGTTAATTACTCTAGCTCTAATTAAGTGTAGTCTTCTTAAAAGGAAAAAAATAAAAAAGCCTGCTTTTATCCTGGCAAGAAGCCGGTAAAAAAGGGACGATCTGTCACAGACTCACAGAACACAGTAATTAAGGTCTGAAACGCTTCCCAATCAAAGAACAGGAAGAGTTCACTCAGAGTTAACTGTTTAAACAGCGTCCCTTGTGAAATGGCATTGCCACTGTATGTTTTTAGATTGAATTGATTTAATTTCTCACTGTTTGCTTCTAAGTAGGAATTAGCGCCTCCATTAGGAATTGCTAACGTGCCCATCCTGGACTCTCAGCTCAGGAAGGACAGGGGAAGAAGGAAGGATGAATGTGGTGTGCACGTTATGGATGCTGTAGCCAGAGCCTTGTCACAGGGCTAATGTTTGCAGCAGGCAGGAATAATGAACAGCTAATGAACCCACATTGTGTTTACACGTCTCATTTTGAAACTAATCATTTATATGCTCTAAGTAAGATGTCATGCTTTCACAAAAGCATAGAAATTCACAAGTCAGTGAAAATATGTATATTATTCCAAAAGTATGCTTTATTTTTAAAAAATGTTTTTAAGCATTATTTATTTATTTATGGCTGTTCTAGGTCTTCATTGCTGTGTGGGCTTTTCTCCAGCTGCAGTGAGTGGGAGCCACTGTCTAGTTGTGCACAGGCTGCTCATTGTGGTGGCTTCTCCTGTTGAGACTGTTGAGCCTTCTCCAGGGCTCTAAGGGTGCGTGGGCTTCAGCAGTTGCAGCGCACAGCTATAGTTGCTCCATGGCATGTGGGATCTTCCTGAATCAGGGACTGATCCCACGTCTCCCATCTTGGCAGGCAGATTCTTTACCACTGAGCCACCGGGGAAGCCCCTTTTGCGTGTATAATTTCACAGCAGAGCCCCCGTCAATCAGCACGTTCATATGATGACACCTGTAACTCACACATGGTGGTTTAATTTAGTAACAGTTGATTTCCTTTCATAATAAAACCATCACCTGAACTCTGCTTCGTGCATTGACCCATTGTTCTTCCTTGCTGTCATTGAACCAGTATTTAGGCCTCACCCAGGATGTTGGCTCCAATTATACAGCACAACAAATGAGCAAAACTGTAGAAACTGATATTTTACTCTTATGAAGCCTGTGAGGACAGCCATTTTTCTCAACTCACTGGGAATGTGTTTTTATATGCACATCACACAGTCATTTGTTGTTTATACTAGGGGACTGATTTGGTAAATCACATTTACTTCGTGTGGCTTGTTAACAGAAATGGGTTTCTCACTTTTTAAAAACATTAACTCTTCCACTTAACCTGATAAAAATAATGGCTAATATTTGTTGAGATTTTCTGTTTTGTGAGGCAGTAGACTGTTTCATGCATTGTTCTTTTTAATATTTTCAACAACCCTGTAGAGAAAGTATTATCAATACCCCTGTTTCTTACACGTGGAAATCTGAGCTTAGGTTAAATAACGTGCCTAAGGTCACATAGATCAGGATTTCACCAACTGGGGTCCCCAGTGGCTCAGCAGGTAATGCAGGAGACACAGGAGACTCAGTTTGGATTCCTGGGTTGGGAAAATCCCCTGGAGAAGGAATTGGCAACTCACTTCGGTATTCTTGCCTAAAAAATCCCATGGACAGAGGAGTCTGATGGGTCACAGTCTATGGGGTCACAGAAAGTTGGACATGACTGAGTGATTTAGCACAAGGTCACATAGAGCAGGATTTCACACCCAGATAGTTTAACCATGAAGGCTTGCTCACTGTACTGAATGTCCTCTTTAGAGAAATTAATGGCAGCTGCTCTTAGTCTGTGCACCAGAAGACTATTTAATAATTGAAAGAAGTAGGCAACCTTTCAATTGTCTAACTTTATGTGATAGTGGCAGATTAACTAGGAGGGTATGTCTCATGTCTATACTGGCAGAATTCTAGATTATTTGAATCAGGGAAATGATAGAAGGATGCCTTGGGTTTTCACACTCTTAGTCTTATCATTTCTGACTACAGAGTGCCAAGTAGAAGCCAAGCAAATGAAAAAGTCCCCCATTTATGAAACTAGAGGGATATCCTCTTCCTCCTCCTTTTTCCTTCCATGTTCTGCTACTCTCTTAAAATCCCGTTACCTAACTATGGATGCACCATGTTACTGACTCATGCAATCCGTTACCCATTCAAAAAGGCATCTCACATTGGAGAAATTGTGATATCTAATGAACCAAGACCATGAAACATTTTCTACTTCTAAGTATGATCCGAAGTCTTTGGGGAAACTCTGACCTCTGGCACAATATTTTCGCAGTCATAAGAGTTTAGTTTCCTATGAGCTCAGTGGTATTTAACAATAAATCCTGAACTACATGTTTAGCAAAAGCAGTGGGAAAATGGATGTCAAGTCCATTAATCACAGATGAAAAAAATATCTCTGGGTTGGAATGTCAACAGGCATAAGCTGTGCCTTGCACTGTAAAATCTATTCAAATGACCTCCTGATTAGGTCAGTTTGTCCTTCTGCCCTGAGATATTTTAAAAACAGAAACGGGCAGTTAGAGATATAATCCTTATGATGCTTTAGGCTGTGTGCAGTAGCTATTTGGTCGCAGGGGCTACTATAAGCAACTCCTGTGTAGCATTTTGCTCAGAGCTGTCAGCTGGACTGCATCACATGCAAAATTGATATAAAGCTGAATGTTCTGCAAAGTAAATATATCCATTAGATGAGAAGTGTTTCAGGGTAATTTTAAATAGTCTGAAAATATGCACTTGTAACTGAAGGATTTCTTTAAGATCGATTTGGGGAAAAGTAAAACTCAGGAAAACAGTGTTTACTCCTATTCTAGATAAAAGGAAGCACTAAGAAAATAAATCTGAATTGCACCTAACAGAATTGATATGGTAGAGAATGTGATGTTGGCATTTGTGACTATATTAGAAATGGGGTGATATTAACTGCAAACCATCTGAAAGTTGAAAACGCCCATTTATGAATTCCTGGTGTAAATGCACAGCCGCACAATCAAGTGCATTTACAACCTGTGAATCACTAAAGACTTGGGAGGCATCTTGTCCCTGGCAGATGCTCTCCACATTCCTTAGCTCTCCCGGTGGTGTTCAGAAACAGCGGCTGCTTCTGGAAAGAAGGAGAAGACTCCAAAAGGCTTAAATTAGAGTGGCTTTGAAATGAAATCATCTTAAAAATGTGCTTTAGTGCTTCTGTAAAATGATGCTATTGTTGCGTTTGTTATACTTCTGTTAAAAATGAGGCCATTTATACAGGGATATAAACAGTGAGCTGAAAGGGAGAACTGGGAGATGTTGGAATGTTTGATGATATTCTTTTCCTTCTTGGGCACTGGGAAATTCTGCAGTTGTCATTCACATTAGCAGAATGTTGAACATTAGCTGAGCAATGCCAGGATACCCTCGTGGGGAGAACCAAGACTACTTTGCCCATCATGTTAACCTCTTGAGTGCCACATTGCTAGAGGATTTAACATGTATGGAAGGGTTAGAGGAAATCGCTTAGTGGGAAATAGGATTCTATAAAACATGATTAGTAAATCCAAAGGATGGGGATGGCATAGTGTCTGGGGATAGCCTCTGCTGTCCAACAGTACTGGTACTCAGGGGAACATCCTTTTCACTCCCTGCTTTGTATATTCCAGTGTGAAAATGAGACTGCCCACCCTCCCATCACTCCCATTCCTCTCATATGCTACCCTCTTCTACGTGTACTCTTGAAAGGAATCTCTGGGAGATAGAGAACTTGGAACAATATATCCTTTCACAGCTATCCTATTCTGATCTGTGCATCCAATGAATGTAGCTTCACTGTTTAAGACACTTAAAAAAAAAAAAAACCTTTTTCATAATTCTTAGATTTTATTATATACATATCCCAAAGTTTTAAGTTCAAACATGGATTTATGAATTCATTCTTGGACACATATGATTTGCTTGTACTTCCAAAAAAAAGTATTGGGCATCTCCAATAATGAACCAGGAGCTTTGTGTGTAGTACGGAATGAAAAAAAAAATACAGTTTCTGTCCTCCAGGATTTTACCCAAGAGGGCCACAGTTAGCACATTTGTTTGCAAAGCAGTATGCACAATTCTTGCTTCCTCTTCCCAAAAATTGGCAGAAAACAAAATATGTAGACCACTCTACCCTCCACCCCAAAGATCATACGTACACGTATTTAAATATAAAATTTTGATTAGGAATTGGGAGCAGAAAGTCCTCCTACAAACAATGGCTCATAATAAAATGAAATCTTCGTCTGTTTATCTTAGGAGAAAATTCAGGTTTAAGAAACAACCAACCTGCTCATCTTCTGTATTCTTTCTACTTCTTTAATTCCCCACTGTTTAGTTCATACATACACTTACTTATTTATCAAGTTTTCTTGAATTTTTCTATTGTTCCCCAAATCAAGAAGCTACCGTCTAAGGGAGGAGAAAGATATATTTAAACAGAGAGTTTTAACATCTAATTAATTTCTTTAAAAAAAATTGTTTTGGTTGATTTGCAATGTTGTGTTAGTTTCAGGTGTACATCAAAGTGATTCAGGTATATTTATACTCTTTTCCAGATTCTGTTCCATTATAGGTTATTACAAGATGTTTAATATAGTCCATATATATTCCCTACACTCTATAGTAGGTCCTTGTTGCTTATTTTTAAAAATTTTATTTTTAACTAGACAGTAATTACTTTATAATATTGTGATGGTTCTGCCATACATCAACATGAATCAGCCATAGGTGTACATATGTCACCTCCCTCTTGAACCTCCCTCCCACCTCCCTCCCCCTAATTGATTTCTACTGGAGAAGTATGAAGATAGTTCTGTAGGAACAAAGAAGAGGCAAAATCTAATATGACTTGGTGAGGAAGTGAGAGTAGTCGTTTTGGAGGCGATGATAAGATTTTTCCAAGGACAGAGTACCCAAGGCAGCAGAGTAACATATACAAAGACAAAGAGACTAGAACAATCCTTTAAGTGTGAGGAAATGTGGTTATTCCGAGGTTTCTTGAGAATCAGGCTATAGTGAGATAGAGGAGGGAGGTGGAGAAGTAGGTAGGAATGTGAAGTGAGGAGTCTTACACGGCAGATAAATGAAGCTGGGTGTTCTTTTGGGCAGAAGGTGTTATATATGGCAGGTCTTTGAACAGGAGCATTGGGACAACATTAGAATGAGATAAAAAGAGATGTTGTCTTAGTGACATCTGAGAAATCAGGGATGACCTATGATTCCATGAGGGTAATCTGGAGAAGAGATTCCAGGAACCTGAACAGGACAATGGTAGTGAGGCTGCAGAAGAAGGAATGCACTGTGGAGGTTGTCAGTAAATATATTAAACAGAAGATGGTGACGAACTTGGTATGAGGTGAAGGAGAGTCAAAATGCAAGAATAAATCCAGATTTATCATATTACCTAATTGGTAGTTGGTCCACAAGGCAGTTCAGGATGGGGAACACATGTACACCCATGGCGGATTCAAGTCAAAGTATGGCAAAACCAATACAATGTTGTTAAGTAAAATTAAAAAAAAAAAAAAAAGCATGCATTAGGGGTAAGGTAAAGAGTTTGTTTTGGGATGTGTTGAATTCCAGATGTCTGTTGGGGAGTCAACACAGCTATCTAAACTAAACTGTAAATAGGGGGCCTCTCACTGGTCCCCCAATCTGGTGCCTGTCAATTGAGAACTCTCCTGCTTTCTCTTGCTTCTCTATTCCTCCAGCTCTTGGACCAGGTAGCAAGATCAGAGAGGAGGAGTAAGAGCATCAGGTGAGGGGAGGGAGAAAAAAGGGTGGCCATGGACTCTTTTGCTTTCCAATTACACTAAATCTCAGCTAAGAGAGGTGAAGAACAGCAACTCTAAGCTGAGTTAGGAGCATCAAATGGTAGACCATATTGGGTATTTTAATTACAGATATTGCTGAGTTTTTCTACTTCAGTGACTTTGGGACTTTCTGTTAGCTAAAAGTAACCAGAGAATAGCCGGAATAGTCATCCAGTGGCAGAGGAAAAACTGGTGATGCAGAGGAACTTTGAAGAGACATTAGGTGATCAAAATAAAGTGTGTTTTAATCACCATCAGAAATCTATATAGAAGAAGAAAAAGGACCATAGGTTGACACTTGGGGACACCAAAGAGCTGGCAGAGCACAATCCAGCTCCTGCTACTCTGCATCGTGTCATATCCTCCTCATGCCCCTTCCACTGCAGCCACTCTGGTCTCCCCTCAGTTGTTCCTGCAAACTGGGCAACCTCCCACCACAGAGCTGTCACGTGGGCTCTCAGTTTTGCCTGGCAAGTTTTTCTGTTTGCGTTCTTCAGAGCTCTGCACAAAGGTATTGTCATCAGAGAAAGAAAATTTCCCTGACCCCCTTGACCACCACTCGATTAATTTCCACTTTTCTTGGAACTCTACTGGTACCTCTCCTTGACATCTTTTGACACAATTGTAGGTTTATAATTGTTTATGTGATTACTTCATTATAATCACACAAGCTTAGACAGGGAACTATTACTCCCAAGGTCACATAACTAAGTATGTGGTAGAGTCTGATGGTATTGATCTCAAAACCATTGTGCTAATCATTCTCTTAGAAAATCACTAATTTAAAATTATAGGAAAAATATGAGTAAAGAACTGAGCAATAATAGAACCAATAATATAATAATGGTGAACATTTCAAAGGCAGGGTTGGTAAGCGTTTTGATGCTGATTCAAAATATCACAAATAAAATTGGCATATGATTAAAGATACTGCAAATCTTCAATACCAAATGGCAAACCTTCATAGCAAACTTGTGCCTTCTCCCTGATGTGGGCTGATGCTTAACTCCATTCAATGATCAAGGTCAGTTGGAGACCTTGAGCAGCATCAGCGACCTGCTTGTTTCTGCAGTGGCCCTCTTTCTGGAGGAAGCCCAGGGAAACCTCCTTCATTGTTTCTACCTCTGTACCTATGCCTCCTTTTAGGTGTTTTTTAGTTATGACTCATTCTTATGAAAAAACTGTCCTAAAAATAACGTTACATTTGGGTTTCCATTACGTACTGAATGAGGATATTTAAGCAATGTACTCATTAAAAAAATGAAAACACGGCCTTTTATGAGTTACTTCACCTGCTTAAAAACATGCTTGTAAAGGAATGCCCAAGTTGATTCAAAAAAAGTATAAGACCCGGTGAGGGATAGATTGGGAGTTTGAGATTGACTTGTTTATTTAAGGTAGATAACCAACAAGGACCTATGTGTATAGCATAGGGAACTCTGTGCAATACTCTGTAATAACCTAAATGGGAAAAGAATTTGAAAAAGAATAGATACATGTGTATGTACAACTGATCACTTTGCTCTACACTTGAAACTAACACAGCACTGTTACTCTATGCTCCAATATAAAATAAAAATTAAAAAAAGAAGCATAAGACTTGTCATTTTATTTTTCACTAATAAGGATATATAATAAGAATAAGGACATACATTTAACTGAAAATAAATGCTGGAGAGATGAGTTGTGATTGGAGAAATGGGAGCTCTAGTGTACAGTCAGGGGTGGGAGCCACCGTGGGACAGGGCCGTCTGGCCAATAGCAGTGAGTTTTTTCTTAAAGACTTTCTTCTTGTTTGACCCAGTCTTCATTTGAGTTTTAATTTTGGAATTTTTCTCTGATAGAGACATCTTGCAGAGCAATGAAAGTAAGGTTAAGTTGTTCCTTTTGAAGGAAGACTGATTACTGAGGTGAGAGAGGCCAGTCACAACCGCAAACAACACAGAAAAAGAAAAGAAAAGTCTGCAGCATCCTGATTTTCTGATCTCTAGTATTACATGCCTATTTTCTTCTACTCTTATAGCCTTGCACATGCCATCTTCTTCTAAAGAGTGCCTTATTGATAATGCAATTTTTAAGCATATTGAAATCTTTTCTTTTAAGTCCCTAAACACACACTGTCTCTCTGCCTCTGTCTCTCTCTCACACACACAACCAAATTAATAGTAAATAGAAGATGTATTGCATGCCATTTGTCCCATATTTGGACCAGACCAGCAAAGGAAGACTCTATCTTAACCCTAGTGATACTTGTTATTTGATTTCTTAGTTTTTTTTACTTGTAATCCTAGGTTTTGTTGACCTTGAAGAACCCTCTGAAAGAGCAATCTGAGAACTGATTCAGTGTGTAGACAGGCATATGGAGAATAAGAAATAATAGTATAGTCAGATAGGTCAAATTTTGGATTTGCTTTATTTCAAAAGTCAGAAGTGCAAATTCCATTAAGGTTGTACTTTGATAAAATTTCTTTTAAATCAGTTTTTTTCATCTTTACTTTGAAAATCTATAAAATAATCTGTGATCCAGAATATCTTCTATATTGGGGAAAAAACAATTAAAAAATAAATATCATGACCACAACTAAAAATACTATCTTATTACAATGAATTTCCATTGATTTTCAATATGAAACAAGAATCAGAGGTGACAACAATTTTGCAATTGAAAATACTCCTTTAAAGAAAATGAAGATCCTACTATCACTAACAGAATTTCTGTTGGAGTCTTAAAGTGATAGACTGGTTTCACTCTAGGCAAACTCTAAGAGGTGGATGTGAATTGGCTAAGAGAGTCTTGCAGGTTGAATAGTAGATGTTTTAGCTCTTCAGTCCTTAGCATTCCGTCCCTGACACCCACTCCTCCAAGTCATGTCCTACTTTCATGCAAAATCCATCCCTGCACTTCAGCATCAACTCTATAGTCTAAAGTCCGGGGTCTCTTCAAAATCAGATATGGGTGAGACCTCTGGGATGAATCATCCTGAGGCAAAATTCCCCTGCAGTCTGAACCTGAGAAGTCAGGCAAGTTATGTGTGAAATAGGCATAAAATCGATATTCCCATTCCAAAAGGGAGAGGTTGTAAAGAAGGAAAGGATGAGGGATCCCTGCCAAGTTCAAAATCTAGCTAGGCAAATTCCACTGGATCCTAAAGTTTGAGAATAACCTTTTGCTCGGTATTTCCCCTTCCAGGTTGACTAGGGTAGCAACTGGGGTAGCCCCCATAGCTCCGTGGGTGGCTCTGCCCTTTGGCTTGGTGGGACACCACCCTTGAGGCACGGATGAGGGAAATCCTGGTATCAGAAACGTGAGAGGTGGTTCTACCCTGAAACCCAGGGGAAACCAGCCCCGCTCCTTGGTGGGAGAATCAACCTGTGGATCAATTAGTGGCTTTTAGGGCTATTCCTCCCTTCCTCAAGGAGTACTGCTAATTTGAAGCTGAATAGCTTTATGGCCCCATGCTATAAACTCCATGGCTGTTGGGCAGTCTTCCTTCATTCTGTCCCATTCTCTCTCTCTCTCAGTTCAAAACTAGCAGTGTCTTATCTGGTGTAATCCTGTCTTCTCTTTATTCAACCACACTGTTTCTATTCTTTTCTGAACATACTTTCTTATTTTGTAATATGGACAAGTTGAGATTTTTCCAAATCTCTAAGTTCTGGTTGCTTTTTGCTTAATAATTCCTTCTTCAATTCTTGTTTCTGTTCTCATCTTTTACTATAAGCAGTGAGGGGGCTCCAAGCTGCTCCTTCAACACTTTGCTTAGAAATCTCAATTAAATATCCTTTTTTATTGCTTGCAAGTTCTACTTTGCACAAAACATTAGACCTCAGTTCAACCAAGTTCTTTGCCACATTGCAACTAGGACCTCCTTTCCTCCAGTTAGGCATGTTCCTCATTTCCATTTGAGATCTCATCAAATTTGCCCTTAAATGTCCACATTCTAGCACATACATCAAAACTGTTCAAGTCTCTACCATTACCCAGTCTCAAAGCTGCTTTCACATGTTTATGTGTTTGTTATAGCAGCATTCCACTTCTTGGCATCTAAATTTATCTTAGTTGACTCAGCCCACTTTGACAAAATAGCATAGACTTGCTGGCTAAACAATAGACATTTATTTTTCATTATTCTGGAGGCTGGAAAGCCAAGATCAAAGTGCCAATAGTTTGGTTCCCTGGTGAGAGCCCTGTTCCTGGCTTGCAGGTGGATGGCTGTCTTCTCCCTGTGTCCTCACATGGTAGAGGGCAAAGCCAAGTTCTCTGGTGTGTTTTCTTATGAGGGCACTAATCCCTCCAGAAAGGCTCATCCTCATGGCCTTGTCTAAATCTAATTCCCTTTCAAAGGTCTACCTCCAAATACCATCACATTGAGGGTTAGGGTTTCACCATATGAATATAGGGCAGGGGGACATGATTTAGTCCATGGCCATAGAGAGAAGGAAGAAAGAGAAGTACTTTTTCCTTTGACTGTAACTCTCCTGCCTCAGCTCTAGGTAACTAATATTATCTGTGAACTAGGAAGAAACTGAGTGAGTTCTGTTTTCACCCATCTCTATACTTGTCCCTATAAACACAAGCTTTGTTAATTCTATCATACTATGATCTTTTAAGATATCATTTATTTATTTGGTCTTATTAGTGGCACACAGGATCCTCAATCTTTGTCACAGCATGTAGGATCTTTTGTTGTGGCATGTGGGATCTAGTTCCCCGACCGGGGATCAAACTCAGACCACCTGCACTAGGAGCACAGAGTCTTAGGAACTGGACCACCAGGGAAGTCCTATCATACTATGATCCTGAGCAAGATTTTTAATGCTCCTGGGGCTCCATTTTCTGGTTTTCTTAGGGCTGCGAGAAATCAAACAAGTAGTGTATGTGTGTATGTGTGTGTGTGTGTGGGGGGGGGGAGCGGTGATGACTAGATCAGACAAGAAATTTCCCTGTTAGTATCTTAACTATGACCTCCTGGGGGCAGGGTTGTGCTTTTCAGTCTTTTGGTTGCTTGGATTTGTTGATGATTTCATGATGGGCCTACTGTTTTTGTTTTTTCTGGGTTACAGTTGAATCCAGCAGAAAGGATAGACTTAGGAAAAGGGGATCCAAAGTCTCTGGCTCATATTCCTTAAACATAGACTTGCTGGGTCCCAGCTCAATGAATCCCTTTTCCGGTACAACCAGCCCTGGGGAGTTCTCCTAGGACCCAGTGACCACTGTTGTCAGGGAGCTTCCTCCCACCTCTGCTCCTGCTCTGGCATGCCTCCACCTCCTTCTGGCCCCTTGCTGGTTGTCACAAGGGCCCCAGCCCTCTGGCCTTGGCTGTTAATCCTGAATGGCTTTGTGAAGCCACTAACAACCAGGAGTTTACTACTTTCTATTCCAGTTATCATCTGCTGTAGGGAGAAACAGCTCCTTTTCTCTTTAGTGTTTCTAGTTTCTTAAGCTAGAATACAGAGAAACCATGTTCGCTGAGTTCTAGTCTCTGGCCCTAACAGAGTATTACTTCAGTTTGTTTGGAATTTGGCACAATTTCCCTTCACTGACTTTGGGAGGCAAATAAAGGGATTTTGTGTAGTGCTATGCACAAATCATTATCTCCAACCAGTGTCCCTTACAGGGTCCTTGGTAAAGTGGAAAAACCCTGAGTATCTTTCCTCAAGTTGATTTATGGACCTATTCAGTTTCTCTTCTTCCCTCCCCCTTCCTTTTCTTCCTTTCTTCCTGCTCTTCCACCTCCTTTGTTTCCTTCTTCCCTTCCCTCATCCTTCTCTCCTGATGATTAATAAATATGTAGAGATAAGACCTTGAAGAAACAGTCCGAACCCACCACTTGGTTGGGGGGATGTAGGGAAAGCTAAGATCAGGAAGGTACAAAGAAATGTTGACAGACTCTTTCTTCCAAGGGCTGCCTCTGGGAGGGCTGCTCGTTAATCTTCCTCCTGCGGGGCAGATAAGCATTTGGCTATGTCCCTCATTGCCTTGGGGGACTGAGAGGCTTGGAGGTAGTTTTCTTGCTGACCTAGACATGATACTTTTGAAATACGGACTTGAGGGGCAAGCCATCAGTAGGAGAGAGGGTTTGGGTAAAAACTATTTAATTGTTTTCTACTGAAAATATCTCAGAATGAGGCCTGTAATATAAGATGAGGAGCTAAGGACAAACTGTAAACTGTTTAACTTACCTGTTTGTCTTTGTGGGTTTAAGTTAACCCTTATTATTGAGTCTCCACATATTGTTTTCTAATTAAAAATATATACCTAATGAGTTTTCAGAATAATAAGGCATTCATAATACTCTAATGGAGGGCTTTCTCTTCATCTTTATTTACTTAGCAGCATAATCAGGACCAACTTAGAAAGGTTAGATGTGGTCAAAAGAAATTTATGAAGAGTGGCTATTAAGAGATGAAGCATATGTATGCAGACTATGGTTAAATAACGGTAAGTAGGACGTGTTTATTAAAATGATGCAGGGATTTTATCCCTTCATTCTTGATGTCTCTTAGTACCTGACATTATACTGCTATGGTTTCCATGGAAACAGCACACACTCTTCCTTTCAGCTGACCTAAAGTTCAAGCCCTGCTGTTGCAATAGAAATTCTCAGAAACACCTCCACTTTTATTAAAAACAAAAATACTAAATCTATGCAAAAAGTAAAAGCAAGAAAATCCATTGAATGTGTTGCAGAAAAGAAAAGAGAATGTGCAATATTTTCATTAAGAGGGAATCAAGAAACAATTTACTATGCTGGAGGTTGAGAGCGTCTGTCATTTCCTTCCCCTAAATTACCTTAGAATTGATCCTCCTGAGCCTGCCTTAACATCTGCACCTTTCATTTCTAATTCAATATGTTCTACTATTTTTAGTTTTCTGGAAGTATCTCTTTTACTGATTTAAGAACTTGTTTCTCAGTGACGCACAAAAAAAAATTGTTGATTTGGTCTGTAAGTTTGTGGCTTTTACAAAGAGAGGTTAAATTAGGGTGAGATTACTGGAATAAGACATTTCACATGAGGTTTCGAGGCAGATCTTGTCCATGGCCTCCTTTTGTTTGGTTTAAGATACTTTGGGTTGCAAGTAACAAAAAATTTAACTTCCATTGATCTATATAAGAACATAGACTCATTGGTTTATATCAACAAAGAGTCCAGAGGCACAGTTTAATCTGGGCTCCAGGTCTGTTCCTCCAATGTTTTTTTGGTCCTGATCTCTATGTACTAACAGAGTCCGAAGGCCAGCAGCTTTGCTTAGTAAGATGCCTGAAGCAGCTACCCAGATTACATTAGATGCTATTCAAGAGTGAGAAAACTGGGACATCTTTCCAGGATTCCCTATCAAATAGCTTCTTCAGCTCTATTGACCTGATTGAGTCAAGGGCACACCCATGGGTCAGTCACTGGGCAGGACATAGGATAATGTTGTTGGCATTTAGCCCAAGGTAGATACAAGTTCCATTACTAGGTTCTGGTGGAGTCAATCTCTTTCAAAGCATATGGGTTGCATGGCAGAGATATGGACATCAACAAAAAAATTGTGATTAGAAGGGAAGGATAATTTCTTGATTAGAAATTATCAAGAGAAGAATGAATGGATCATAGGGGAACAGTAACTGTCTACTGTAATGGGTTAAAATTCAATAACTGTGAGTCTCAGACCACATTATTCATGGTGCCCATAATCTGTATATCTCTATTGTATATGTGAATCTCTTTGTAATTCCAAATCAAGTCTCACATTTGAAACAGAGACGTTGGTTAGAGTGCAATTTTATATGTTTCCTAGTCATGATTCAGCATTCTCATTTAATCCTATTTAATATCGCAGCTTACCCTTCTAATCACATTATCTTGCCTCATTCTATTTTTTCTTTTCTCTATAGTACTGAACACTTTCACTCTATGATGAACTGAATGTCTATGCTTGTTGTTTATTATGTTCATTGATGTATCCCAGGCACTTAATGAATGACATGTAGATGCTTAGTGGAATGGAGTGGAGTACTCAGTCATTCCAAATCTTTGTGACCCCATGGACTGTAGCCCACCATATTCCTCTGTCCATGGAATTTTTCAGGCAAGAATATTGGAGTGGGATTCCATTTCCTCCTCCATGGGTAGATGCTCAGTAAATATTTGTTAAGTAAATGAATGGATTGAATAAATGAATAATTGAATCTAGTCAGAGACTTTTTGGTCATTTTATTAAGGCATTTTGATTGTTGACAATTGGAAATAGTGCCCTAAGATACCATTCCCCAGGGATTTTTGTCCCTGCAGGTTGTGCTCTTGTAGACAGGTGACAATGGGCAAGCCTGACTTGACCATTCTGAGAGAAGTTTGTTTCTTTGTCTTTGAAATTTGCTTGTTTCCTTGTTTGGGAAAGAAAATGGTGGGCTAGAAGAAAGGCTGATTCAAGCAACCAAGATCATTCTGGGCTTGAAGGAGTTAAGTATATTTTAGTGAAGCTCTCTCCTGGCCTCTTAAAATGCACCAGCCTTCATGCCTCTCAGGACAATGTGAAATCTAATGTTAAATTGAAAGCAAAATATTTTCTTCAGTTCAGAGTAAAATCCACTTTTCTTTATAGTGTCTATTGAGTCTGGACAGCCTGGCTCATGAACCACCCAAGCAGATTCTTCACAAAGCTAACCTTGAGACAAAGGCCAAATTGAGGATAGCACCCTGGTGGGTAAATTGTCTACTCTCAGTAGCCTGGGAGCCAATATCACAAAGGTCCAGACAGGCAAAGCTATGATTTTTCCAGTAGTCTTACATGGATGAGAGAGTTGGACCCTAAAGAAAAATTCAAAAACATCCAGAAAATAAAGATCATGGCATCCAGTCCCATCACTTTATGGCAAATAGATGGGGGAAAAGTGGAAACAGTGACAGACTTTATTTTCTTGGACTCCAAAATCACTGTGGACAGTGACTGCAGCCACAAAATTAAAAGATGTTTGCTCCTTGGAAGGAAAACTATGACAAACCGAGGCAGCATATTAAAAAAACAGAGACATCACTTTGCCAACAAAGGTCTGTATAGTCAGAGGTATGGTTTTTTCAGTAGTTTTGTATGGATGTGAGAGTTGGACCATAAAGAGGGCTGAGCACCAAAAAACTGATGCTTTCGAACTGTGGTGTTGGAGAAGACTCTTGAGAATCCCTTGGACAGCAAGGAGATCAAACCAGTCAATCCTAAAGGAAATAAACCCTGAATATTCATTGGAAGGACTAACACTGAAGCTGAAGCTCAGATACTTTGGCAATCTGGTGCAAAGAGCCGACTCATTGGAAAAGACCCTAATGCTGGGAAAGATTCAGGGCAAAAGGAGAAGGGGACGACAGAGGATTAGATGGTTGGATGGCGTGACTAACTCAGTGGACATGAATTTGAGCAGATTGCAGGAAACAGTGAAGGACAGGAAAGCCTGGCATGCTGCAATTCATGGAGTTGCAAAGAGTGGGACATGACTTAGTGACTGAACAACAGTAACAACGGTGGCCTGGGAGCAGACGTGAAAAGCCCTAACTGCTCTCCCAAGAGAGGCTGATATTCCCTTGTCACTTAGCTTGTTGCTGCCTTGCTGCTCAGGGTGTTTTGATTGTCAAGAGCTCATGACAACCTGTGGTTCGGCTGTCAGTTGGACTATCAGCTGATCCCGGGAGTGATACAGCGGGCTCCTCTTGAGCACTGTGGTGCCTTTCTCCACCACTTTGGTGTCAGAGTAAAGGATTAGTGAGACCACGCTCTGGAGAGCATATCCCCAGCTTCATCTCATCATTCCACACGTAGGCACAGATGCCTATCCTGTGGGCTTTCTCACCCTGCACCTGAAATCGACAGGACTTCCTGGGATGATAGCCACGCTGAACAATACTCCCGTCCTGTTGTGTGTAGCACTCCCAATCAGAAATCAGCTTCACTGTGATGATGATATAAAAATTCTGCTTATCTGGTCTTCTAGCCACAGTCCTTGACTCTAAGATTGAACAGTTCACCCTGTTAGAGTCAGCTATGTGGGAGAACCATCAGAGGCTGGAGCAATATTAAAATATTTAATAACCTTATGGCATTGATTTGGGACATTGCAAGTGGAGGCTGGCTAGAGAGCTGAATCTATCAGCCCTGCCCAGAGAATCACCTGTATGAGCTGTGACTTCAGCCTCTACTTCCCTTTCACCATCTATGGATTAAATGGTCACTTTTTAGAGTTTTCTCATGTCATCTCACCGTCGGTTTCCCCGGATGAGAAGTTTTTTCTAAGGGAGGTAAGTGAGAGTTGCTTAAGGCCATAGATAATCCAAATGTAACCCAAATAAATCCTGGAACCCTGCTGATCTAAACTTTGTATATTGGCCCATGCAGACAAACCACCCGGAAATCCAAAATAATGACATGTATTTTGAATCTTTTTCTAGTCCTTCAAGGAAATGACAAAGAACAAAGTATACTCTTAATAAATGGCTAAAGTCAGCTTTTCTTTCCACTGCTTCCTTTCTTAGTGTATTTCACATAGTCTGCAGCTGCTACTCCACATGCCTCTTTATTTTCCTCCTTTCACACTCTCAAAATGTCTTCTAGAAACCCCACATACATGGGTTAAACGATCCTCTTTCTACTGTTGAAGGGAGTGTCACGAGTGCGGTCTTGTATAAACCACGGCCTGGCCAGGCTGCAGCAGGAGGGAGAGGAGTAGGCAATTGTATTCCCCTTGACCTCACCAGCCTAGACCTGATTCCCTACAAAAGGAGACACCTGGAGCCCACTGAGAAATATAGTTGCTCCTTGTGGTCTGACAACTCTCCTAGTGAGAAGTCATTTTGGGAAATTTCAGTTGAATCAAATCCTGCACCTTATTGTACATGTTAGCTGTAAGTGCTAGGACTAAGACCAAAACCCAGGATTTCTGGGGTCTGTGCAAACTGAGGGCTTTCTACTCAGCACACAGTATATAGGGCTTCCCTTGTGGCACAGATGGTAAAGAATCTGCCTGCAATGCGGGAGACCCGGGTTCAATCCCTGAGTTAAGAAGATTCCCTGGGGAAGGGAATGGCAAACCACTCCAGCATTCTTGTCTGAAAAATTCCGTGGACAGAAGATGCTGGCAGGCTTCAATCCGTGGGGCTGCAGGGAGTCAGACCAATACAACTAAACAACTAACGCTGACTGACTGACACAGTAAATGCATGGCTGGGTATTTATTAAATAAATGAATAAACCTGGGATGAACTGAGGCAATTTAGGAAGAAAAAGACATGGGATTAGGAGGAAAAAGACATGGATTAATTCCTTCTTTCTTTCTTTACTAGGATGATATGAATTGGCCATCTCCCCTGAAGAAATTCATCAGTTGATGGTTCCATTGTTCTATTCACTCTCTGCAGACTCTTTGTAATTGACTTTTATGTTCTGTTTTCTCTTCTTATCACTTTTCCCTCTCTTTTTACTGTATCCACATGAGTAATTTTCCATTATATTGTTATACCCAAAGACCTCTGACAGGGTGGCAGTAAAATGACACAGCTAAGTGATACAGATTTTAATGACTTAATGCTGTAATAATTTCTGATAGAAACATAAGGAGAGACAGAGCTGTTATTTCAAGACATAAAAATGGAAAGTGGACCATGGAAAAACCCTTTCTGAAAATTTACTGTGGCAGGGAAGAGAGCAAGAGAGGTAAGGCAAAGTTGATAAAGGCAGGTTCGTAAAAGATGTGCTATTAGTAAAGCAAAAAAAAAGTTCTAGGAGAGAAAAATAACATTTCAGAAGTACGCAAGAAAGAAGAAAAAAGGATGACAAAGTGAAAAAGATAGACTGGCTTCTTAAGAGGGAAAAAGAGCAAATGGGAAATTATAGAAAAAGAGGAAGGCTTGTCTTGTCTTATGAGCCAGGCTTGGTGACAAAGGGTAATAGCAAAAAGAATACTTAAGGTAATAATAGTCGATGAGCAAAGACAGTGCCGATAAGCAGTGTGTTTCCCAGGAGCATCCAGGGTAGGAAAATCACTGCAGAGCACAAAAGCAGACAATGGACGCAGTGAAGGCCCTGCAGTTATTTCTGAAATCTCACGCAGTACTGTTAGGTTCCTAGGAATTTGAAAACGGAAAGGCACAAAATTTGCCTTTTTATATAGCATGATAAAAATGTAGGTCACAGAGAATTTGTGGATTTGAGGTTTCCTTGCTACCAAAGTAAACTTTTGGTAAAAGTAATCAAATGGCTAAATGATAATTGCAGTTTGCCCACTGGCTCCTCTGAGGGCCTCCAGTGCTCTGGGTCAGATGCCCACCCATTTCCATGCTCTCCTCCCATCCTGGTCTGACTCCCAAGCTGGTCCCAGACCCGTCAGTGGCAGACATTTACTTTGTTCACAAATGTTTCCCATTCTCTTCCCCTCTGCACTCCAGGGAGGACTGCTCCGCCTCATCCTGGTGCAGATGGGCATGAACTTTTCTGGTTGGAAACATTCAAAGGCCGAAGGTGTGATTTTCCATGTTCTTTCTTCCTCTATGTTTTAAAATATACTGTATTAACAGAAGAGTTGATACCCCAAGAGAAGGGAACAATTTCCATCGAAAAGGCAGTTTCTCAGGAAAAAAAGGCACATGGTGACTGGTGGGGGGTGGGGGGAGGGAGTCACACAAGAAGCACCAGGGAGAGGAAGGATGTGGGCGAGACCTTTTTATGGTGGTTTCTGCAGGAAGGAGTGGGCAAGGCTGAGAAGGCAGGCTTCAGGTTGGCTAGTTGGGATGATTTCAGCAGACTCTAAGGCTTAGAGGCAGCCCCTGGCTGTCTGGTACCTGGCCCCAGCATGATTAGGGCAAATGGATAGTGGCACAGGGCATGCAAGCCCAATAGAAGAGGTGGTTGGGGGTGTGGGCTCTGGGTCGGATGTTTGGAAGTGTGCCCTCCTGAGAAGGACTCTTCCTGAGGAGTGGGATGGGCATGAGAGGCAACCAAAGAGGCAGAAAGCCAAAGCAAGGTGACGGGTATGTCATCGGGTTGTCCAAGCAAGGCATGCTCAGCATATGGATATAGGGCAGATGTTAAAGCATCGAGCTTACAGAAGCTAGAAGCATGGATGATATATTATCCCCTGGTGCTCGTGGTGGCATGTGCTGATAAGGAGATGCGTTCATGTATGCTTAGTCACTCAGTCCCGTGGGACTCTTTGCCACCCTATGGACTGTAGCCTGCTAGGCTTCTCTGTCCATGGGATTTTCTAGGCAAGAATACTGGAGTAGGTTGCTTGTCTTCCTCCATAGGATCTTCCTGACCCAGGGATTGAACGCTCATCTCCTGTGTCTCCTGCATTGCAGGCAGATTCTTTACCATTGAGCCCCTGGGGAAGCCCGATAAGGAGATAGCAAATATCCAAAACACCTGGAGTTCTGCTGCAAGGGTCTCATACCTACCTCATGATGCTGCGTGAGGGAGAAACAGACTACTGTTGCATTAGGCCACTGAGATTTTTACCAGAGCATAATCTAACTTACTGTCAGTAATGTGCTGCCCCCCGAGTGGTTGTGGGAATTCAGTGAGGTAACAAAAGTAAAACACTTCTTGACACACGATACAGTCTCACTAGTGTTAGCTACTGTTATCATTATTTGCTACTATTATTCTTCTGCTTAGACTGTTCTCTTTTTCTCTTACATTTGATAAGTTGCATATCCATCTCAAATAAGATCAGCTGACCTATATTGTGTAGCTATGTGCTCTACACTCATGATCATATTTATCCTCAGAACAAGAGTAAGGTAGTTATTAATATAACACTAAAAATAATAATACTGACAATTATTATTTATATTATTAACACATAATAATATATTGTAAATAAAATGTAATAAGATACTATACATTATTAATGTATAATAATTATTGTAATTATTATTTTTACTTTTAAAAGATGAAACTGAGGTTCAGAGAAGTTGTATAACTTGTCCAAGTTCATACAGATAGTAAGTGGTTCAGATGGGACTTGACTCTAAGAAGCTGGACTCCAGTGCTTAGATCTAAACACCATACTGTACCATATATCACTTTCAGGATACCTCACAGATTGGAGAGATTCAGTACAGTGAGGTATTTTGCTGATTTTTTTTTAACAAAATAAGAACAATCTTGGCACTGGAAACAGCCTTCCATCAGCTTGACTGCTCAGTTTGCATTCAAAGATTCCCTCCAGACTGCCTACTCTCCAGCTCCCAACCTTGGGAGAAAGCTAACATGGTCCTGGAGGCTGGGACAGGATTGTGAAGTCACCCTCGGCAACACACTGCCATGTTTCAATGCGGCTGGCTTCAGCCTCTTTCGCATTCTGCATCCTCCCTCCCACCTGTTTTAGTCACTCCCTTTCATGCTCCTGACTGGCTACAGCCTTCTGCCATTACTGCTTCCACTTTGGAGGTGGGAGAGCCAGACAAGCACTTGCTCCACCTCCCAGAAATCTGCCATGAGAAGTAGCTCTGAACCATGAGGCACATATGGGATCTTCTGGGAAACACATTTCACTTCCTGATGGAAGAGACAAGTGCAAGGGGAGACAACTCTGGTATCACCATTTCCCCCTGTTTTCCCCTGGAAACAGACGTGGCACTTGAAGTCACAGCAGTCATCTTGCTACTGCGGGGCAATGAGCATAAGGATAAAAAGCCAAGGGTTGTCAGTGACGGAGTGAACCACCTGAAAAAGCCCCAGTTCTGATGTTATCACAGAGTAGCTGCATGAAAAACAGCAGCCACGGGCCCCCTGAATTCTTGTTATGTAAGAAAAACAGGATCTCTTTGTTAACTCTATTGTTGGTCAGGTTTTCCCCTTATTGGCAGCTAAGTGTGTTCCTAAATTATATACCATATCATTATAAATCTTCACATATGTCATAATATACCGTAATTGAGATTTATGCTAATTTACATATCTAGTTTTCAATTTTGGATAATTTGGATGACACCATTTTAACTACTTTAAATAATCCCATGTAGGACATTTTTGTGTATAAAGCCTTTTCCATATTTATGATTATTTTCTTTACTCAAGATAGATCTTTCTATAGTAACTTAAGGCTCTTGACACATATTAACAAAAAGCTTTACAAAAATTTTGCACCAATTCTCAACATTTTGCCTTTTTAAAAACAATGTATGTATCGACTCTGTCTTTGTTTCACAAATAAAGAATGTGAACTTGATCTGAGCAAACAAAATGAAATTCTCTGGTCTAAATTTTGTTCATCTTCATCTTAGCAAAAACCTGCCTTGATGTATGTTTCGAATTGCTTGAAACATGTAAAAGAATAAAACCTTGTATAAAATATAGAATTTTTATTATATACGAATTCTTTTTTTTATATTGTAGTGGGTTTTGTTATACATTGACATGAATCTCTATTATATACAAATTTCTATGAATTCATATTAATATATACTCATATTAATATAGTGGTTATATATAGTAGTTATATATGAATGGATTTTCCTTAAATTTATCAAAAGATTAAAATGGAATCATACAGTTTCTTGTATGGGAACAGACCTTGGTATTCTGTTTGCAGCACACATATAGAGAAGTGGAAGGGGTCGGTCAGGGGACACGACCTGGGGCGTGTGCCTTCAAGGGTGCTTCCCATATATAATCTTACTTTAGTGCTTAAATAATTTTATTACAGATTCTATTTTACAGATAAATAAGCCATACTTGGCAAACTTAAATACCTTACTTAAGGTTGTGGGAATAGTTAGTGGCATTGCTAGGATCCTAGCATAAGGCTGTCTGATTCCCAAATTTCCACACTTTCTATAAAAATGGGAAGACAGTGCCCAGAGAGGTGACATGACTTACCCAGTGCAGAGCTGGGTCTTGAACCCAGTACTCCATGCAATTTACATTCTGTGCTTTGATTTCCCAAGGGAAGCAGTTAAAACACAGTGAATGAGACTGAGCAAAGGTAGCTTTTACCGCTTAGTGACACTGATGCTGTCGGATTGTAGCAGTTCACATGTCCTTTACCCAGCTTAGGGGACAGAGTTAATCAGATGAAGCATCATCATTTATGATGATGAAGGATCTTCTCAAGGAAAACATATCTGAAGGAGCCAGTACTGTGAGGCTGAGGAAATTAAAAGTGCTGTCTCAAGTCCAACAGCTCAAGTCTAGCTGTGTTACCTGTATGACCCTGGACAAGTTATTTAAATCTCTCTGTGTCTCAGTTCTCCCAGGTTAAAAATTGGCATAAATATTGACATAACACATAGGAATTTTAAATGAAAAAATGTGACAAAAATGCATCCTCTGGCACATACATTTAATCAGACAAGTCTAGAT
This sequence comes from Cervus elaphus, assembly GCF_910594005.1. Classification (NCBI taxonomy): domain Eukaryota; kingdom Metazoa; phylum Chordata; class Mammalia; order Artiodactyla; family Cervidae; genus Cervus; species Cervus elaphus. The sequence continues at coordinate 70,746,931 of NC_057834.1, read as the reverse complement.
TGTCATGATTTGGTAAGTGGATCCATTAAATTCTTTATTTTCTTAGAGGACTTAAACTCTGTGTTAAATGTGTCTGCCATTTCTCTCCTGGTCACTGCTTGGCTAAATGCCTCAAATCTAGGTTCTGCTCATCTGACTGAATAAAACTTAAAAGCTCCGATTCCAAATGCTATGCTTGGAGAAGGGCGTTTCCTGCAGAAGCTTTAATGGAGGTCAGTGTGATGGACTTCCAATTTGCCAGTCCTCCTCTCAGTGGGTTGGGGCCATGTGACTGCTTCTGGCAATTGAACTGTGGATGGAAGTGATGTGTGCTTCTCTTACAGAGCAGTTTGGAGCCAGCTAGGGCCCTCTTCCATCTGTCTCTTCCCTTGTCGAAATGAGGCCACATGTTCTAGATGGTGAAGCTATAAGATCCGTAGGGCCTGTTGAGGCCACAGTGAACTTTATGTGAGCAAAACATAAATCTTCCTTGTGTTAAGTCATTGAGAATTTTCAGTTTATTAGTTACTAAATATAGTGAGGCGAGTGGTTCTCCAAGTGTGGTCCAGGAACTTGCAGGTTTTCCTGAGACCTTTTCAGGGATGCTGTAGTTGAAAACAATTTTCATAATAAACTCAGTTGTTATGTGCATTTTTCACTGTCATTCTCTCATGATCAAATGGCAGAGTTTTCCATATGCCATGTTTTGTGATGGTGCCATTGATGTGATATCTAACGGAATGTGTCTCTGTGTATTTTTCTGTTTATAAGTATTTATTTCAATTTCTAAGGTGGTGAATTTTGATAGAAGTAACCCACAGACACCAAAAGCTCTTTGGGAATCCTTAATAATCTTTAAGTATGTAAAGAGGTCCCTAAAACCAAAGTGTTTGAGAACCACTGGATTAATCTGTGTTGCCTAATATAGAAAATACATAGGCAATGTGGAGTGGGATGTGGTGGTGATCTCAATCTCTTTTGTACTCAAATTTAATATGAAAGCCTTCTTTATGAAGGAAGTACAGAATAAAAGGTGAGTGAATTTTAACCCAGTAAAGTACTGATAAAATAATTTTTTTAAGAGACTAGAGATTGGGCATTGTTGGAATAGTCAGAGATGGGGGCAGAATTTAAAAGACTGGATCATAGAAAAACTAATGATACATAAAGAGGGAATTGTGTAGCAGGCACATTTTATTATAGAGTACATTAGTCAAATATTGGTTGATAGTTTCTGCCCATAACATTAGCAAGAATTTTTGTGAATAAATCTATGGAAGGATAGGCAAATAAGTTTAAGGGACTAGCTGTACTCTGTCTTTCCTAATTATTAAAAAAAGAAACTAAAATTTGATAAGTCATATAAGCAATATTTATAAAGCTTTTATATATTACTAATTAATGTTGTCTTATAACCTATAAAAATTTTCCATTAAAGCATTCATTTTATAGATGAAATTGACATTCACTATTAGAATGAGAACTTTAACTTTGGTATATTTTTACTCCAATATCTTTACTTTATATATAATGCCAAGCTGGCTTGATGAAATTTTTAAGGCAGAAATAGAAACAGAGATATGATTATCATGGGGTAGTGGAAGAAGTCATGACATTTTTCCTGACATTTTGTTTTTCCATAGTTGCCCCTGAAATGCCATTTCTACCCGAGACACAGTGCAAATTTTTGGCAGGGCCTTATTTCTTCAGACTCAATTCAAACATCTTCAGTGGTTTCTAATTGTTTGAAACCATTTAAGATTCTTCGAGAAGGAAATGCAACCCACTCCAGTATTCTTGCCTGGATAATCCCATGGACAGAGGAGCCTGGTGGGCTACAGTCCATGGATCGCAAAGAGTCAGACACAACTGAGCGACTGAGCACACATTCAAGATTCTTCTCTGTACATTCAATTGTGAAATAGTTATTAAGTTCCTGTTACCTAGGAGACACTGCCCAGGATGCTGGAGATGCAGCAGTGAACAATACCCACAAATATTCCTGCCCTCCTGGTGCTTACATCAAAGAGGGAAACTGAGAATAAACTGGAGAAATATTTAAATAGACATATGTTAGACCATGAAAAGTGCAAGGAGAAAAATAAATCAAAGAAGGGGACTTGTGGGAGTTGGGGAGGGTGCAGTTCTCAACAGGGAGGCCAGAGGAGCCCTCAGTGGGAAGGGGGCATATAGGGACAGGCATGAGAAGTGAGCGAGCTTTGTGGATATCCAGAGGAAGAGCCACAAAGACAAAGCAAATGATGAGACAAAGGCTGTGCAGTGCGACCTGGGAAAGCAAGAAAGAGACCTCCTAAGTGAAGCTGAGTGAATGAAAGCTTGCCCAGCCATTGGAAGGATTCAGCCTTTCCTGTGAGCAACCCGAATGCTCTTTCAGCATTGTGAGTAGAGGAAAGACATGCTCTGACTAACATTTTGACAGTTATTGTGGCTCTGGTATTGAGAATTTCGTGTGCAGGAGGGGAGGGTAACTGTGGGGAGACTCTTAGGGAAGGTGTTGAAGAAATCCAGGTAGATGACATGGCTCAGTCCAGCAGCAGAGGGGTTGAGAAGTCATCAAATTCTTTCCAAGTAGAGTCAACAGGATTATTACCTTTTTTCCAGTGGTTGTTTGTGGGTGTAAGAGAAAGAAAGCCATTCAGGATGACTCCAGACAAAATTTTTGGCCAGCACCTGGAGAGAAAACAACTAGTGTGAAGAAATTTGGAGGAGGAGTAGCCAGCAAAGAAGATGAGGCAGTTTTAGCACTCATGGTACTGCGATTCCTATTAGGCTTCCTAGTATAGGTGCTCTGTAGGCAATCGGGTATATGAGTCTGGAGGTCAGGGTATGCCTTGGTGACATAAAACAAGACGTCATCAGATTAAGGAATGTACATCAAGACATGAGAGTAATAAGATCATGAAAAATATGTGTGTAAATAGAAAATGGAAGAGGCCCAAGGACTCAGCCCTAGACTCAATAACTTAAGAAGATGGGGGAGAAAATGAAGAAGAAAAGGCAGACGAGTATGAGATGGAGCAGCCATTAAGGAAAGAGCTCAATCCAAATTTCTAATAATCTCTTCATCTCATCTGCTCCTCCACAAGTTCCACGTATCCTCCACATGATACAAATGGCTCACAGCTTTTCTTCTTCCATATCCTCAATAACATAATTCCTATGTGCAGTCTGATACCAACCTGATTTTTTCTGATATGACATTGTCCTAGTCCATCTTCAAAGACATTTTGAATGCCTTTATGACAGCTGCGATTTTTTCCCTTTTCTTTATACCCATTACCACATTTTAAAAACAACACATGTGTTGCAATTCCACATTCCTTTTGTTAGTGTCTTTTGTGTATGTGTATGTTCTTTCTCCAGCCTATAAGCTTTTCATAGGTAAGGGCTATCCACCTTGCCAAATGCCTTCCCCACTGTTTAAGCAAGGTTGAATTTTACTGAACAATCACTGGGCAGGTATGGACAGAAGGAAGATGCAAAGAAGCATTAGACATTTTACACTAAATAACTTCATTTTGTCAGCATGTGTTGCTGTGGGAACAAAGAGATTATATTTCTATAATAAAAATATAAGTAGTGATTCATCTGTTTTGGGTATAGAATGGACTTTACTGCTGTACTGCCTTTTGATTTTAAATTTCTTCTTGAAATCAGCTAATTAAAAGAGAATCAAATTTTTTTTAAATCCCTCAGACATAACTGTGAAGTTTAATATTTTTAATAAAAGAGGAGGTACAATTAATTTTTCCATAGATGAGTATTTCCTTAAAATAATTCTAGAATGCTATCATTTTTGTCCAGAGTTGCCTTGCGCATTGACTTTACCTGAGGTAGTAGTCCTGGGTTTTCCAGCTCCATTTAGCTATTATTCCCAGTCTACCGTTAATGTGGATGCAGCATGAGTAAATGGTGCCTTGGAGTTGTTTGGTAGACTATCCTGAAGGCATATGAGTTGGTGACCTTTGTTTAAGTAAATAAATAACATATAACTATTAATATTTAATCATTTTTATCAAGTCCTACCATTACCTGGTAAATAATGTACCTTAAATATTAGTTGTCTTATGAAAACCACGTGAAACAAACAACAGGAAGATTCTGAGCAGATGTATGTAGATCCAAAACAACTAAATAAAACAGGCAAATGTAAAACTTCAAAAAAAGGCATTATGCCCAAGTAAAATAAGTCAGAGAAAGACAAATATGGTATACTATCACTTGTATGTGGAATCTAAAAAAATACAACAAACTATCTGTTGGATCATAGAAAAAGCAAGAGAGTTCCAGAAAAACATCTACTTCTGCTTTATTGTAGATCCAAAACAATTAAATAAAACAGGCAAATATAAAACTTCAAAAAAAGGCATTATGCTAATGTAAAATAAGTCAAACAGAAAAAGACAAATATGATATAATATCACTTGTATGTGGAATCTAAAAAAATACAACAAACTATCTGTTGGATCATAGAAAAAGCAAGAAAGTTCCAGAAAAACATCTACTTCGGCTTTATTTACTACTCCAAGGCCTTTGACTGTGTGGATCACAAGAAACTGTGAAAAATTCTTAAAGAGATGTGAATACCAGACCTCCTGACCTGTCTCCTGAGAAATCTGTATGCAGGTCAAGAAACAACAGTTAGAACTGGACGTGGAACAACAGATTGGTTCCAAATTGGGAAATGAATACATCAAGGCTGTATATTGTCACCTTGCTTATTTAACTTATATGCAGAGTACATCATGCAAAATGCAGGGCTGGATGAAGTACAAGCTGAATCAAGATTGCCGGGAGAAATATCAATAACATCAGATAAGCAGATGACACCATCCTTATGGCAGAAAGTGAAGAAGAACTATAGAGCCTCTTGATGAAACTGAAAGAGGAGAGTGAAAAAGCTGGCTTAAAACTCAACATTCAGGAAACTAAGATCATGGCATCTTATAAAACTAAGATCATGGTCCCATCACTTCATGGCAAATAAACAGGAAACAATGGAAACAGTGACAGATTTTATTTTCTTGAGCTCCAAAATCACTGCAGATGGTGACTGCAGCCATGAAATTAAAAGATGCTTGCTCCTTGGAAGAAAAGCTATGATCAACCTAGACAGCATATTAAAAACCAGAGACATTGCTTTGCCAACAAAGGTCCGTCTAGTCAAAGCTGTGGTTTTTCCAGTGGTCATGGATGGATGAGAGATTTGGACCATAAAGAAAGCTGAGCACCAAAGAATTGATACTTTTGAACTGTGGTGTTGGAGAAGACTGAGTCCCTTGGACTGTATGGAGATCAAACCAGTAAATCCTAAAATAAATCAGTCCTGCATATTCATTGGAAGGACTGATGCTGAAACTGAAACTCCAATACTTTGGCCACCTGATTCGAAGAACTGACTCATTGGAAAAGACCTTGATGCTGGGAAAGATTGAAGTCAGGAGGAGAAGGAGATGACAGAGAATGGGATGGTTGGATGGCATCACCAACTCGAATGACATGAGTTTGAGCAGGCTCCGGGAGTTAGTGATGGACAGGGAAGCCTGGCATGCTGCAGTCCATGGGGTCTCAAAGAGTCGGGCACAACCGAGCGATTGAACTGACTGACTGAGTGAGAATTATAAAGAAGAAACAGATCAACAGAGAACAAATTGGTGTTTATCAGTGGGAGGGGAGAAGAACAGTAAAGGGGTTGTTGATTAACAGGTACAAACTATTAGGTATAAAATAAGCTACAAGGATATAATGTACAGCACAGAGAGTATAACAAATATTTTATTTAAAAAAGTCCGTATTCAGGAAGGGATGTTTTTATTTTTGATCTTCATTATTGACTTGGCTTGATTTCTTTATTTCCACGCTAAGTTCTCTCTTGCCCTGAAGACAATGATTTTATGTCTTGTGGTTCAAAAGTCACAAGATATCTGGAATTAGGTAGCATGTATTTTTCTTTCTTTAGTGTGAGCCTATAAAACCTCAGCAGTTTGTATTTTACGGCAATCAAAACTAAATGGAGTCTTGCATAATTGGTTCCCTCTTTCTAATGTTTCCATTAAAACAAAATATTATAGACAACCCCTGCAAATTAGAAATGTAGAGACCTTTTTCTTTCTGAATATAGATGGAATGAACAATCTTCATATATTTATACATATATATGTATATAAACATAAAAATATGTTTCTTAACATATTTGGGCCTTGTGCATATACTATAGAATAAGAAATTTGGGGAATAATTGGAGTAATTACTCTTAAAGATGAAGTGCCAATAGAAAAACTTCTGGATAACTGGAGCTTTCAGAACACCAAACTGATGACAGATTGTTACTATTGTGTGAACTCCCTTCAAAATATCTCTGAAAATAAAAAGGAATCGGAGATAAGACCAGTGAAGCCTCAGAACTTTTATTAAATTGCCCATCTTTTCATTTCTATATCTTAAGAATAGTCAACCCTTTTGCTGCTAGCACAAAATGACCCATATGATGTGTGCAATGGATTTTCTTATCCTTTTATTATAAGAAATATCTCTCCTTCCTTTTCACCTTCTGGCAGACTTTTGGCCCTAGATCTTCCAGAAAACTTGAAAAAAAAATACCCGAAAGAACAATGGAAGCTGACTCGGCAGATCTGGCCGTGCGTTGGGTGACAGGCTCTGACACTGAGTTGAGGATTATTATTTTGATTGGAGATACTATTTTGAGAACCAAACATGGTACTTTAAAAGTAATAGAAACAGATAGTGTCTTTCTCCTAAAATGTTGGCACTTTGATTCGGCCAGGGCAGCATTCATGGGAATGAGGCCTGAAAAATGCCTCTGACAGAAAAGTCGGCATAATAAGGTTTCAGGGTAGAAGTGGACCTTAAGAAGCTCGTTGAAGACGAAGGCGAGGGTAGTCAGAGTGAGAGATTCTCCTAGACATAAGGAAGTGGCCCCAAAGAAGGCATAGAGTAGACACCTGGAGACTAACAGAAGTTGCTCTTGTAAAATAAAAATGACAGAAAGGAAGGTCAGGTATAATAATATATGAGAGAAAAGAAGGACGAGGTTGAAAGTGAGCAGGGATTTAAAGTCCGAGGAGAAGGCCAAACAAAATTAAATGAGTTGGGAAAATAACTAGCATATCCTAATGAAACTGTTACTGCTTGATGTACCATGTCTATATTTTCTAGATTTTCTGCTGTGCAAAGAAGGTAGAATATAAATTAGGCTAACACGTCTATTCTTGGTTAGTTATTAAACAAAATGATGGCTCAGAAGTCTTTATTTACAAGTGAGGTGACTAGTCAGGGGAACTCTAAGGTTATCTTCTAAGGTACAGATTTTGTATCACAAAAATTAAGAAGAGTATTCTTGTGAAACGATTAACATGTGAAAATAAACCCAATTAATTTATGGGTTAAATATGTGGAATATATACGGGGTGTGCGTAAGTGTGTGCATGCTCAGTCGTGTCTGACTCTTGTGACTCCGTGGACTGTAGCCTGCCAGGCTCCTCAATGCATGAAATTTTCCAGGCAAGAATACTGAAAAGGGTTGCCATTTCCTACTCCAGGGGATCTTCCTGACCCAGGGACTAAACCCATGTCTCCTGTGGCTCCTGCATTGGCAGGGAGATTCTTTACCAATAGCATCACCTGGGAAGCTCAGATATGAGAGGTTTATAAACTCATGAAAAAAGAAATACTATTGGAATAGAGATGAAGAGTTCCTCGTCTATATTTCTTAAAGTAATTGTTATTAGTACCTGGGAAAGACCAAGAAGATGCTGAAGGCAGAACAAGGGAAGAGAAAGTTATGTATGATTTTAAGTCTCACAGGTACATGTATAATTTGGCTTTTAGGGGAGAAATTGATAAAATTCAATAATTTGTCTGTAACAGAAATAATAAAGCAAATAGGACTTAATTGGCCTAATTTAAAAGGTTCAAATGGACACTGTAGAACACTTTGTAAAATGAGTAAATTTACCATAATTTCATATATTAACTGGAAGAATTGAAAACTAACTAAAGTGACTTGCAAGGTCCTCAGAACACATTATTCCATTTGCTAATTGTAATCAGTAGAGAGAATCCCTGTCTAAATGCAGGATGGGTCTGGAAGATATAAAGCCCATGAAGCCAATAAGTGGCATTTTAACTATATCACGTCTGTTTGAATACAAGAGCCCTCCTGCATTTGCAGCATGTTGAAACAAATCCATATTATATTTGCAAAACCTTTGGCATTGGGTAGCTTTTTTCCTCCCCTTCCGTTTTAGTAATGTTTCTAGAAAAAATTTTCCGATTAGAGGGATAGAATGTAAAGCTAAAAATTTTAAATGAAAGCTTTACATTTAAATTGATGAATATTAACATTTGGACACAGTCAGTGATATATTGAGAGATGATACTTCATTCAATATTTCAGAATATAATAGAAGATGTTTGTGGTCATACTGCTATAAAATAATTGAATTTTTCAACAATATTAACTTTTAGGGGAATAAGCATTTACTAGAAAAAATGAGGTAAATAATTCTCAGTCTCTCTTCAAAGTAGTGTTTCAGTGAATTGTTATTTGTTACTGTGAAGGGGTTGCAAGCTCAGTGATGCTCACTGGAACTGCTATTGAAGAGTCAGATACTTTTATTCTCCTCGGCATCCCCAAGATAGCACTAGCCATGTCCTGAGCTCACCGGTCCCTTATCCTTAGTCCTAAACACATGCTATGAACCTTTTTATTCTGTCCCCGAAATCCAAAGGTGGAAGCAAATACATCCAACACTTCTTAAACCTAGTGATGGGACCTCCTTGGATGGTGTGAAAGATGGAGTCCACTATAATCCTGAAAGAATATCAGAGAAGAAAGGTGAAGAAAAATGAGAAAGAATGAAAAGGGTGGTGATGAGTAGAGAAGTTTCAGTCCTGCTAATTCCCACTTTATCCACATTATGTCTCTGTCCCTTCACTCAGCTTTCCTTCCCCTCATTGTACTTACTTCCACCTGATATCATACACACACACACACACACACACACACACACACACACACACATATATTCATTATTGTCTCTGTTTCCCTAAGACATTGTCTTGTTCAGTGTCCTATGTGGAGAGCTTAAAGAGTGCCTGGCACATAGTAGATGCTCAATAAATATTTTTGGCTAAATGAATGACTGAAGGAATTAGCTGACATCAGATCTCAGAGTGGATAGTGGCTTCCATGCTTTTAGGTTAGGGTCTTAAATATCTCGTCAAAAGAATTAAAACCTTGAGCATCTGTATTTGAAGATGATAGATTTTAACGAGACATTGTGGTGATCATTGTACAGTGTCTGTGTACATGGAATCATTGTTGTAAACCAGCTAATATAATGTTATATGTCAATTATATTTCAGTTTTTAAAAATTGTTAAAAGAATGAAAGACAGAAGAAAGAAAGTGAAGTCAGTCGTGTCTGACGCTTTGCAACCCCATGGTATGTAGCATGCCAGGCTCCTCCGTTGATGGGATTTTCCAGGCAAGAATACTGGAATGGGTTGCCATTTTCTTCCCCAGGGGATTTGCCCAACCCAGGGATCGAACCTGGGTCTCCTGTACTGCGGGCGGACTCTTTACCAATTGAACCACCAGGAAAGCCCAAAATAATGAAGTGAAATTTCACAACAAAAAAAAGAACATCCCTTTTCACTGCCTACTGAAGTATCTCAATACTATAAAATAATATATGCTCAAACATATTAATGTGAATAAATTTATTGAAGATGAAAAATTAAAGGAGGAATAGAAGGGGGCATGAAGGATATAAAAAAAAAGTGAAAATAATTGTTTATGTGAAACTGAAGGAATTGCAGCTAGGAGAAAGTGAATGAGAGGAGCAGGCTGTGGGGTTGTAATGCATTTCTACCTAGAGGTGGGTCTGGGCTGAGACTGTCCCAGCTAGTATTTGTTACTCCTCCAAATCATATTTTGAAGTGTGTTTTTCATGTCTACTTGGAAGCCAGGCTAGTGGTGGAAGGACTGGGAAGAAGGTGTGACCTTGGTGGCAAGTTTTAGATATCCTCTGCTGTCCAGACTTGCATCCCCATAAAATATGGGCTCTGAGCACCCATCCACTTCTGAAGGCGGCCTAATGAGGCCACTTGGTCATCTCACCTCCCTGTGTCTCCCCACGTCTCATTCCAAGTAACCTATTAAAATGTCTGCAACAACACACTGTCCTGCCATTTTGCTATCCCTCCAGTGATGTTGTAGGACTCACTACCAGTTGGGTTATCAAGCAGCTTTCTGGATTACATTCATTCTCACTTTTGAACTTAGCAATGCCTTTAAGAGTTGTGTGGAAAATGAGCTAACTACAAATATTTGAGGATAGATTACAGGAGCATTAGTTTAAATAAAATATCACTATGAGTGATTATGAGCTATGTAATATAGAGTTGACAAAAAAGTAAGCTTTATATATTTAGAATCTGACTCTGTAGCAGCCATTGGGATTAACACATAACTCACATTAATTGCCTCATTCCATCTTTATGACCACCTGAGGTAGGAACAGATATTCATGTTATGCATGAAACAGTGACGGTTTGGAGAAGGTTAAATAATTTTCTCAAAGTTATAGCACTGGTTAGTGAAGGAGTGAAGACTTCAACCAAGATCCATGCTCTTGCCACTGGCCAAGGCTGTCCCAGTAAGAGTTTATTCTCAGTGGTGGTGGTGGTTGTTTCTCAGCTACTCAGTCATGACTGGCTGTTTATGACCCCATGGACTGCAGCACGCCAGGCTTCCCTGTCCTTCACCATTTCCCAGAGCCTGCTCAAACTCATGTCCATTGAGTCAGTGATGTCATCCAGACATCTTGTCCTTTGTCATCCCCTTCTTCTCCTGTCTTCGATCTTGCCCAACATCAGGGTCTTGTCAGTGAGTCGGCTCTTCACAGCAGGTGGCCAAAGTATTGGCGCTTCAGCTTCAGCATCAAGTCGTTCCAATGAATATTCAGGACTGATTTCCTTTAGCATTGACTGGTTTGATCTCCTTGCAGTCCAAGGGACTCTCAAGAGTCTTCTCCAACACCACAGTTCAAAAGCATCAATTCTTTGGTGCTCAGCTTTTTTTATGGTCCAAATCTCACATCCATACATGACTACTGGAAAAACCATAGCTTTGACTATATGGACCTTTGTCAGCAAAGTAATGTCTTTACTTTTTAATATGCTGTCTAGGTTGGTCATAGCTTTTCTTCCAAGGAGCAAACGTCTTTTAGTTTCATGACTTCAGTCACCATATGCAGTGATTTTGGAGCTCAAGAAAATAAAGTCTCTCATTGTTTCCATTGTTTCCCCATCTATTTGCCACGAAGTGATGGGACTGGATGCCATGAACTTAGTTTTCTGAATGCTGAGTTTTAACATTCAGCCAGCTTTTTCACTCTCCTCTTTCACCTTCATCAAGAGGCTCTTTAGTTCCTCTTCATTTTCTGCCATAAGGGTGGTGTCATCTGCATATCTGAGGTTTTAATATTTTTCCTGGCAATCTTGATTCCAGCTTGTGCTTCATCCAGCCTGGCATTTCACACAATGAACTCTGCATATAAATTAAATAAGCAGGGTGACAATACATAGCCTTGACATACTCCTTTCCCAATTTTGAACCACCTGTTGTTCCACGTCTGGCTCTAACTGTTGCTTCTTGACCTGCATACAGGATTCTCAGGAGCAGGTAAGGTAGTCTGGTATTCCCATCTCCTTTAGAATTTTCCAGTTTGTTGCGATCCACACAGTCAAAGGGTTTAGCATAGTCAATGAAGCAGAAGTAGATGTTTTTTCTGGAATTCTTTTGCTGTTTCTATGATCCAGCGGGTATTGGCATTTCTCATTGGTAAAAAAGATTAATAAAAAGAAGTAAGGATATTGTTGAGGAATCTAGGCTGATGCAAATAGTTATAGAAGTACAGTCAAGAAATGTATGACAGGGACATGTCTCTGCCTTGTTTCTGCCAGTAGTTTACATACCATACCCTAGACTCATATGTTCTCAAACCCTGACTGTTTGTCATATCTGAACATGGGATATAATAGTGAAGAAAATAGAACTGCTGTCTTTATTCCTAGAACCTCAGCCCAGCTACCCTCTTGGGAAACAGAATCTTTAAATGGCCTCCGGCCTTAGCCTTACCCCCTTCTTGGACCTATGAACACACCCCACACCATAGTTGCTGTTGCTGTTTTTCAGTCGCTGTGTCATGTCTGACTCCTTGTGACCCCATGGACTGCAGCACGCCAGGCTTCCCTGTCCTTCACCACCTCCTGGAGTTTGCTCAACCTTACATTCACTGAATCGATGATGCCATCCAACCATCTCATCCTTTGTCTCCCCCTTCTCCTCCTGCCTTCAGTCTTTCCCAGCATCAGGGTCTTTATACCCTTTATTCCTCTCTATCCAACCTGCCTTCTTCCATCTTTTCTCCAACATCCACCTAGCTCCTGCCATTCACCAACGTGGCTTACTTTGGTGAGAGTAAGTTCATGTAGAGGTGAGAGTAAGTTCATGAGTCTTAGGTGTTTCTGCCTTCGTGGGCCCTAACCTTCTTTAAAAATAAAGGTAAATGTATTTTATGACCACCTTTGCATTGAAATGAGTGTAATAATATTACATATTAAACATTTTCTTTGACCTAAAAGTTTGTATTTTTTCCCTTATGCTTTTAAAATAAATGAAAATATTTCCAAAAGCCCATAAAAGAATCATGAGCTGTAGGCTCCATGCCCAGTGTAACTAATGTTTATATTGATGGTGGGTCTAGTCACCATGTGGCAAAAAGCTGATGCTTACCCGTTGCTTCCTAGTAAGTCAGCACAACTGAGCAAGAAATACCCTCTTTGGTTTATTGAGATCTGTCTGTGAGGCACTTTTCTGGGAGCTTAAGACTTCTGCCCTTTTGCTATGATGCTCTAGTCATCACTCAGTTGTCATCTGGTAATTGCCTAATTATATTATCTGGTGATAAGTGAGGTTTTTAAGTGATAAACTTTTCCAAACAGCTGTGATGGGATTTGGATTTGGTTTCAATATTTTAATTTACAGTTGCATTTGTAAAATCATAATTAGCCTTAATTCATTTAATGACCTCCATCACAGGCTGTAGAATATGTAGAATGTTTTTAATTACACATGAATCAACATCACAGTTTTAGAAGAGTCCAGTGAAGTTGGCATTCACGTAATTCCTACCATTGGTCCTTAGCAAAAGATTTAGTAATTTTTCCCCTAACAGTAAAAAGGTTTTTAATGAATACAAAATGTTTTTTCTGAAAGGTTGAATTCACTTAGTAATTTAGAGATATATCTTTCTCTTTTAAATTTTTGGAATCTCCTTCCTGACCTTTTCTGTTCTGTGCCCAGGATAAATATATGTCTTTGGATAAAGTTAATGATGTTATAACTGATCCTGAACAAAAGGTTAACTTCTAATAAGGACCACAATTGAATTTAATCTGTCAAAAGTGGTTTTATCTGTGTTTGTGTTTTTCCTCTCAGTTTAGGTGTGTCTCTTAATTAACCTTGCCTTAGAACGAATTTGTGTTATTTTCACTTTTAGGTAGACGGTAATGGTAACATTCTGAAGAATGGTGAGTAGGGACTGGTAAAACTCAATTATTTTTGCCTACTTTGCTAACAACAGTTCTGGAAAATCTGGATTGCACTATGAAAAGTTTGCGTGCCTAGTGTAAGGTTATCAAATTGGCCAATCCGCTTGGTTTTGGGAAATGTCCTAGAAGCTTGGCAAGAAGACGTTCTCAAGAGAGCCTGAGTCCTGCCAATTTCCAACTGGCCAAGACTCATTACAAGGACTACCTTCCCTCCAAGCAACCTGGCGTTTCCACTCCAACTGCAATCTGCAACACAAAGATGCACTTGGGAGAAAGACTAAACAAACCTTTTCAGATTTCTGCTCCAGGTGAATCTTTCATTCTGGTCTATCTGGTGAATCTTTCATTTCCTATCTGGTCTGCTCCAATCTTCTTTTGATCACTGACCATTTCAAATATTAGAGAACAGTGGGCACATGACAGGTTGGTTTCAGAACCGAGAAAGAGCCAGGACAAATGAAAGATGGATGAACAGATCTATTTATATGTCTGTATGTGTGTACACACACACACACACACACACACACACGGCACTGAACCTGCCTGAATCGCTCAAATTGTTGCTGATGAAATTGCAGATTTTCTGCGTGAGGAAACCTTTGCTGGCCTTGGCTCCAGGGGCTCCCAGCCCCCAGGCCCGTTTGAGGAATGGTGACAACTGTGCTCTTTGCCTGGCTACTTCCATTTGTGAAAGCATGTGGGTGAATGGTAGGTCTCTTCACTGTGAATCTTCTTGTCTAGTCATAGCCAAGATTAAGAGCTCCCAACAAAACTGAATAACATTCACGGCCTATGTCAAATAAGCTTAATTTGTTTTTTGTAAGAAAAAAGACCTCAGAAAACTGAAAAAAGATATTTATCCAATTAGAATTTCTAGACAATTCTTTTGTTTTTAAAATAACAGTCATTTTAAAATTTGTTTTTGCTGTTGTTCAGTCATGTCTGAATCTTTGCAACGCTATGGACTGCAGCATGCCAAGCTTCCCTGACCTTCACTATCTTCTGGAGTTTGCTCAAACTGATGTCCACTGAGTCGGTGATCCCATCCAACCATCTCATCTTCTGTCACCCCCTTCTCATCCTGCCCTCAATCTTTCCAGCATCAGAGTCTTTTCCAGTGAGTTGGCCCTTCACATCAGGTGGCAGAAGTATTGGAGCTTCAGCTTCAGCATGCGTCCTTCCAATGAATATTCAGGGTTGATTTCCTTTAGGATTGACTGATTTGATCTCCTTGCTTCAATCATGTCCAACTCTTTGTGACCCTATGGACTGTAGTCCACCAGGCTCCTCTGTCCATGAGATTCTCTAGGCAAGAACACTGGAGTGGGTTGCCATGCCCTCCTCCAGGGGATCTTCCCAACCCAGGGATCAAACCTGAAGTCTCTTATGTCTCCTGCATTGACAGGTAGGTTCTTTATCATTAGCGCCACCTGGGAAGCCCTGATATGTTATTTTAGCACAGACATTTCTGATAGTCTGGATAAGCAAGACAGAGATATTCAATATATCAAGTGAAGTTTATTGGCTGGGTGTGGCTGGGAGAGTTTGGAAGGCTTGGAGCCCATGCATATCCCTTTGGCAGACCTGGCCTCATTTTACCTATAAACATTGTCAACACTGTTATCTCTGAGAAAAGAGCCTTGTAGCAGATTAGTTGAGATCGTTCCTTCAGTGGGTTAATGTATCCTTGTTCTAAGAGCTCTGGTTTCCCTTTTCACCATGCTCCTCAGTCCCCATGTATTTTAAAGGTCATCTTGGCTCTTGTGCATGCCTGCTGGCCCTTATCTGTCTGGCCATCAGAGCTGGTTGGTGTGGTCCCTGCCCTGCCTCATGCAGATGGCACAGAGGGAGCCAGGGCACTCAGGAGTGAGCCCAGCCCCATTCCCCATGTTCTTTCCTCTTGGTGTTTGTTCCTATATTGTGAAGCCATGTTTGGGAAACCTCCTCCCCACTTGCCTCTTTAGTTTCTGTTACAGTCACACCACTGTAAATCTCTTGGCTACCAGAGAAACTCCAGCCTAGAGGGGCTTAAGCTGGTGACAATCTCTTGAAGTCAGCAGAGATTGGTGTATGGCTCCACTAGGTCTCATTGCTTTATTGCTGAATGTTCAACTTTTTGTATGGGATGCCTTGGGCATTGTAAATGGTGACTGTAGGAGTGAAAGAAGAATCTAGAGGGATGTATCCCTATCAACGTTCACTAGACCTTCCTAGACTGTTCTCCAAGCATCCACTTCAGTGTTTTATCACTTTTTAAATGTACATCAATACATATTTTTGCACTGTTCCTGGGTGCGACACATTGTGTTACAGAGGTAACCAATAGCCTGATAATTCAGTGTCATGGGCAATAGCAGTCAAGCTGGAGGGGTGGCGTCTCAGCACACCGTTCGGAAGGGGTACAAAGAGCATTGATAGAGACATCTGCGGGACATGGAGAGAGGTTGGGGAGTGCACCTGACCCTGACTGTGTGACTGGGGAAGTCTGCCTAGAAAAGCTGTCACTCTAAATGGAAAAATTAGTTGGCATTTGTGCAGCAAAGCAAGGAAAGAACGAGGTAGTAGAAGGAAGAGAAAGAGAAATGTTTTGAATGTATAGAGATCTAAAGCTTGAGAAACTGAGAGTAAATTCACAAGTTCTCCATTGGATTCAAATATCCATTTCCTTTCATTAAATTATCTTTGGAGATGAAGACTTCCCTCTAGCCCATAGGATGTGCAAGATGTTTTCATTCACCTTTTGCACACTCCTATAAAACCTTTACAGTAGTTATGAATTCTTTTAAATGTGTGGCTTCCCAAATCCAAAACTCTAAGACCAAGCATTTCACTTCACTTTCACTTCACCCTAGGCCATAACTCTCTGGGTGTCCATTCTGACAGTGAGCAAAGACCTCTCTGGATGCTCCATGGAAACTGATTGTCAGTTTCTGCATCTGTGAAATGCAGCAATTAACAACACAGGTTCAAGGACAGAGTAACTGCGAAATAAAGATGCTTCACCTCTGGGCTCCTCTCACTCTCTCTGGGCTTCTTCCAAAACCTAGGCATACAATTGCCAGATTAAGCAAATGAGAAATACAGGGCACACAGTAATAAATTTGAATTTCAGGTAATAAAAAAGCATAATTTTTAGTATGTGTGTATCCCAATTTTCGCATGGCACATATTTCTAATAAAAGTGATTCATTGTCTATCTGAAATTCAAACTTGACCAAGACGCCTATATTTTATCTGGCAACCCCACCCAGGAGGTGGCCTAGAAAGAGTATACCAGTAATATTGTATTCTTCTTCTCAAAGAGAGTCTAAATTGTATAAGCCATGCAAAACCAGGATTCTCTCACATATGGTTCAGTTTGTTATCATGATTACCTTAAAGCACTTAACACTACCATTAGTAAAATTATTTTGGTTATTGTTGTTATTTTGGTAGAAATAAGCCTTGCTCGAAAAAGGTCATGGCCTCGGGGGAGGAGCCAAGATGGCGGAGGAGTAGGACGGGGAGACCACTTTCTCTCCTACAAATTCATCAAAAGAATAACTGAATGCAGAGCAAACCTCACAAAACAACTTCTGATCGCTAGCTGAGGTCATCAGGCGCCCAGAAAAGCAGACCATTGTCTTCGAAAGGAGGTAAGACAAAATATAAAAGATAAAAAGTGAGACAAAAGAGCTAAGGACGGAGACCCGTCCCGGGAAGGGAGTCTTAGGCGGCCTTGCTTGGGCTAGGGTCCGGGCCTGAGGGCCCTGAGGACAATCGGAGGGAACTTCTGTGAGGTGCCAACTTGAACTGTGGGAGACCAAAAGAGAGAAAATTAACCGGCCGGAACACACTGCCGGCCGTTCGCAGAACAAAGGGACGGAGAAAGTCCCAAGAAGAGGTCGCAGGCTGCGGACCCGCCCAGCCCCGCCGGAGGCAGGAGGCAGGGGGGAGGGGAAGGTCGCAGCGAGACACAGGGCGCAGGCACCCGACCGGCGCGGGCGGGGACTGGGGCTGGGGACGCAGAGGGCGGAAGGCGCGCGCACCCGACTGGCGTCAGCGGAAACTGAGACTGGGTCCGCGGAAGGGAGTGAGTGTGCCACATCTGGGGATAGTGCGCCCATCAAGCCCCTCGCTGCCTGGACCGCTCTGACGGGGAAGGCACAGAGAGCAGGCGCAGCTTTTCCTTCCGCGCTTTTGTGTAACACCCGAGGGCTGGAACCTAGCGCAGCGCGGGGCGCGCTCCATATAGAACAGCCGGGAGCCTGAGCAGCGCAGAGGGAGAAAGCAGCGTCAGCCCCTCCCGGCAGCTCCAGCCCGCCCCCGCAGGGCCAGCCCGCCCCCGCAGGGCCAGCCCCTCCCCGCAGCGTCAGCCCCGCCCCGCAGCGCCAGCCCCTCCCCGCAGCGTCAGCCCCGCCCCGCAGCGCAACGGAACTAGCTAACTGAATAAGAGTCCACCTCCGCCCGCCTGTGTCAGGGCGGAAATGAGGCTCTGAAGAGACCGGCAAACAGAAGCCAAATAAACAAAGGGAACCGCTTCAGAAGGGACTGGTGCAACAGATTAAAATCCCTGTAGAAAACACCGACTTCACCGGAAGGGCCCTGTAGTTATCGAGAAGTGTAAGCTGGAACGAGGAGCTATCTGAAACTGAGCCGAACCCACACTGACCGCGGCAGCTCCAGAGAAACTCCTAGATATATTTTTACTTTTTTTTTCTAAGTAAGGAAAAAAAAAAAAAATTTTTTTTTTCTTTTTATATTTTTTCTTTTTTATTTTTTCTCTTTTATTTTCCTTTAAAATTCCCTATTACTCCCCCATTACTCCTTAACTTTTATTTACATAGATTTTTACGATTTTTTTAATTAGGGGAAAAAAAATTTTTTTTTTCTCTTTTTTTTTTTTTTTGTTTTTTTTTTTGTTTTTTTTCTTTTTCTTTTTTTTTCTTTTTTCTTCCTTTTTTTCCTTTCCGTTTTCTCTTTTACTTTCTATTTTTCTTCTTCTCTTATTTCTTTTAAAGTCCTCTAGTACTCCTCTACTACTCTTCATTTTCATTTTCACTACACTATAACCTTACCAAAAAAAAAAAAAAAGAAGCCCTATCTTTAAACCGAAGATTATTCTCTCCCAATCTTGACTCTCTGTTTTCTACCTCAGAACACCTCTATTTCCTCCTTTCCCCTTCTCTTCCCAATCCAATTCTGTGAATCCTTGTAGGTGTCTGAGATACGGAGAACACTCTGGGAACAGACAGATGCGTAGATCTGTCTCTCTCCTCTTGAGTCCCCCTTTTTCTCCTCCTGCTCATCTCTATCTCCCTCCTCCGTTTTCTCCTGTTCATGTAACTCTGTGAACCTCTCTGGGTGTCCCTAACAGGGGAGAATCTTTTCGCCATTAACCTAGAAGTTTTATTATCAGTGCTGTATAGTTGGAGAAGTCCTGAGACTACAGGAAGAATAAAACTGAAATCCAGAGGCAGGAAACTTAAGCCCAAAACCTGAGAACACCAGAAAACTCCTGACTACATGGAACTTTAAGCAATAAGTGACCGTCCAAAAGCCTCCATACCTACACTGAAACCAACCACCACCCAAGAGCCAATAAGTTCCAGAGCAAGACATACCACGCAAATTCTCCAGCAACACAGGAACATAGCCCCGAATGTCAACATACAGGCTGCCCAAGGTGACACCTAACACATAGACCCATCTCAAAACTCATTACTGGGCACTCCATTGCTCTCCAAAAAGAAGAAATCAAGCTCCACGCACCAGTACACTGACGCAAGCTTCCCTAACCGGGAAACCTTGACAAGCCAATCGTCTAACCCCACCCACTGGGTAAATCCTCCACAATAAAAAGGAACCACAGACCTCCAGAATACAGAAAGTCCACTCCAGACACAGCAATCTAAACAAGATGAAAAGGCAAAGAAATACCCAATAGGTAAAGGAACATGAAAAATGCCCACCAAGTCAAACAAAAGAGGAGGAGATAGGGACTCTACCTGAAAAAGAATTTAGAATAATGATAATAAAAATGATCCAAAATCTTGAAAACAAAATGGAGTTACAGATAAATAGCCTGGAGACAAAGATTGAAAAGATACAAGAATTGTTTAATAAAGACCTAGAAGAAATAAAAAAGAGTCAATTAAAAATGAACAATGCAATGAATGAGATCAAAAACACTTTGGAGGGAACCAAGAGTAGAATAACGGAGGCAGAAGATAGGATAAGTGAGGTAGAAGATAAAATGGTGGAAATAAATGAAGCAGAGAGGAAAAAAGAAAAAAGGATCAAAAGAAATGAGGACAACCTCAGGGACCTCTGGGACACTGTGAAACGCCCCAACATTCGAATCATAGGAGTCCCAGAAGAAGAAGACAAAAAGAAAGGCCATGAGAAAATACTCGAGGAGATAATAGCTGAAAACTTCCCTAAAATGGGGAAGGAAATAGCTACTCAAGTCCAAGAAACCCAGAGAGTCCCAAACAGGATAAACCCAAGGCGAAACACCCCAAGACACATATTAATCAAACTAACAAAGATCAAACACAAAGAACAAATATTAAAAGCAGCAAGGGAAAAACAACAAATAACACACAAAGGGATTCCCATAAGGATAACAGCTGACCTATCAATAGAAACCCTCCAGGCCAGAAGGGAATGGCAGGACGTCCTGAAAGTAATGAAAGAGAATAACCTACAACCTAGATTACTGTATCCAGCAAGGATCTCATTCAGATATGAAGGAGAACTCAAAAGCTTTACAGATAAGCAAAAGCTGCGAGAATTCAGCACCACCAAACCAGCTCTTCAACAAATGCTAAAGGATCTTCTCTAGACAGGAAATGCAGAAAGGTTGTATAAACGTGAACCCAAAACAACAAAGTAAATGGCAACGGGACCACACCTATCAATAATTACCTTAAATGTAAATGGGTTGAATGCCCCAACCAAAAGACAAAGATTGGCTGAATGGATACAAAAACAAGACCCCCATATATGCTGTCTACAAGAGACCCACCTCAAAACAAGAGACACATACAGACTAAAAGTGAAGGGCTGGAAAAAAATATTTCATGCAAATGGAGACCAAAAGAAAGCAGGAGTCGCAATACTCATATCAGATAAAATAGACTTTCAAATAAAAGCTGTGAAAAGAGACAAAGAAGGACACTACATAATGATCAAAGGATCAATCCAAGAAGAAGATATAACAATTATTAATATATATGCACCCAACATAGGAGCACCGCAATATGTACGGCAAACACTAACGAGTATGAAAGAGGAAATTAATAGTAACACAATAATAGTGGGAGACTTTAATACCCCACTCACAACTATGGATAGATCAACTAAACAGAAAATTAACAAGGAAACACAAACTTTAAATGACACAATGGACCAGCTAGACCTAATTGATATCTATAGGACATTTCACCCCAAAACAATCAACTTCACCTTTTTCTCAAGTGCACACGGAACCTTCTCCAGAATAGATCACATCCTGGGCCATAAATCTAGTCTTGGAAAATTCAAAAAAATTGAAATCATTCCAGTCATCTTTTCTGACCACAGTGCAGTAAGATTAGATCTCAATTACAGGAAAAAAATTGTTAAAAATTCAAACACATGGAGGCTAAATAACACGCTTCTGAATAACCAACAAATCATAGAAGAAATCAAAAAAGAAATCAAAATATGTATAGAAATGAATGAAAATGAAAACACAACAACCCAAAACCTATGGGACACTGTAAAAGCAGTGCTAAGGGGAAGGTTCATAGCATTACAGGCTTACATCAAGAAACAAGAAAAAAGCCAAATAAATAACCTAACTCTACACCTAAAGCAATTAGAGAAGGAAGAAATGAAGAACCCCAGGGTTAGCAGAAGGAAAGAAATCTTAAAAATTAAGGCAGAAATAAATGCAATAGAAACTAAAGAGACCATAGCAAAAATCAACAAAGCTAAAAGCTGGTTTTTTGAAAAAATAAACAAAATTGACAAACCATTAGCAAGACTCATTAAGAAACAAAGAGAGAAGAACCAAATTAACAAAATTAGAAATGAAAATGGAGAGATCACAACAGACAACACTGAAATACAAAGGATCATAAGAGACTACTACCAGCAGCTCTATGCCAATAAAATGGACAACCTGGATGAAATGGACAAATTCTTAGAAAAGTATAACTTTCCAAAACTGAACCAGGAAGAAATAGAAGATCTTAACAGACCCATCACAGGCAAGGAAATCGAAACTGTAATCAAAAATCTTCCAGCAAACAAAAGCCCAGGACCAGATGGCTTCACAGCTGAATTCTACCAAAAATTTAGAGAAGAGCTAACACCTACCTTACTCAAACTCTTCCAGAAAATTGCAGAAGAAGGTAAACTTCCAAACTCATTCTATGAGGCCACCATCACCCTAATTCCAAAACCTGACAAAGATGCCACAAAAAAAGAAAACTACAGGCCAATATCACTGATGAACATAGATGCAAAAATCCTTAACAAAATTCTAGCAAACAGAATCCAACAACATATTAAAAAAATCATACACCACGACCAAGTGGGCTTTATCCCAGGAATGCAAGGATTCTTCAATATCTGCAAATCAATCAATGTAATACACCACATTAACAAATTGAAAGATAAAAACCATATGATTATCTCAATAGATGCAGAGAAAGCCTTTGACAAAATTCAACACTCATTTATGATTAAAACTCTCCAAAAAGCAGGAATAGAAGGAACATACCTCAACATAATAAAAGCTATATATGACAAACCCACAGCAAGCATCACCCTCAATGGTGAAAAATTGAAAGCATTTCCCCTGAAATCAGGAACAAGACAAGGGTGCCCACTCTCACCACTACTGTTCAACATAGTGTTGGAAGTTTTGGCCACAGCAATCAGAGCAGAAAAAGAAGTAAAAGGAATCCAGATAGGAAAAGAAGAAGTGAAACTCTCACTGTTTGCAGATGACATGATCCTCTATATAGAAAACCCTAAAGACTCTACCAGAAAATTACTAGAACTAATCAATGAATATAGTAAAGTTGCAGGATATAAAATTAACACACAGAAATCCCTTGCATTCCTATATACTAACAATGAAAAAACAGAAAGAGAAATTAAGGAAACAATACCATTCACCATTGCAACAAAAAGAATAAAATACTTAGGAGTATATCTACCTAAAGAAACAAAAGACCTATACATAGAAAACTATAAAACACTGATGAAAGAAATCAAAGAGGACACAAACAGATGGAGAAACATACCGTGTTCATGGATTGGAAGAATCAATATTGTCAAAATGGCTATTCTACCCAAAGCAATCTATAGATTCAATGCAATCCCTATCAAGCTACCAACGGTATTTTTCACAGAACTAGACCAAAGAATTTCACAATTTGTATGGAAATACAAAAAACCTCGAATAGCCAAAGTAATCTTGAAAAAGAAGAATGGAACTGGAGGAATCAACCTGCCTGACTTCAGACTCTACTACAAAGCCACAGTCATCAAGACAGTGTGGTACTGGCACAAAGACAGAAATATAGACCAATGGAACAGAATAGAAAGCCCAGAGATAAATCCACGAACCTATGGACACCTTATCTTTGACAAAGGAGGCAAGGATATACAATGGAAAAAAGACAACCTCTTTAACAAGTGGTGCTGGGAAAACTGGTCAACCACTTGCAAAAGAATGAAACTAGAACACTTTCTAACACCATACACAAAAATAAACTCAAAATGGATTAAAGATCTAAATGTAAGACCAGAAACTATAAAACTCCTAGAGGAGAACATAGGCAAAACACTCTCCGACATAAATCACAGCAAGATCCTCTATGACCCACCTCCCAGAATATTGGAAATAACAGCAAAACTAAACAAATGGGATCTAATGAAACTTAAAAGCTTTTGCACTACAAAAGAAACTATAAGTAAGGTGAAAAGACAGCCGTCAGATTGGGAGAAAATAATAGCAAATGAAGCAACAGACAAAGGATTAATCTCAAAAATATACAAGCAACTCCTGCAGCTCAATTCCAGAAAAATAAATGACCCAATCAAAAAATGGGCCAAAGAACTAAACAGACATTTCTCCAAAGAAGACATACAGATGGCTAACAAACACATGAAAAGGTGCTCAACATCACTCATTATTAGAGAAATGCAAATCAAAACCACAATGAGGTACCATTACACGCCAGTCAGGATGGCTGCTATCCAAAAGTCTACAAGCAATAAATGCTGGAGAGGCTGTGGAGAAAAGGGAACCCTCTTACACTGTTGGTGGGAATGCAAACTAGTACAGCCACTATGGAAACAGTGTGGAGATTCCTTAAAAAACTGGAAATAGAACTGCCATATGACCCAGCAATACCACTTCTGGGCATACACACTGAGGAAACCAGATCTGAAAGAGACACATGCACCCCAATGTTCATCGCAGCACTGTTTATAATAGCCAGGACATGGAAGCAACCTAGATGCCCATCAGCAGATGAATGGATAAGGAAGCTGTGGTACATATACACCATGGAATTTTACTCAGCCGTCAAAAAGAATTCATTTGAACCAGTCCTAATGAGATGGATGAAACTGGAGCCCATTATACAGAGTGAAGTAAGCCAGAAAGATAAAGAACATTACAGCATACTAACACATATATATGGAATTTAGAAAGATGGTAACGATAACCCTATATGCAAAACAGAAAAAGAGACACAGAAATACAGAACAGACTTTTGAACTCTGTGGGAGAAGGTGAGGGTGGGATGTTTCAAAAGAACAGCATGTATACTATCTATGGTGAAACAGATCACCAGCCCAGGTGGGATGCATGAGACAAGTGCTCCGGCCTGGTGCACTGGGAAGACCCAGAGGAATCGGGTGGAGAGGGAGATGGGAGGGGGGATCGGGATGGGGAATAAGTGTAAATCTATGGCTGATTCATATCAATGTATGAAAAAACCCACTGAAATGTTGTGAAGCAATTAGCCTCCAACTAATAAAAAAATTTAAAAAAAAAAAAAAGAAAAAAAAAGAAAAAGGTCATGGCCTTTACTGACATATTTAGCTTGTGATGAACCAAGATCATCACCTCTTACTCTTTTTACTCTTGTTTACTTTTTCCTGTTGAAAATTCCATTTGCACCAGGCACTCTATTCACAGCATTTGGATTAATGGATAGCCTGATCTTAAACATACTGCTAGCCACTACTTCTCTTATCAGTACATGAAAAGAAGGCAGGTAATCTGAGGTCAGAAACAGGATTCTCTCACTTGTGCAGAATCCTGTGAAAAGATGATTGAACCCTCTCACCAAAGTGGGGCTAGAAGGAAATTTTCTTTTGAGGCCAGTTATCTGCTTTCTTTTAGAGCTCAGTGATTATTTTCATGATTTTGGAGCCATCAGTGAAGTCTTTCTCTTTCCCGAGCCATCATTGGTGAGATTTGCATCAGCTCATCTCACCCATGGCCTTCCCTGGTGGGTTTGGTGGTAAAGAATCTGCCTACAATTAAGGAAACCTGAGATCAATCCCTGGGTCAGGAAGATCCCCTGGAGAAGGGAATAGCTACCCACCCCAGTATTCTCTTGCCTGAAGAATTCTGTGGACAGAGGAGCCTGGTGGGCTACAGTCCATGGGGTCACAGAGTTGGACATGACTGAGTGACTAACACTTTCACCTCACCCTAGGCCATAACTCTCTGGTTGTCCATTCTGACAGTGAGCAAAAACCTCTCTGGATGCTCCATGGAAATTGATTGTCACACAGATACAGTAGAAGTCTATTTTGGCCACGCTTGTATTTGCCTAGATCCACTCCCTCCACCCAAGTTTCGGGTATTTTCCCACCCCTGACAAATCTAATGAGTACTTGCTAGGGCACTACCAGCATCTCAGGGTTCCTAGGGCTCTGTGAGCACATGAAGAGGAATTGGTCCTGCTCCACAGCATCTGGAATATAAAGGGTCCTCACTGTGCTTAAAAAAGTATACATTTTCTTATCAGTTTCTTAAGGTTGCCTTGACAAGCAACTAGGGAGCAGGTTTGCAATATTTCTTACATACGATGTTTGAAATCACTAATGCAAAATCAATTATCCCACCATTTTCATCACCGTGTGAGAAGTAAGGAGTTATACTAATTGTTCAGAGAATACAGCCGACCCCCGTGCAAGTTGTTCTGCTTTATCACAGATAGATCTCACCCCCGTGCTTAACCTTGAGTGAATTTCCTTTTCCAGTCAGTGTCCCGGTGCCATGATGTCATTCACTACTTCTTAGTTTGCATACCCCAGGTCTGTACCCATCAATGCTCGAGGGCCAGTAGAGTCTTTTGTTTGCCATCTCATTCGGAGCTGCTGTTATTAATATTGACCAGCTGGCACTTTGCTCACCATCAAATTCAGTGCAAAGTAAGGCTCTGTCCATCATCAAAAGTCACAGAGACTGTTTCCCAACTTTGGAAAAATGGCCAAGCGTTGTTTTCTAGGAACAGTTGGACTTATATTTCACAGAAATCCTAGGACAATGTCACATTATGAGGAAAATGTCCTGGATAAGCACATGAAAACTTGGTCTGACATAGGTACAAGCTTTCATTTGCAAAATAAGTGAGTCATGGGGGTGAAATTTACAGCATGTGGAATATAGTAAAAAATGATGTAATATCTTTGTATGGTGACAGAGAGTAACTAGATTTATCATGGTATTCATTTGGAAATATATAGAAATATAGAATCACTATGTTGTACAACAGAAACTAACATAGTATTGTAATTCAAATATACCTTAAAAATCAAAACTCACAGAAAAAGAGATCATATTTGTGGTCACCAGGTGGAGGGGTAGGGGAAGGGGAACTGGATGAAGGAAGTTGAAAGGTACAAACTTCTATTTATAAGATAAATAAATATTAGAGATTTAATTTACAACATGATGAATATATTCAACATTGTTGTACCTTATGTAAGAAAGTTAAGACAGTAAATTCTGAGAGTTCTCATCACAAGGAAAATGTATATACTTTCTAATTTGTTTAATTTTGTATCCACATGAGATATGGATAATCTGTGCTAATCACTTCATGATGTATATGTCATTATACTGTACACCTTAAATTTATGCAGTGCTGTGTGTCAATTATATTGGACTACAACTGGAAGAAAAAATAAAACTTGGTCTCATTCTTTTTGAAAGGTGACAGAGCACTAAATGATTGCTAATTTATTGCAATCTAAGCACTAATCTTCAGTGCTATTACTAATGATGTTCATCATGGTAGCTAACATATTTTCAGGGCTTTCTATGTGCCAGGCTCTCTGATATAGACTTTATCACATAATCTCATTATATCCTTACCTCCTTGTGAAGCATCAATATTATTTTTCCATTATACAGATTCAACATTGAATGCTTAAGGGATGTCCCAAACTCATAAAGCCAGTTCATCTTGGAAAGGATAGGTTGAGATAGATTTGGTAGGCTCTGGCTTTCAGCAATTATCCAAGTTTGGATGAAGTGCAAGTGAACTTGAATCCTGGATCCACTGTTCACTTAGACTTTTAAATCAGCATGTGGATCACAATAAACTGTGGAAAATTCTGAAAGAGATGGGAATACCAGACCTCCTGGCCTGCCTCCTGAGAAATCTGTATGCAGTTCAGGAAGCAACAGTTAGAACTGGACATGGAACAACTGACTGGTTCCAAATAGGAAAAGGAGTACATCAGGGCTGTATATTGTCACCCTGCTTATTTAACTTATATGCAGAATACATCATGAGAAACGCTGGGCGGGAGGAAGCACAAGCTGGAATCAAGATTGCCGGGAGAAATATCAATAACCTCAGATATGCAGATGACTCCACCCTTATGGCAGAAAGTGAAGAAGAATTAAAGAGCCTCTTAATGAAAGTGAAAGAGGAGAATGAAAAAGTTGGCTTAAAGCTCAGCATTCAGAAAACTAAGATCATGGCATCTGGTCCCATCACTTCATGGCAAATAGAGGGGAAATAGTGGAAACAGTGTCAGACTTTATTTTTCTGGGCTCCAAAATCACTGCAGATTGTGACTGCAGCCATGAAATTAAAAGATGCTTACTCCTTGGAAGGAAAGTTATGACCAACCTAGACAGCATATTAAAAAGCAGAGATGTTACTTTGCCAACAAAGGTCCGTCTAGTCGAGGCTATGCTTTTATGAGTGGTCATGTATGGATGCGAGAGTTGGACTCTAAAGAAAGCTGAGCATCAAAGAATTGATGTTTTTGAACTGTGGTGTTGGAGAAGGCTCTTGAGAGTCCCTTAGACTGCAAGGAGATCCAACCAGTCCATCCTAAAGCAGATCAGTCCTGGGTGATCATTGGAAGGACTGATGTTGAAGCTGAAACTCCAATACTTTGGCCACCTGATGCGAATAGCTAACTCATTTGTCTGTGGTTCATGGGGTCACAAAGAGTTGGAAATGACTGAGTGACTGAACTGAACTGAACTGAACTTTGTTCACAAAATGGATCTAATAAAGCATCTACAGTAAGGGGTTGTAAAGATTAAAGGGACACTGATAAAGTTGATGAAAACTTATGAATGCTCACCAAGTGCCAGGCCCTGTTTCGGAGTTCTTTGGATAATCTACTTATTTATTTCTGACCACACAAATGGGAAGCTGTTCATACTATCCAATTTTAGAGATGGAGAAGATGAAGCCCACAGAATATAAGTAACTTTTCCAAGTTTATGTAAAGAGTAAGTGATGGAGGCGGGATATGAATCCAGCTGTTTGTATTTGGAATCACTTCACTCCACTGCCTTCAGTAATGGAACCAGAGCACTCAGCACAGTGCCCACCACATGATAACCACTCAATAAATGGCCATCTTTTAATAACATGACTCTGTGCCAGATGCTATGCTGACACTTGTTTAAATTATTTCAAAAAAATCTTATGACCACCTTAATAAAGTAACAATGAACCCACTTTTGCATATGTGGGCACTAAGTTACAAATGAAATATGTGACACCTCTTTCCAGCATCACATTCATAGTGAGTAAGCACATTGAGACACAGATTCTTTGCCTCTTGAATCCCCAAGCCTGTGGTTTTGGCCATAGTCAAATAGCCAGACTGCTGTTGCTATTCTGAGAAAAGACAATCCCAAATAGTAGCTTATTTTTATGTGAGTCTTTTACATTTTTTGCATCTCTTAAATTACCCCCAGGTAATCTTTTTGATGCTTATTTAGGCTTGGGTTTTGGAGTTGTGAAATTGATCATGATTTATGATAACTTCTGTTTTCTTTCTTCCCTCTGCTCCAACATATAATCTCCACATGCAGTGTTTCCCATCTCACTAGGAGAACAGACACTGCATGAACCATTTAGCATTCTAGGCCTTTGTTAAACTTCACTTTGGGGTGATGTATCAGGCAGTCAGTCACAGCAAGATGCTAAATGCCAGATGTTGCGTTGTTGGCTAGGATCATCCTTTGAACATCTGTCTCCAATCCTGAAAGGGGAAATGCCCTAATGCACAGAAAACATGGCTATTTGTAAGGAGGTGTCTGGCGGCTAATGAGTCACTAGGAGCGATCCAAGGGAGTAAAGTTACCTCAAAGGAGACTGGCCACATTCAGTAAACTCAATGATATTTTCAGTGAGTGAAGATTTGAGAGGAATTGGCATACTTTAAAGGAGAACTTGTTTGGTACCTTTTTTCAGTTCCATTGACTAGCAGCTGGAAGCTTGGTGATTTAAAACAACAGAAACTTATTGTTTCACAGTTCTGGAAGCTAGAGAGCCAATCAAGTGTCAACAAAGCCATGTTCCTTCTGAGACTCTTGAGGGAACCCTTCCTTGCCTCTTCCTAGATTCTGGAGGTGGCTACTGCCCTCAGTGTTCTTTGGCAAATGGTTGCTTCACTCTAGTCTCTGCCTCTGTGGGCACAGGCATTCTCCCTGCATTTCTTTGCCTTCCCATGGCATTTCTTCTTATGAAGACACTAGTCATATTGGGTTAGGACTCACTTTCATGACCTCATCTTAATTTGATGACCCTATTTTTCAAATAAGGTTGTATTCATAGACACAGGGTGGGGTGGGGGGCTAGGATTTCAATGTATCTTTTTGGAGGTCACAATTCAACCCATAACACCGTGTAAAATCATCACAAGTTCCAGGAATTAGTACATAAATATCTTTGAGGGGACCATTACTCAGTCTACCCTATATTCTAAGTGACAGTTAATAAGATCAAACAGCCCAGAGCATAGCAGTGTTACCCAGATTCCCAGGGAAGGTCTGACCTGAGTCTGGAATCCAGGCCTGTGAACCTTCTGGCACTGCAGCTTCTATTTGAGTAGGCAAGTTCTTGGTCTGGTGTGACAAATAAAAAGAGTCCTTGGGTATAAATTCACAGAACTTGTGTTAGAATCGTTGACTGGGACAAAGATGTAGAAGTTTCACTGGCTATTTTAGGGAATGCAGTGGCCTGGTTTTACAGCCTTGAGGAAATCACCTTTTAAATTGGACCTTAGTTACATGAGCTTTGAAACAGGATTATCATAGAAACTTAAAATAAAATTGGCTGATGACTAATTAAAGCATCCTACCAAACCAAATGAGCAGGGCGAGCCTTGGAAAGAAGGAGCAGTACTTGATGTTATGAGCCCGCTTGTGGACACAGGCGTGGGTGTGGGATCAAACAGAGATCAGGACAAAGTTATTGCTGGCCCGACCCCTTCCTCTGCGTGTCAAAACACTCAGAAGTTAGCTCCTTCCCTCCAATGATAGCTCTTAAAATCTAAAGCCCACGCTCTTTCTTTAGCACCAGTTATTAAAAAGAAAAAAATAGAACATTTCAGCTATTTTAGCCCTTCCTGCCTTTTCTCTACTTTTAATTTCCTCTTAAAACTCTTCAGACCCTGAGATGAAACCTTTTTCTTTAATTAATAAAGACTGCATGAAATGCTTCAGCAAATTCACACACTGCATTGTCAAACCTAGAATTTCACTTGGAAAGATGAAGAAAAGTGAGATTTGGAATCTCCCCAAACTGCAATTAGGTCAAGTGGAACTATATTTGAGAGACAGAATCAGGAAAAACCTTCTTCACGGATTCTGTACCTCTAAATAGATTTGGGGATTTGCTAAGGCTCCAGGTTAATCGTGATGAGAGGAGAAATGGTTGCCCTTGCTGTCACTTCATACATGGGCAGCAGGAAGAGTTTGGAAATGTGGATGAGAGATTTTCCCATTGCTATGGAATATATCTGTGATATAAGGGGCACACGTTTTCTGAGCAGCCACCTTTCCTGTTGAAAGGTTTTTCTGTTCAAAGCAGGAGATTGATGCCCCGAACTCATAGGTACCACCCCGCTCAGCTATAGTTCCCATCTCCCCAGGTGACCTAGAGAATTAGTTGAGCTCTCTTGCTCTTAGATTCCTGACCTGTAAGTAAGGGATTGGATGAATCTTTAAGGGATCTATCATTTTACAATGTTAAAATAGTGATCTCTTCATTATGTTTGTTGTTATGCTGAGGATATCTGTGAAAACTTTCACCTCTTTGTGCTCAGTGGTTTACTACAGCTTTACACTGCCTCATGGGCCATGATAAAAAGTGTATCTATTGCATGAGAAATGATGAAGGAAGCAAGTCTAGATCCTCTGAATGGTACCCTAGGTGGAACCTACCTTCTAAATGTTTCATGTTAACAGGGAGCATGACAGTGAGAATTCTCAGAATTTCCTGAAGTGTGCTCCCTAGAAGATGAATTCCAAAGGAGGAGCCAACACTTATGATGGTGTTTTGCTGCAAAGAACACAAAACTCTATTACTTTGCTACTCAACATGTGATTCGTGGACCAGCATTTGCATCACCTGGGAGGTGGGCAGCAGATCCAGCCCAGATCTGCTGAATCAGAATTTGCATTGCAACAAATCCCAGGGGATTCATTTACATATTAAAGCTTGAGAAGCACTTTCCTCTTGATTACACGGCCATAAATAGAAAGTATTTAATTCAGTAAGAAGTCCAGGAGTAGGCAGTTGTGGCTCAGTTTGGTGCCGCAGTGTGCAGTTGGGCATGCAGGCATTAGCCGTCTTTTTGCTCCACCTTCCTCAGCATGTAGAGTTAACAATAGAGTACAAGGTGGCATTCAGCCCGACTCACTGCTCACCAAGAAGAAAGAAAGGCAAAGGCAACCAAGAAAGGATAGGGGTGAAAGTGAAAGTTGCTCAGTCACGTTTGACTCTTTGCAACCCCATGGGCTATACAGTCCATGGAATTCTCCAGGCCTGAATACTGGAGTGGGTAGCCTTTCCCTTCTCCAGGGGATCTTCCCAACCCAGGGGTGGAACTCAGGTCTCCCTCATTGCAGGTGGATTCTTTACCAGCTGAGCCACAAGGGAAGCCCAGGAATACTGGAGTGGGTAGTCTATCCTTTCTCCAGTGGATCTTCCTGAGCTGTGAATCAAACCAGGGTCTCCTGCACTGCATGTGGATTCTTTACTAACTGAGCTCTCAGGGAAGCACAAAGATAGGCGTGGGGCCTTGCATATAGATTCCAGAAGTGGCTGCCTCAGTGGTCTCCACCTCTTACTGGCCACAACTGTGACATACAGGCCAGACTAGCCACAAGGCAGGGTGAACCAGAAGGGATTATTGTGCCAGCTTCTGCACTATGGAAGGCAAGGAGAAGTGGGCTCTGAGTTACTCATGGGTAACCGATCCATTGTGTTTGCTGTATTCATGTTCGTATTCATGGAGGAAAAAATATTGCCAATTATGTTTAGGAAATAAATCTAAATAGGTTTCTTTTGCACAGGACTTCTTAAAGCTTTTAATATACCAAGGTGCATTTTAAATCTTCCAGAGGGAAATACAATATATAGTGTTTCCTACTCATCTGCTTATAGAACTTCTTTTCCCAAAAATCAGTTTTCTGCCAGAAGGGGGAAAAATACAAAAAATAACTGGAAAATGTAGATCAATATCATGTGATTATGTGTTTTTGAGCAGAGGTCATCAAACTTTTCTATGGAGGGCCAGATGGTAAATATTTTGGGTTCTGCAGCCATAATGTCCCTGACCAGCTACTCAGCCTACCCTCAGGGTGCAATATGTCAGTGGACTGGCTTGTGTTGACTGCATTGTGCCCACGGGCCATGACTTGCTGCCTCTATTTTAGAGTTCAGTTCAGTCCAGTCACTCAGTTGAGTCCGACTCTTTGCAACCCTATGGACTGCAGCACACCAGGCCTCCCTGTCCATCGCCAATTCCTGGAGTTTACTCAAACTCATGTCCATTAAGTTGGTGATGCCATCCAACCATCTCATCCTCTGTCAGCCCTTCTCCTCCTGCCTTCAATCTTTCCCAGCATCAGGGTCTTTTCAAATGAGTCAGCTCTTCACATCAGTTGGCCAAAGTATTGGAGTTTCAGCTTCAGCATCAGTCCTTCCAATGAATATTCAAGGTTTATTTCCTTTAGGATTGACAGATTGGTTCTCCTTGCAGTCCAAGGGACTCTCAAGAGTCTGCTTCAACACCACAGTTCACAAACATCAATTCTTCAGCACTCAGCTTTGTTTATGGTCCAACTCTCACATCCATACATGACTACTGGAAAAACCATAGCTTTCACTAGATGGACCTTTGTTGGCAAAGTAATGTCTC
The DNA here is from genome assembly GCF_910594005.1 of Cervus elaphus. Taxonomy (NCBI): domain Eukaryota; kingdom Metazoa; phylum Chordata; class Mammalia; order Artiodactyla; family Cervidae; genus Cervus; species Cervus elaphus. The sequence continues at coordinate 70,713,599 of NC_057834.1, read as the reverse complement.
TGCTTTTTAATATGCTGTCTAGGTTGGTCATAGCTTTTCTTCCAAGGAGTAAGCGTCTTTTAATTTCATGGCTTCAGTCACCATCTGCAGTGATTTTAGAGCCCAGAAAAATAAAGTCTGTCACTGTTTCCACTGTTTCCCCATCTATTTGCCATGAAGTGATGGGACCAGATGCCATGATCTTAGTTTTCTGAATGTTGAGCTTTAAGCCAAATTTTTCACTCTTCTCTTTCACATTCATCAAGAGGCTCTTTAGTTCTTCACTTTCTACCATAAGGGTGGTGTTATCTGTATATCTGAGGTTATTGATATTTCTCCTGGCAATCTTGATTCCAGCTGTTTCAATTAGAGTTAGCTGCAGCAAAAACAAGATGAAAGAGACACAACCACAACAAGATGTACTAATATTTTGATGTTAACCTAAATTATACAAAATATTTTAATATGAATTCATATTTATATTGTATTTTATATTCAATATAAAGATATTTACACAGATATAAAATGTTACACACATGGAATCTCCTCTGATTTTTTTTACCCATGAAAATGATTATCACTATTGTGTAGTTTCTTGGAAAAAAAAAAATAGAGTACCATGCTCTAAATTTCCCTAAGAAATGAGGGACTCTGGATATTATTCATCAGGACTCTGGATATTATATTTGATCATTTGCCCAAAATTATAATTATAATGTTTTGAATTTATATATATTTTCTTTCTAATATGCTCTGAGAGTTTTTTAAATTTAACTGACATATTCATTCTTTGAGGGAGGACACAATCCAACCAATTATTCACAGGGGCTTGTGAAAGCATTGCAAGTGTTTGGGATTTACTATGGCAGCAGAAGATGAGATAGTTAGACAGCATCACCAACTCAATGGACATGAACTTGAGCAAACTCTGGGAGACAGTAGAAGACAGGGAAGCCTGGCATAGTGCAACCCATGAGGTCACAAAGAGTCAGACACAACTTAGTGACTGATCAACAATTTAGGGGCTCTTAGCTTTCTAGACCTTAAATTCCTCTGTCCAAGTCTCCTTCCAACAAGTCTCCTTTCAACCGTATCAGATTTTTAAAGGCTGCTCAGTTCCTCTGCTATTATGTGCTGCCATCATACTAGGTACATGGCTCTATTACAATGGAATCTGTGGTGTTTGGGGCTTCCCAGGTGACTCAGTGGTAAAGAATCTACCTGTATTGCAGGAGATGTTGGTTCAATCCCTGGTTTGGGAAGATCCCCTGGAGAAAGAAATGGCAACCTACTCCAGTATTCTTGCCTCAGAAATCCCATGGACAGAGGAGCCTGACAGGCTATAGTCCATGGGGTCACAAAAGAGTAGGACACATCTTAGCCACTAAACAATAACAACAACTATGGTGTTTTAGTGTACTTGCTTATTTAAACTCCTTGTGTGTCTTTGCTTAAGAAATAATCTGCTTGAGGGCCAGGCTGGTGTGTGTTCTTTTTGTCCCTGCGCCCTCAGTGCTGAGCAGAGTGTGACAGATGAACATTGTTGAGTGAAGTGTCCTGTGTTAACTGTAGGGGTGGGATGTGAGGGAGCTGTGAGGGTGACTTCAGGGCAGCTGGGTCACCTTGGGGTTTCAAAGTGTGTCTTCTGTACTCACTGACACGCCGTCTCCACCCTGCAGGTGGCCATCTATTCTAACTCTGCTGGCATTTTCTGTCATGTCACAGCAATGGGAACGGATCCCAAGGCGACCACAATGATGTACCTGTGGATTGAGTTCAGGCCATTAAATTGCCATCATGCGACCTATCTAATGTCATTATAGCCCAGTTCCAGCAAAGCAGAGAAATAAGAAAAAAAAAAAAAAAAAAAGACTCAATTACCAACGTACGTGTTGCTAGACTTTCAAAAGAGCCTGAAGGAAGAAGTGTCTGTAGTAGATGGAATGGTGTACACCCACACCCACCCACACCCCCACCCCCACATACACAGAGCCATCCTTTCCAAGGGTAAGTTTGTAAACTATAGGAGGAGGACAATTACTAAACTAAAGTTTATTTAGATGTGAGCCCAGTTCACTCACTCTAGAATACTCTTCAGACAAATCTGTTTCCAGGAGCTTATGGAAGAAATTTTACAAATTTTAAATAGGAAGTTTTGAAAAGCTGAGCCCCTTAAATCATACATGGTATGCACCAGGTGACATAGGTTGCCTTGTATGTTACTTTGAGATTGAAGAAAGGAAAAAACAGCATTACAGGACCCCAAAAGTGAGTGAAAGCATGCATTCAATGGCAAATGACACTGACATCCCTGCAGCTTGGATTTGCTGATTATCAGGTGACTCTCAGAGACATTGTTATGGTAGTTTTAGTTTGGAATCCTTCCCTGGAAAAGTTGCTTTAGGAACCCTTCAGACATTTTGTCATTTTAACTGATTTCCTCAATGTTAACCTTACATGGGACACTGTGCTGCCCTCCTGCCTTGGAGTCATACACTTTCTTTTTCTTTGTTTTGTTGTTATATTTGGCTTCTTAGGGAAATACTTGAGCAGAATGTCCACCTCTCTTGGCTTCTTATAATTTTATTATCAGTCTTTCTTGTCACCTGCTCTTGCAAATAGGCCCGGGAACTTTGGGCATCCTTGTGCCTTAATAGTATTTTTAAAATGCCTCCCACCTCCTCTTTAATTAACTGTAATCAGGAAGGCTAGTCGGTGGACACATGGTGTCATCGCTCTGTGAAATGCTGCCTGATGGCTATAAACATGGCCATATGTTCTCTGTGAAATATGGCTGTAATCACCAGCAACAGGAACAGCTGATGGGAGAAGAAGACTCAGCTTCTCACTTCCTTCTGCTTTATTCTCCAAACCTGGGAGGCACTTTGCAGGTCAGCTGAATATTTTCTCTCAGCCACTGCTGCTTCTGCTAAATTTCCTTTTATTTTAGTTTCAGTTCTCTCCAACACATATTTGAGCTAGAAATGGCAATTATTAATGGAATATATTTGGTACTTTCCTGTTTAACATCACAACACTTTAATTAGGCTGGCCTCTCTTTAAATCCTGCACTACACACGTAACATGGGTTTCTCCAACTAAGTGGTTATCAAGAAAGAGGATAAAACCATCAAAATTTTCACAGTGAATGAACAAGAATTTCTCTGCAAAGTTCAATAGATTTGCCCTGAACCGGTGCGGCTTATAAAACCCTTGAGCCTAATTGCTTTCCTGCATTTTGGCAAGAAAAATAGCTGACTTGCAATGGAGTAGAAAGAAGAGGTTTGGAAGAAAGTGTCTTTTAAGAAAAGCTTCCAACGAAAATTTCAATCAATATTTTTAATCCCGGAAGACTAGATAAAATATGATATTATGTCCCTTGCACTGAGAGATTGTGACGAGGGTTGTTTCTCAGCGTAGGTAGGAGAGCAATGTGCCTCTTATGGTACAGCGTGGACAGAGAGCTATACCCCAGCATCTCAACAATGCCTCAGACCTAAGGTAGTGGCCCTTGGATGCCACATTCTTACTGAACCAGGTGGAGTCCTGGTTTCACAGCTATGCTTGGAGACACAAATGTCTGCCTTCCCCGTGAAAGTCAGTGAGAGGAGCTGAGCATGAAACAAGTAATATACTCCACATCCCTCCGCTAAGCATCATTTGACTGCTTATTAAAACAACCAGACAAAATTGAGTGCAGAGGAGAAGCACTGATTACTTTGAAGACTTCACTTTCCCATTTAGAAATGTCTTAGATTACTAATTTTGATATCAAGTTTTCTACCTCTAGGAGTATATATGTATACATATGTATTATTGAAAGCCTATTTTATTGCTTCTTTTATGCTTTCAGGGCTTTGTTAAAACAGGGCTCTCACCCTTTACCCTTTTCGCTTTTTTCCCCACCTTGTATGTACTGCACAGGCTGTTAAACTGTGTGCAGGTGATTGATCTCTTTAATAAAAGCAAGTTCTTTAGTAAGCAAAGAGTGATAAAGATAAACAAATGTACTGGTTTGTCCAGTGCTTTGGAGATTATGGTAACACGGGGGCATCAGGAAAGCCTATTAACAGATAAGTTAGATGAAACACATCCATTCTGATCTCAGTAAGTCGAGAAACCATTCGCTTTAAGTTAATTTTATCCATGTTTTCTCTTCATTTGTAATACTTTGTGGGTTTTAACAGAAAATATTTAATAGTGTGCAGTGCAGTCCGTAGATAAACGATCTTGGCAATTTCTCTACGTAACTGCTTGTCAAGCCCTTTAGCAAGGTACACAACGCCCTGCAGTTTATCACCTCTCTTTCTAGATTGTTTCAGAAGATCACTGAGAGGGCCAAGACTCCCCAGAGTACTCTGCTCTGATCCTGTCATATTTTTTAAAATGCCGGAAAGTGTAAGGCTACATGGTAAGATGGTTTTACATAGGCATTGCTTGAGCCCGTCACCATGGCGCACTCTTTCCATGGTAACCGCTGTTTCCATGGCGCGTACCGTGGGCTTCTCCGGAGAAGCTGAGGGCTTTATGAAGATGCTTACCCGCCCACAAGTGTGCGCACACACACTTGCCTTCTTTCTCTCTCAGGCGCAGATTCATCCCACCATTTATGTGAATTTAGGCACATTTTCTGACAAATTCTGACATTTCTGACTAAATGGAGCAAAACTAATTTTAAAATAAAATCTGCTTTTCTTCCTATTATGTGATGAGACAAATAACCACTGATGCAGCCTTTTTGAATGATGCAGAAATGTAACAAAAGCTGGTGTTGTTCTCAGTGACGTGGATTAACAAGATAAAATCTCCGAGGCAAAATTTGACAGGAAAACAGTCAGCCCTGGACCCGATTTTCTAAATGTATCTCCGTTTCTTAGACTCTGAGTTAAGTCTGTACTCAGCATCATGTTAGATGCTATAGCACATAAAAGAAATTTATTCCCACAGGGACCTTGCATTTTCTGCAGGCTTGGGGGAATGAAGTTTAGACATATATAATAATTAGAAAACAATATAACATTGTACATAATCAAAATAAATTGTTATAACGCCAGCATATTTAGGCTTAGGGGCAAATAATATAGCTGTTATTTATTTTAAAATATTTTTTCTACCACTTTTATCCTTAGGACTGGAGAAACCAGAACACTTTAGGAAAATGTGCTGGTTTAGGTAGACATAATGGTGCATGACTTTTTGAGGTGCTGATTAAAATCCCAAGATTTAACAACAGTTGTTCTTTTGTTATTGATTTCAAAATTAATAGCTTATCCTTTTATAGCATAGGTGGTTCCTTTGGAAATTAACTTCCAAATACTTTAAGTGTAATGTGGAGTTTTTATCTGGTCAATGTAAATATTTAAACCGGATCCTCATCCTCATGATTCTTCTTATGTAGATATATGAGATATATATATATGCTATATGGCATGTGGGATCTTAGTTCCTTAACATGAGTCTCTTGCATTGGAAGGACAGAGTCTTAACCACTGGGCCATCAGGGAAGTTCCATGACTCTCCTCATATAATCTTTATGCTTTGATAAAGCAGAACCTAGTTTTGGAGTTAAATTATCACATTTGAATTCTGGATCTCTCACTTATTGACTCTGTGTTCTTGGCCAAATTAACCAACCTCTCTGAATCAGAGCAACAAAAAATTATTGATGAGTTCCTCTTAGTGTAATTGTGAAGATTAAATGAGATATTGATATGCCCAATAAGTGGTAGCTTATTTATTACTTTTGCAACAAATATATGATTGATTTCTGTCCCTTGGGTATTTAGCATATGGACACTCAAGCAGGATAATATAACATGTGACCCACTGGAATGGAAGCTCCATAAATACAGGGTGGTGCCTTTTTCTGTTTTGTTTGCTGTTGTGTTATAGGCCAGTGCAATACCAGCTGCACAAAGTAGTTATGCAATAATATTTGTTGGAAGGTTAAATACCATAAGAGAAAATTATGAATATAACCAAACCTGGGTTATGAAAGAATATTTACCAGTGGAAGTGACATATAAGAGCACCAAGAAACAGTGAGTTAGCCTGGGGAAGAATGGGGATTTGATTTTGTGTGAGAGATACACTTTTCACTTGCTTTTAATTTGGGGGGCTGTACTTTGTGTGTGATGTCTCCATGGCTAAATTCTTACATTTTTTATTTGCATTTCTGACAAATTGATGTGCAATAAGAAATGAGTCTTTACTTAGCATTTACAACATCCATACTGGAATTCTCAACTAAAGCTAATACTAAATTATGATGATCTAGGCCTCAGGAGATTGGTGTGGCCACAACCTACTTGCTCATTTGAAAGGCTCGCTTGTGTATGCACTCATGTATTCATTTATTAGATACATTGATTCATCACCCACTCATTGCAAGACAGTGGCTATGGACTAAGGTGGGAACAAAGATTGATCATCAGGCATTGAGTTCGTCCTTAAGGAATTGATAGTTTCTAAAATTTGGGGGTTTGTGGGAGAATTGATGATTAGAGAATAGGGTCTCTGAAAACCATAGGTTATGCCTAGTGTCCCAGCAGCTATTTTGGCATAAGAGACATAGAAATCAGCAGTTCAGGCATCCAAATCTTTCCCTCCTAAAGCTAAATCAAATGATCTCTTAAAATAAGCCCTATTTGAGCACGGTTCTTGGAAACTGATCTTGGTAAAAGGAAGTGTACATAGATATACCCAATTCATTTTTTTTTTCAAGGTACATTTATTTTGTTCCCAAATGTGTCTAACACTTTCTGTAAAGAGTTTTTATTTTTCTCAGCAATAAAAATAAGATAACTGTGTGGAGCAACTAAGAGAACTCAAGCCTAGAGGTCACAGGAAGATTCAGAGTAAAGATGATAGAAATTCTGAATCAAAATGAATCTATGATGACATTATAAAAGTGTTATGTACCTCAAAACAACATAGTCAATAATAACAAGGATTTGAGTCAGTGGAAAGGAAGGGAGAAGGTATGAGAGAGAACCTGCAAAATATGAAGGCAGAAATGAGTCTGGTATATTATGTTAAGTGAAAGAACCCAAACACAAAAGACCACACATTTTATGATTCCATTTATATTAAATGTCCAGAGAGGTCAAGTCTGTGGAGACAGAGAATGGGGATGCATATGGGAATGGGGTTAACTGTAAATGAGCATGAAGGATCTTCTTGGAGTGATGAAAATTTTCTAAGACCACATTATGGTAATGGTTGCACAACTAGGGAAACTTACTGAAAAATGAATAATAAACTTAAAGTAGGTGAATTTTATGTTATGCATATGATGCTTTAAAATGTTTAAAAAAAAAAAGAAAACAACAGAAAGAAATGAGTCTAGTGTGAGTTAGGGCTAGCAAGGAAATTGACATGGTTGTAGTACAATAATAAGAACAGTCTCAGAGCAGGGAAATAAATTGATCAAAGTCACACAGCTGATAAAATGTAGAACTTGGTAAGAGGTAGAACTGTCCGACTACAAGTAAGACTAGATAAGTGAAGTGATGCCAATTAGGATACAATGCTGGATTAATTGGGAAAAGAGAATGGGTTTTACTTGAAAAGTTACTTGGAATATTTTTGACTCTTCAGTAGAAAGAGGCATGGTTGCTGAGAGTGGCGTTTTAAGAAACTTAATTTTAGAAGTAGCATTTTAAGAAGCAGAATCTATAGGTGAAACCCTGTGTTAAATGTTCTGGCATTGGGAGGATCTATGTGGTATTTTACCTTGAGGATTCGCCTGGGTCTCCATCTTGGGATTCACCTTGGCTGTTCTTGGGGGGACAATTATGGGCTTTATATACATAGATGACAGTGCCCTACCAGTATCCAGTCACTCTTTTGTTTTTCTTGATCTTATAAATATCTGGTCACTATGCTTAAGAAGAAGGAGCCATATCTACTTAAAAATCTTTCTTCTACTTGACCTCCAGTCTATATTCACTGTGACTTATGTGGATACAAAGAGAACAATAGTCATTGAGTTTTATTATCAATTGTTGATTCATTCATTCATTCAACAGAACTTCCTTTGAAACTTTCAATATGCAAACCATTACTAGGTACTATAAGAAACACACGTGAGAAGAATACATGTTCCAGGGCCTCAAGGATGTCACAGTCTGGAATCCTGCCTGTGAGATATCAGGCCTTGTAGAGCCGCCGGGTGAGTGTGTTCCTCCCTTCACCCGAGTCTGCTGTGTATGTGGAACAATCCTAATAGTTCTTTTCTTAATCATTTTGAGAAGAACAAAGTCAACAGGGCCGTTCCTTTCTTTGATATTTGAGATATTCTTGGAATGGTATTTCATTGCCCTTTGGTAGAATAGCTCATGAAAACCAAATAATACTTTGTGTAAACTACAGACTTCCCTGAAAGAGTGTGCTTGAATTTTTTGATTCAGCTAACTTTCTGTCAAGTTAAACATCCAATGTCAGGAAGGAATTTGAGAATTTTGTAGAAAATTCTAACATATTCTTATAAATTAAGAAAGAGTTAAGAAAAATTCATTATAGTCAGGTTTGTAGGATTGTTGTTTTGTGAAAGGTATCCCCCAAACTTATTTTTTTCAGTTTTATTTAGCTATAATTGATGTAAGGTAAAGGTGTACAGTATAATGACTTGTGTAAATATTGTGAGATTCTCACCACAGTAAGTTTAGTTAGCATCCATAACCTCATATGGTTGTAATTTTTTTCCCTTGTGATAAGAATGTTTAGGATTTATTCTCTTAGCAACCTTCAAACAGACCATGCAGCATTGTTAATTAGTCATCATGTTGTACATTGCATCCATATTTAACTTACTTATAACTTGAAGTGTGTATCTTTTGATCACCTTTACCCAATTCCCCCATCCCTCACCCATGCCTCTGGAAACCACAAATCTTATCTCTTTTTCTACGTTTGTTTTAGATTCCACATGTGAGATCATACAGTATTTGTTTTCTTCTGTCTTATTTCACTTAGCATTGGGCTTCCCTTGTGGCTCAGCTGGTAAAGAATCTGCCTGCAATACAGGAGATCTGGGTTCAATCCTGGGTTGGAAAGATCCCCTGGAGAAAGGAAAGGCTACCCACTCCAGTATTCTGGCCTGGAGAATTCCATGGAATGTATAGCCCATGGGATCACAGAGAGTCGGGCACAACTGAATGACTTTCACTTCACTTAGCATTATGACCTCCAGATCCACCCATATTGTCACAAATGACAAGATTTCTTTCTCTTTTATGACTGAATAGTACTCCAGTGTGGTGAGTGTATTCAATCTATTGTTCAGTCATTCAGTTTTGTCCAATTCTTTGTGTCCCCATGGACTGTAGCACACCAGGCTTCCCCGGCCTTCACTCTCTCTCAGAGTTTGCCCAAACTCATATCCATTAATTTGGTGATGCCATCCATCTTATCCTCTGCTGTCCCGTCTCCTCCTGCCTCAATCTTTCCCAGCATCAGGGTCTTTTCCAGTTAGTATACACTCATAAATTTTTATATATATATATATATAAATTTTTAATTTATATATATATATATAAATTTTTCTCTTTATACATTCATTTAGCATTTCTTTATACACTCACCTGTAAATGACACTTAACTTGTTTCCTTCTCTTGACTGTTAAAAGCAATGCTATAATGAATGTGGGGGTACAGATATCTCTTTGACAGAGAGATTTCATTTCCTTCAATTATACTCAGCAGTGGAATTGTAGATCATATAGTAGTGCAATTTTTAAATTTTTGAGCAAGATCCTTACTGTTTTCCATAGTGGCTGCAGCAATTTACATTCCCACTAACAGTAGACAAGGATTCCCTCTTCTGGACTTTCTTGTCAGCATTTGTCTCCTGTCTTTTTCACACTAGCCCTTCTCACAGATGTGAGGTAATATCTCATTGTGGTTTTCATTTTCATTTCCTAATGCAAGGAGATCAAACCAATCAATCCTAAAGGAAATCAGTCCAGAATATTCATTGGAAGGACTGATGCTGAAGCTGAAACTGTAATACTTGGCCACCTGTTGTGAAGAACTGACTCATTGGAAAAAACCCTGGTACTGGGAAAGACTGAAGGCAGGAGGAGAAGGGGATGACAGAGGATGAGATGGTTGGATGGCATCACCGACTCAATGGACATGAGTTTGAGCAAGCTCTGGGAGTTGGTGATGGACAGGGAGGCCTGACGTGCTGCAGTGCATGGGGTCGCAAAGAGTCGGACCTGATTGAGCAACTGAACTGAACTGAACTGAATAAATAATGATGTTGAGTACCTTTTCAGATACATATTAACCATTTGATTATCTTCTTTGGGAAATGTTTGTTCAGGCTCTTTTTCCATTTTTTAGTTCCCTTTTTTTTTTTTTTTTTTGCTATGAGCTGTATGAGTTCTTTATATATTTTGATCCAGTCTGATTTTTAAATAATTATTACTGATTTAAAGCAGTTGGTGCTCACCCCAGTTTTGCATTTCTAGCTACCTACATATATGGACATGGTGGGAGGAGGCTTCTTTCAAAAGTTCTCTCAAATCAGCCTAAAGGGCTTATTAAAAGCATGGAGTTCAAGTGCTCTAAGTATCATCCCTTATTTTTCAGTGGAGGAAGCTGAGGCTTGAACAGACCAGAACCACATTGAGGCCACCTGTTTAAGCAGCGGCAGTATTGCTACTATCAGTACAGCACCAGAGACCTGAAGCCAGGCCCCTGAACTCATTATTATTGGACATTCTTGGATCATTTGTTTTAACTTCCTAGCAATTCACAGTTAAGTCATTGAATTATGCCCTATGAAATACTAACAGTAGAACTGATTTTTCCCATTCTCCTACCTTCCCACCAGTCATTCAGTATATACAGATTATTTTAGAAATATATTTCTAAAAGATTAGCTTTTAAGTGTCACCAAATTTCCACCAATTCCTTTTAGTCCCTCCAAATGAGTCAGAATACTGTAAAAGTTTAGAGAGATAAAGAAAGAAAGTGAAGTCTTTCAGTCGTGCCCGACTCTTTGCGACCCCATGGACAGTAGCCTGCACCAAACTCGTCCATCCATGGGATTTTCTAGGCAAGAGTACTGGAGTGGGTTGCCGTTTCCTTCTCCAGGGAATCTTCCCGACCCAGGGATTGAACCCAGGTCTCCTGCATTGTAGACAGATGCTTTACTATCTGAGCCACCAGGGAAGTCCTGGTGAAAGTTTAGAGCAGGGGTTAAAAACAACAACAACTGGATTTTGGTCTTGTTCTACTAATTATTAGTGACCAGAGCAACTATGTCACCCTGCTTCTTTAACTTGTATGCAGAGTACATCATGAGAAACGCTGGGCTGGAAGAAGCACAAGCTGGAATCAAGATTGCCTGGAGAAATATTAATAACCTCAGATATGCAGATGACACCACCCATATGGCAGAGAGTAAAGAGGAACTGAAAAGCCTCTTGATGAAAGTGAAAGAGGAGAGTGAAAAAGTTGGCTTAAAGCTCAACATTCAGAAAACTAAGATCATGGCTTCTGGTCCCATCAACTCATGGGAAATAGATGGGGAGACAGTGGAAACAGTGTCAGACTTTATTTTTGGGGGCTCCAAAATCACTGTGGATGGTGACTGCAGCCATGAAATTAAAAGACGTTTACTCCTTGGAAGGAAAGTTATGACCAACCTAGATAGCATATTATAAAGCAGAGACATCACTTTGCCATAAAAGGTTCGTCTGGTCAAGGCTATGGTTTTTCCAGTGGTCATGTATGGATGTGAGAGTTGGACTCTAAAGAAAGCTGAGCACCGAAAAATTGATGCTTTTGAACTGCGGTGTTGGAGAAGCCTCTTGAGAGTCCCTTGGACTGCAAGGAGATCCAACCAGTCCATCCTAAAGGAGATCAGTCCTGGGTGTTCATCGGACAGACTGATGCTGAAGCTGAAACTCCAATACTCTGGCTACCTCATGTGAAGAGTTGACTCATTGGAAAAGACCCTGATGCTTGGAGGGATTGGGGGCAGGAGGAGAAGGGGATGACAGAGGATGAGATGGCTGGATGGCATCACCACTCGATGGGCATGAGTTTGAGTAAACTCCAGGAGTTGGTGATGGACAGGGAGGCCTGGTGTGCTGCGATTCATGGGGTTGCAAAGTCAGACACGACTGAGCGACTGAACTGAACTCAGAGCAACTTATTTTAATATTGCTGATGGATTACATTAGTGTTCTACAAAGTTTCACTTTGTTTCAGCTCCTCCTTGGTTGTGGGGGAGGGGTCCAATATTTTTCCACTCCAGTGATGTCAGTTTTGGCTGTGTCATTTACTCTGTTCAAGATAGTAAGAGGAAACTTTGATCAGAATGTTAATAGCACAGAGTACCAATGTTAAATGATTTGGTTTGGTCTCTCATGCTTCTGCTATTAGCCATAAGAGCATGCTCTGAGTTCAATTTGTAGCTTGGAGTCAAAACATACTTGCAGCCTGGAGCCTGATCAACTAATCCCAGTTTAGTTCACAGAGCCTTCCTAGACAACCCATAAACTTATTAGTGAGAAAAAGAAATCTTTGTTGCTGTAAGTCACTGAGATTTTGTATTGTTTGTTTTGCAGCATTGTCATAACAATAACTGACTAAAAACAATTTCTCTATGCCCCAAATGCCTGATCTATAATGTGGAGTAATATTTGTACTAAACTCATTTCCAGTGTTTGAGATTCATTGAGATGATATATGTAACATATTTAGAACATTGTCACCTTGTAGAAAATTATGTCATCCACTATCATATGTTATTATTTAGTGAACCATACTCTCCCCAAAGTAAGCACATAAATAAAGACATGTTAGTGTGCTTATATCACCTCCATAAAACAGAAAAACCTGCCAGTGGAGGAGAAGTACAAGAAAACACTATGAGAACTGCACTTGCGGTGACACTTCTCTTGGTTATACTTCTCCCCCAACCCTCCAGATTCATGCTATGATAATGGGCAGCAAGAGCTCCTTGATTGGTAGTGGGTCTCTTCATTCTGTAAAACTCCTTAGCTCTTCTGCCTATGCCTGCCATCTCTAGAGTAAATTTGAATGTAGTGTTGGTGGCTGGAGCAGATATCCAACTGACATCCCCTAGACTGATGAACTGAGCATGAAAGTACTGAATGCTTTCTACCTCAGACACTTGCATATCTGTATTTTTTGAAGTTTGTTTAGTAAGGTAGCCAGGAAGTGCCTCTGGGGCAGCCCTCAAACCATGAGAATTGAAGTTGGTAGATCAGTACTCTAACTTTCTCACCTCTCTATGAGACATTTTGAGGAATATTCTACTAGATTCCAGCAGAACTGAGTCCTGTGCCTGCTCAGTTGCTAAGTCGTGTCTGACTCTTTGCAACCCCTGTAAACTGTAGCTCACCAGGCCCATCTGTCTGTGGGATTTTCCCAGCAAGAATGCTGCAGTGGGTTGCCATGCCCTCCTCCAGGGGATCTTCCCAACCCAGGGATGGAACATCTACTGGCAGATGGTCTCCTGCATTGGCAGGCAGATTCTTTACCACCGAGCCACCAGGGAAGCCATTCCAATAGAATTGAGCCCCAGTTTCCACAATGATAACTTGTTCACTGGCATATCATTTACTGGGTTTTCTCCCTTTTCTGTCTCAGTAGTCCTTCCCCAACTTGTACTTCCTTGAATCATATCCCGCTAAAATGCCTGAATTCAAGGCTCTTTCTCAAGACCTATGTTTGGGCCAACAAACTCAGTGGATTAACCTATGTTTACCCCTTTTACTTACCCTGTCTGCTTGTGGGCCAGGAGTACCGTGGTAGACATCTACACTTACGTTGATACACTGGTAGCAAATTTTCAGTATTTTTTCCCTTGATTCTGCAGGTAACAAGGCCAGTGTTTTTCTTTGGACAGGACTGTTGTCTGTGGAGGGGAGCTTCTTCACTCCCCTTGTACTCCCCTTGTACCCCTCTCAGGGGCAGCCCACAGCAAGTAACTGATTGATTCAGGGGTTCAAAGCTTGGCCCTCCCTTGCCTCAATTTGATATACCTCTGAAGGGGATTCCCAGAGTCCTAGCTAACCACAGAGTTGGAATGGCTGAGACCTCTGCACTGTAGTTCAACTCCTCTTTCTGTCCATTCCTGCTTCTCTTTCTTCCCTGTCCCCTGCAGCCATCATTCCCAAGAATACTTCCAATTCCAAGAATACTACCAATAAGCCTGGTAGATGCAAGTCTCTGTTTGAATGTCTGTCCAGTTAGTTCCAGGAGTAGTCCTAGGAAGTAGACTTTAAAGTGGGATTTTGGAACTGGAGCATCTACTGGCAGATGGTAATAAGGACTCCATCACAGGTAGTAGGTAGAGTCCTGATTGCCCTTGGCTTGCTCCTGTGGTGCAGTTGTTGAATATATGATGAGCTGTGGTGGGATCCCAGTGGAAGGGAATGCCTTGGCTGGTGCAGTTGAAGTATGTGGGAGGTGGGGACTATGGAATCAGATAGCTGTTGCTTGGAATTGCTCATGAGTTAATCAATGGAAAAGAGACTCCAGGAATAGACCTGCACTTATAAGCGAATAGATTTTTCAAAAAAGTGCCAAAGCAACTAATATAAAAAGTGTCAAAAAAAACTAGTTCTGAAACACCTAGAAACTAATATGGATAATCATACTTTGGCCTTATTTCATACCCTACACAAAAATTAATCCAATATTAATCTTAGATGTTAATGTAAAGTTTGAAACTACAAAGCTTAACAATAGTTTGGGGTAAACAAAGATTTTATAAACAGGATAAACAAGCAAGAAATTTTTTATAATGATAAAATATACTTTGTAAAATGAAAAACTGTTGCTCATGAAAAGGAAACTTGTGTGAAAATGATTAGATAAGCCATAGACTGTAATAAAATATCATATATTTAACATGTGTGCTGTGCTTAGTCACTTAGTCGTGTCCAACTCTCTATAGCTCCACAGACTGTAGCCCACCAGGCTCCTCTGTCCATGGAGATTCTCCAGGAAGGAATACTGGAGTGGGTTGCCAGGTACTCCTCCAGAGGATCCTCCCAACCCAGGAATTGAACCCAGGTCTCCCACATTGCAGGTGGATTCTTTATTGTCTGAGCCACCAGGGAAGCCCAAGAATGCTGGAGTGGGTAGCCCATCCCTTCTCCAGGGGATCTTCCTGACCCAGGAATCAAACTGGGGTCTCCTACATTGCAGGCAGATTCTTTACCTGCTGAGTTAATAGGGAGCCCCATTTAATGTATATCATATATTTAATATTTAATTAAATAAAATAAATATGCATATCAAAGACCTCAAATCCAGCTATATTAAAACATTTCTTCCATTCAGTAATAAAAAAAAAATTGACAAAAGGTTTGAACAGTTCAGACTCTTCACAAAAAAACATGGTAAATTAGTATATTAAAAAAACCATTTGACGTTATTAGTCACAAGGGAAATTCAAATACAGTCAGAATTAGACACCACTTTACACATACTAGAATGGCTGAAATTAAAAAGCTTGTGAATAGTAAAAGTTTGTTAGAAGATAGAGCAACTGAAATTCATAATCATTGCTGGAGGGAGTGTAAAATGGTACAACTGCCTATAATATAGTTTGGCAGTTTCTTATAAAGTTAAGCATAACCTACGTTATGACCCAGAAATTGTAATCCTAGGTGTGTACCCAAGAAAAATGAAATCATCTATCTGAAGAGAATTTCAGAGCAGCTTTAGCTATCCCCTGACAGGAAGCAACCCAAATTTCCACCAGCAGCAGAATGAACAGACCAATTTAGTATAGTCATACAGTACTACTCAACAATAAAAACATATATACACTACCGAGTGTAAAATAGATAGCTAATTGGAACCTACTATAAAGCACAGGAAGCTCAACCTGATACTCTTTGATGATCTAGGTGAGTTGGATAGGTTGTGGGGAGGAGTAGAGAGGTCCAAAAGGAGGGGATATATGTACATAAATAGCTGATTCACTTCATTGTATAGCAGAAACATAACAGAACATTTTAAAGCAATTACAGTTCAATAAAGATTATAAAAAATAAATAAAATTAAGCTTTTAAAGTCACTTAAAATAAAATAATCTGTTTGTTAAAAAAAAAGAAGTAATAAAACTAGGAGCTAAATACTGATACATGCAGTAATATGAATGAATCTCAAAAACATTATGTTGAAGGAAAGAAACAAGACACATAAGAAAACATGTGTATGAAGATCTACAACAGGTAAAACTAATCTATAGTAAAAAAAGAAAGTCACAGTAATTTATTCTGGGTGTGGAGGTTGACAGAGAAGGGGCACTTGAGAACTTTCTCAGGTGATGGAAATATGCTATATTTGATAGGGATATGGTTATGTGGGTATATAGGTGGCCACAGTTATATGGATTATTCATTTGTCAAAACTCATCAAACTTAAAATCTGAACTTTTCATTGTACACAAATTATACTTGAATAAAAGAAAGGGTTAAAAAAATAAAAGCAAGTACATGAAGACATAAATGCCACCCAGGCATTTCACTATAAATTTGGGTACAAGCTTTTCTGAGCTTGATTAGATTTCATATTCTTTTCCTTTAAATTTTTCATTGAGCAAATGATCATTTTGGAGAATGTCTTTACCAAAATAAATTGCAGTTATATATTCCTAACTTAGAAATCCTCTCTGAGACAACAGAAGTAAGAAAATGTATATGCAAAGTTGTTTACTGAAGAATTTTATATTATGTTTAAAGGTAAAACATTAAATGAAACCAAAATGGTCAAGAAATTGTGGTACATTTGCATGATGAATTTTTTCATAGCTAAAGACATCAAGTAATTGTTATACAATAAGGAAATGGGATAATAATATTAGTGAACAACACAGGATATAGAATTGTGTAGATAGCATGACTTCTATTCACATAGAAAAGTCTGGACAAAGAAGCACCAGGTTGTTAGTAGTTGTTATTCTGGGATTGTGAATGACATTTATTCTCTTCTTTTTAAACTTCATTTTCTGCATTTTTATTTACTTCTTTTGTAATCTGACATAAATCCTAAGACTTGTAAAGTTTTACTGTAAAATGGAAGGTAAACCTATTAAAGCCCTGAGCCTGGCTTTCTTTGCCCTTCTGCAGCCACTCAACTATGGGCAAATCATCCATAGAAGTACATGGGAAACCCATGAAGCTTTCTCAGAAATCAACTGCTCGGTTCTTGTAGAAATAGGATATGAATTAGATTTTTTTTTTTAACCTTCCTGATGAAACCAGCTCTCCTTTCCCTCTGGTCCTCTTGCTTGTCTCTCCTCTCCATCCTGCTCCAATTCTGCTGGTCTCTGAACCATGAAGAGCAGTGATGCTCTTTAGGAGATTCTAGCAAACACTGATATCACTAACTTCCATGCCATTCTAAAAATACATTTAATTTGGCTCCATTTCCTAGTCTGCAAACTTGTTTTAATCAAAATTGAAATCAGTGCAATAAGAAGTCATGTACATCTCAGCCCCACTGTTTGGTATTTTGCTGAAATTAAGTGAGCTCAGGACTCTGTAAGAGATCACACTGCTCCAGAAGGGTTTCTATAGGCTTGCAGTCACAGGGCACAGTGATTACCATAGAAAAGCAATCCTTAACAATAAATCAGCTCATTAAAACCAAGGCAATGAAAAGTTGCATATGAGGAGGAGAAAGGGAGTGAGGGAAGAAGAAGGGCTATCAAAAATCTCTTCATGATGTTTTATTTTATCTATCCAAAAGCTAATCCAAAGGTTGCTACAGGACTGTGCTCATAAAACAGGTCTGCAAGGGGAATCTCTACAGAAAAAGCCGCCTTGCCCGCTTCACTGGCAGTTGAGTTCACAGTAGAAATACATTCAATTCCACATAGTAATAGTGCTTTAATAACAGATGAAAATATGTTTTATGGTGTGTGTTGATAACTAAATGCTTATCCTATATATAGAAATTCAAATAATTGGAATTTCTCATAGCCAGCATCCAGTTGAGACCACTGGAGAATACCTTGATATAGAAGGTTAAAATCAATAGACTGTGTTTTGGTTATTTTTCCGAAGATGTCTGCTGTATGTTTAATATACTATATTTGTATTATGGGCTCTGGTTCCTGTAAATCTGAGGTCTCTCTTTCTTGAATGAATGAGGAGATAAGCAATTGAATTTGAAAGATACTTTATGCAACAGAAAAGCAATTTTGTTCCTGGTTATCAGAGGGCAAGAAGTGAACTAGCAATTGAATGCTAAATATTTTTAACCCTTGGGATTCTGGTTTACTCTCTGGGCTCAATCCATCTCAGTTGTGATGTTCCATATACTGAGGAAGCATTTTGTTAGAAGTTTAGTCAATTTGAAGTAATTATCTTTTACTGTTAATGAATGTCAGTTTATATTACAAAATCTCCTATTTCCATTTTTATAGAAGGAAAAGAGGAAGATTCCCAATTCTTACTATGAAGACCCATGAACAGTGTTTAGCTCTGACTAGGGCCCATTTGTGATAAACTTGTGTTGGTTTTAGCCGTGGTTCACAATGGGTCTCTGAAATTTTTGGTGCTCCCAACCCAGCAAAGGAGGCTGACATTTTCTCACCACATTTTCTGGTGAAAACTTTATTGTCCATTCCATTGGTTCTTCTCAAATAACTTTTTAAATAATTTGAAGACTTAAAAATTACTTATTTCAAATTCTTTACTCCCGAGTATTTGAGAATAATAGTACAGATACAGCTAAAAGCACTATTTTTAGACACTATTTTAACTGAATATTTCTGAAAAATATACCTTGCCAAAAAGTGATTTTTTTTTTTTTTGCTTATCAGTTTATCTCACACATGAGGCAGTCAGCCTCCAAGATGGGCCCCCAGTGATCTTCCCTGCCTGGTAATGATGTCTTTGTATAGTCCTTATCCACATTGTATTAGAGTTGCCTTTATGGTCAATAGTATGCAGCAGAAGTGAAGGTATATGTCTTCTGAAGTACATCACATGAGACATTGCCACTCTGCCTTGTTCTCTTGAATCACTTCCCATGTTATAAGGACTCTCCAGTGTTCCCATGTTGGAAAGGCCCATATGGCAATATGAGGCATCTGCAACCAGCATTTATTTGCCAGCCATGAGAGTGAGACATCTTAGAAATGGATGCTTCAACCCCAGTCAAAAATCTAATGATAGCTGCCCTGGCCAATATCATGACTGCAACCTCATAAAAGGTCCTCAGTCAGACCACTTGGCTAAGTCATGCTCAGTTTCCTGACCCACAGAAACTCTGAGAGATAACAAATATATACTGTTATTCTAAGCTACTAATTGTTGGGTCAGTTTGTATGCAATAATACATATCACTGGAAGAAGCCATCAAAGTGTAATAACAGATTTCTCACTTAAATAGAATTTTAAAAAGCATGCTAGGATGAGAGTAACTTTGGGAACTGGACATTGTAGATTGTAACAACACAATCTATCTTTTAAAATAACTTTCTGCAATTAAATTTTTTATTACCAACAAGTGTGATCATTGCTTTTAGTACATTACTTCCTTAGGTAAAAATTCTCCATGGGTCTCCTGACATGGATCTGCCACTCATTTTATTTGCCTCAACATTTTAATAACCATCAGAGTGTGTTCCATGATTCCAGGAGTCATTAGAGACAACTAAGTCTTGAACTGAGTGGTGAATTCCTAACATATAAGTTAAAGAAGGAGGAACTGCAAATGATAGACTCTCCCAAGAATTGTGCCATAGCGAGGGTAGGACGTGGTTTGTAGTGTCTGCTTCCCACACTGGATTCTTCTCACACTGACAAAAGCTTTTCCTGCCTATATCAGGTTGACCTGTCAACCTTAGAATAAATAGTAAACCTTGACGGGGTAATAAAAATGTACATACACGCACAAAATAATGTCTATACGTCCATAACTCAACTGAGTACACATCTATTGAGTCCTTGCAGCAGGCAATCCACTTTGCTGGTATTCCAATTATAGAAAACACAGATTCTACTTCCTGACCCATTCTATTCCATGATCTTTAATACTATGACAAGCAGTCCTGGATGGAAGTCCTTCAAACCTCTCCTGCCCAAAACACTTTGTCATTTAATTGACTCTTAGATCTCTGAATTCTTCCCACTTAGGTCTGAAGCCATTTGTTTGGAGATTTGAACAAAGCATTTATCATTTATCCTGCCACATGACTACTTTTTTTGTTTCCAGAATTTCTTTCCCTTGTTTACTTAGTCCTATCTTCCTAGTACTTACTGTTGGCATGCTTTACTATCTACTCTGGTTTCTAAATTATTGGTTGACCACCTTCCTCCTTATTCCCTTATTTCTGGTTTAATTCAGTGAAATACATTCTATTAATAAAACTGGGTCTCTACTTTTAAGAAACTTACAATTAAGTAGAACAACACATGTGGCAGAGGAATGCATGAACTCTCCATTCTGCTCCCTGCTCCCTGGAGACTCTAATTGTCTGTGAATCACCTCTGTTTCCTAATATTCTGCCACCAGGGCTTACACTGTTGGAGGGGCTCTTGATTGTACCCTGTGCAAATTAACTGTTTGGGTTCTCAGTCCTGATCTCATGAGATTTATAGTTCAATTATGGAGGTAAGACCTGGTGGGAAAAATCCAATAGCAGATTTCAAAATGACAATAATAGGACAGATCTTATGAGACACAGAACATGATTGTAATCAAGTGACATTAATGGGCATTGATTGTCATAGTACACAAAAGAAGGTGAGATTCCTCCAGATGGCTCACCAGGGAAGGCTTTTCAGAAGTAGTATTATGAGCTTGACCTCAGATGCCAAATAAGTTTCGGATGGGTCAATGGCAAGAGGAAATTTGAAATGCATAAACATGAGGATCACAGTGAACACTTAAAGATGAGGGCTTAAAGATAATAATGTGTTGGATCTGGTCAGAGGACCCTGAGCTAGGTGGAGAAAGGATTAGGGAGAAGCTCACAAAGGGAGTTTGGGGCAGCTTGTGACCAGAAAATGAAATAATATATGGGAAAGAGCTTTGTAAACTTCAAACCAGCATAGAAATTTAACAAAAATATTTATTACAATTGCATAAACCGTGGTGGTTGCCAGTGAAATAATATTTGACTTACGGCTTTGTTATTTCTTTCAAAGAAAAGATGTTTGAAGATCATTGCTTTGAATAGTTCTTCTCCATGTTCTGTTGCCTGTAGCTATCTTTCTCTCTTATTGACTTCTTTTCAGCCATCTTTAGTACAAATGGTGAAACTGCAGAAAAACTTCAATGCTTTGCTCTTCACTTCCTTTAAAGGTTCTTCATCTCTTTAAGAGTTTAGACTTCTTTTTATAACTGTGGCAGCTGCAACTCCCAGAGGTCCTCCTAGCCTCGAGGTTTGTTTACCACTCAGCAGGGATTTGTTTACCACCTGGTAGGAGAAGAGTCAAGAAGATAAAAGCCAATCAAGGAAGGAGGAAGACAGAACCAGACAGAAAATACCAAGAAAATAAGATTAGAAACACCAGGCTCAAGTAGAGTTAACTTTAGCAATATGGTGACCCCGGCAAGCCCACTGAACGCACGGTAAATCACTTTATCCTGTGGGTTGTCAGAGATCTATTACATCTTCTAAGATTATTTTGTGCCTACAGAACATGCCCCACCATTTTAAACCTTCATGTTTTAAAAAAATCTCCAATCACTTCATTTTAAGTTCTCAAATAAATATGTTTCTGGCTCTCACATTGTTAATTGGCTAGTCAGATTGTATTTGGGGTGAAGTCTGACTTGGGCTGATGAATAGTTCATAAAATACCATTCATTTTGAAATGTGAAGAGAACAAATTTCTTCTTTAGCATAATTCTTTGATAGCTAAAGCTTATATTGACAAGCTTGACATACCACGATGCCTTAAAGTAACATTTGAATCCACAAGTCAAATTATTTTAAGTCAACCATAAGTACATTTTCTTATCTTTCTTTGACAATTGGTGATCTGGTTATGGTGTGGTTATAGTTATTTTCATTAATTATAATAGCCAGTAAACCAGAAATTATGATTATCATAGAATCTAGAAATTCAGGGTTTTAGTGTAGGAGTATTTTATCAGTTAATGTGTAGTATTTATAATTTTAAACAAAAAAAAAGAATATTGAATTATTTTGCTCATGGTACCACCTAATACGTATGCTTTTATAATCTATTTTTAATCACTTACAGACTCTAAATATAACTTTGATTTTGCTAATTCACTTGAATATGGGGTAAGATAAATGATTTTTGAGTACTTAAAAGATTCCATTTAAAATCACTGATTTAACTGGTTTACAGCTGGAAGCAACTATTTCTTAAATATTGGGGATTTATTGTATATGACTTATATTAATGGATAAATAAGGACTATAATTCAGAATGTCTTCATTCTGAGACCATCCCATATCATTAAAATATACTAATGTCATTCATTCAATACACTTGTTGAGCACCTACAAATTTTCTATAACTTTGTTAGCTAGAGTTGTTTTTCAAATGTCAACATCTAGAAATTCTGTGGAACAATAAAGTCATTGTTATATTTTGAGCAGCAGGTTGACAATTATCTTTTTAGAAAAGTCATGCATTATTATTTGTATTGATGAGGACAACACCTCTTTCTACTGGGAGTTCCCAATAAATATAATTCAGAATAATGTGTCAAGAGCAGTCTAGGGCAGTTCATGGGGAAAGCAAGTATACCTGAAAATCAAAGAGGAGGTGAACACTTAGTAACTGTTCCTGGGCTATTTTGTAAGCTATTGCTACACTTTAAAACCTGACAGCCCATGGGCAAGCTATGGATATTTCAGAGACTCCAGGTAGAACTGGCAGGATGGTAATTGCATCCTGTGGAGCTTGTGGGAGAAGGTTGGAAGGATTATTAGAGTTTATTAACCATCCTAAGGGCTTTCCTACACACCTTTCTTAGGAACTCTGAAGTTTGCCATTTACTCCTCACTGACCCCTTTAACCTTTAGCCTTTTCTTCCTTCCAATTAATTTTAAGCATTGCTACAAGAAATCATATTACAAACCAAGTTTCTGCTTTGACTAATATATTGAAATGACTTCTCAGTACATGGTGCATTTGACCCTAGGCATCTGAGTTTTTTCCAACCAATTTTCATTACTTGCCAGGAATGTCTACTGCTGCCGATTGGACTCTTCTACCTGGGGAGTCATTCATTTATTCTAGTTTGTGGCTACCTACTTTCTGTACCATGTTGGGTGCTGGCAGTTCCAAAAAATTATTTAGATTGCAGTAATCTCTCAAGGGAGCTGATAGCCTAGAGAGAACACCGGCACCTAAGTAATCACAGAACAAAAGAAGAAGTGCTGTCACACCATTGTGATAAATAAGGGCATGAAAGCATGGAGGAGTTACTTACTTCCTCTGGAGGATCCCAGTGAGGCTTCACAGGAAAGGCAGTGCTTGAACAGTTTTGTGAAAGATGAACATCTATTTTTCATATATAAAGAATGGAGAATAAGTAACAGCAACAACAAAATAGAAGCATGATTTGGGAAACAGTGAATAGTATACTTGGAGTGCTTGTGGTGAGAAATGAGACATGGAGAAGTAAATAATCAAATCACACTTGGGCATATTTTTAAATCGTAATTAATTCAGAGATTCTCTTCAAGATTGCAGAATGAGCTGATGTAGGGCAAGTTCCCCATCCAAGATAAATAAATGAAAGGCTTTTAAAAGTACTTTTCTTGAGAACTTGTTTAGAGATTCTAGCATGAGCGTACTGCTACTCACATACCTCAGATTGAAGAGTGGTCCTCCTGTATCAGGCGGATTTTCCTCTTCGACTGAGCGTTCACCTCAAGGAGGGATGTACGTGCAGTGGTGAGGGGGAAGGGGGATACCCGCCTAGCTGCAGATCGGCCACATCAACCCTGGTGATCAATGAGGTGACAGATGTCACAGTCAGATTGCCCTCAGATTCTGAAAGTACCTATCTGAGCACAATAACAAGGAAGGACATCTCTAGTGCCAGGAATTTTGTAAAGGGACCCCAAAGTGGTGTGTGAAACTTGAAGCCCTATTATCTATGCAGGTGCCTCATCATAAAAACTGAATTTGAGATCTACGTCATTTGTCTGTCATAGAAACACAAACAGGATCGCAGAATAAACTCAGGAGAAATTCCAGGCACTAATTTTAGAATGATACACGGCAGCATCCCATAGACGTTGCTATGTAGTGCTGTTATTGTCGTTTTCCACGTTGTCTGTATTTTCAGTTTTGATTTCCTCTTTAATCCACAATTTGTTTAGAAAAAGAGCTGACATGCTCTTGGGAGGGCTTTGCTGTAGGTGTGATGGGTGTTTGCCTCTGCGTGCAGGAGCACCCCAGTTCTTCCTCGTGGTTGCCATAACAAGGGCATTTGTTTCCAGTCACAGAATCCTCTCTGACAGCCTTTGGTATCAGATGTCTCCTACTGGTCTCTGTTCCTCAGCGGGTGTAGGTGTGGGCAGGACTGTTCCCATGTTGCATGGCAGCCATAAGTGACCCTTCAGCCAGTTTTCCCTAGAATCTTTCAGACATCCACTCGGTTTTCTGGAAGGCTCTCTGTCATCCTCTCTTTTGTCTTTGTGGCTTTTGTTGTCAGTCTGTCCCGTTTGGTTTATTTCTCATATCTTCTACACATTCCTCACTCTATATTTTTCTGGCAGCTTCACTCTCTTCACCCTGTGTATCCTGTTTTCCAGTGACTTTTAGGATTTATTTGTCTATTTATTCTGTGATGTCACTGATATTTTGTAAGGGAGGAGAGGTGACCTTGTGTGTTTACTCAGCCCTCCTGAAGAAGAAAACTATGTACTCTGTCTGTCGTCTAGTTCATATCCCTGGTTCTTTAAAACCCAAGGAAACTGTATTATTTATCAAGGTTGCTCCATAACCACCGAAGAAAAGTAAAATTGTTTTAACCACTGAAAAGATAGGAAGCTGTTGTTTCCTACACTTACTTGGTATTTCAAGATAGCACTAGTCCCACAGGAGCAAACTCTGGAATATCATGGTGTCCCTTTGTCTAACAGATTCCATCTGCTAAAACAGTACGTCTTCTCACACCTGCCGTCTTAGTGAGCTACTCAAGGATGGCGTGACTGATGGGTAATTTTGTCAGTTTAGCAAAGGGAGGGCTTTCACAGTAGCCTATGAGGCAGCTTCGATTTATGTGGCTGTGTAACACTAGGTTTAAATATACCCCTTTCTGTCTAAGTCCAGAGCAGAAAAAAAAAGCTGATTCAAAGACGTTACTTAGATTTCAAAGTAGTCCCTGGAATCTGGGAGCCTGGTATATTTGATTCAAACCTAAAGAAAACCTCTACAGATTGGAGACCAGCTAAAGTGACCATGGCAGCTGAGCTTGGGGTGCATCTGAGAAGGGACCACATTCCCCTGACGGCAAGTCAGCGGTTCCCCTTTCCCACAGACCAGATAAGGGAGCCATAGTAGGAATGTCTGCCTACGGTCATTTACAAATGAAGCCCCAGAGGGTTCTCTGCAGGGACTGAAGGAAACTCAGCCAGCACAGGCTGCCATGTTCTGCTCAGTCGCCAGAGCTGGGGCGGAATCACGAGCCAGAGCCAAGGGAAGGGGGCTGCCCATGTGGCATGTCCCACCCGAGTGTATGGGAGAGAAGTGTCTGAACACTAACCTGGGCGGAGGAAGCCAGCACAGATCACATGAGTGTCAGGAAAGTAAAATTTCCTGCCCCATACTCCTTTCCTTCCTCTAGGACCTCTTCAACCCTGGGGATGTCACTGACCTCTTCAACCCTGGGGATGTCACTGGCCACCCTACTCAGTGGCAGGACGGGGTGGGGGCGGGGTGCGGGGGTGGGGTGGAGAATCGAATTTCTAGGTAAGGGAATACGAAAAACAATTATACATCTTCCCTTCACTGTAGACTTCTAACCAGAAGCAGGCCTGAATTGGGGAAGTGGGGAGAAACTGGATATCTAAATGCAGTGTGGAGCTTGGAAAAGACCAAGTACATTACATGATTCTCGGTAATTTAAATATTGATAGGAGACATCTTGGAGATTAACATGTCCAGAGGCCATCTTAATAGCCAAAAGTGTTCAGGAAATTCATGAGATCGGGCTGAAATTTCCCCAGGGCAAAGAAGAAAAAAACCACAGGTTATTTCGTGAGTGCACCTTTCTTATTATCTCAGTGTCTTACTTGTTGAAAGTGACATTATTACAGACACAACCCCCAACCTGCCTCAGGGCTAGTGCTAACACTGTGGACGGGACACAATCTCTCTACGGCAAAGAGTTCTCTTAAACAAAGTCTGAGGCATGGTCATCTGAAGTCTGAGAATCCTAGTCCCACCATGACATGTTGTCACAGCTCTGAATTTTTGTTCTGTAAACTGGTGTCTTATCAACTCCATTTATTTAGGAATCTGAGCTTTTTTTTTTTTTCTAACATTAAACCCTAGATAGGAGGGAAGAATAGAAAGACCTCCAGATCAGTGGTTTTTAAAGAGGACCAGCAGTATTAACATCATCTGGGAATTTGTTATTATTGCAAATTCTCAAATTCTGGACCTGTGATCCAGCAATCCAGACTACAACTTGAGTACCATAGATGCTCAACAGAACCTCACTTTACTAAACTGTTTTATAACTTCATTATTTCTAAATGTTTTTTGCAACTTTTAAAACAGAGATATTGCCTGACCCAGTATAAATTGTTTGGGAAAACTCTGTTGCATATGATTCCCCTCTCATTTTGGAAGATGTTGCTCAAAAAGCTCCAATACTTTGGCTACCTGACATAAAGAGCCGACTCATTGGAAAAAACCCTGATGTGGGAAAGATTGAAGGCAGGAGGAGAAGGTGACAACAGAGGACAAGATGGTTGGATGGCATGACTGACTCAATGGACATGAGTTGTAGCAAGCTGTGGGAGATGTTGAAGGACAGGGAAGCCTGGCGTACTGCACTCCATGGGGTGTCAAAGAGTTGGGCATGATTGAGTGACTGAACAACAACAAATTTTAATACCACTTGAGTTCATTGAGTACAGAATTTCTGAAACATGTTGCTTGAACACAGGTGATTCTCTAACAGTTTGAATTCCAGATAAAGTGTCTCAGTGATTAAGCTGGAACCCTGGCAACAGAAACATCTAGGTTTGAATCCTGTTATTTGCTTACTAATTTTATGATTTTTTTTTTTTTTTTTGCAACACCACATGTCTTGCTGGATCCTAGTTCCCCAACCAGGAATTGAACCCAGGGCCACGGCAGTGAAAGCACTGAGTCCTAACTATTGAACCTCCAGGGATTCCTAATCTTGAGTAAATTGTTTAAAATTTCTAAACCTCAGTTTCATAAATTTTGACACCAGCATGACAGTAGTCTTAAAGGACTGTGAAAGTGTTAGCCGCTCAGTCATGTCCCGCTCTTTGCGACTCCATGGACTGTAGCTTCCTAGGCACCTCTGTCCATGGAATTCTCCAGGCAACAGTACTGGAGTGGGCAGCCATTCCCTTCTCCAGGAGTTCTTCCCAACCCAGGAATGAAACCCAGGTCTCCTGCTTAGCAGGCAGATTTTTTTACCATCTGAGCCACCAGGGAAGCCCCTGTTAGGATTGTCGAAAGGATTAAATATTATACTTCATATGTGATGTGAGCAAAACACTTAATTCAGTACTTGATGAACAAATATGCTTTACACTAGATGGTGGCAGTTATTATCGTAACTGGGATGTCCTTCACTCAGTTTGGATTGCGCCTTATGTACCCTAGTCTGTCTCCAGGAAAGAGAGTTTACCACAGATCTGTGACAATCCAAAAGCCCAGTAGTTTATTCCTCTTGAAGGCCACAACTATCCAAGACTTTCCCAGAACCCATGAGGAGCCTCATTCAGAAGCTGATACAATTTTTTCCATATTTTTTTCTTTTTGAGGGTATTGAGTAGAAGTCAGCCTAAATGCAGTGTCTGAAGCCTAGAACTTGGGCAACCTACTTGGCTTTCCAGGTGGCCACGAACATTGGAGTACCAGGGGTGTCTGGCTAAGGCATTTTATGCTAACTGAAAGCTGGGAGGCCCATTAGCATAGCATTAACTGATTCCGTGGAGGGAGGGGCAGGATCTGGAGGATCTTTTCCAACCAAAACTGTGAGTTTTGGTAATTAATCATTTGAATATAAGAGTGTCTCTTCTATTGAAAGCAATCAAGCTCATCACCCAGTGAGAAGGGTGAAGTTCTAAAGACTTCATTTATCTCAGCTCCTTTATACTCAGCAGTGTCTGTGCAAATTGCTTATAAAGTGAAAAGCATGGGGGAAAAGACACAGAGAAGGCTTCCGAGGAAAGCCTTATTTTAACTCTAGGCGTGATTCTCCATTTATTATTAGAGGGAACTATATCAAATATTCCTGTGCTGGAACCAATGATTAAAAGCACCTTTTCTTTTGATTCTAAAAAAAAAAAAGCATGTGAGCTATTACAAAAAAAGGAAATCAGCCAGTGCCTGGTCTTCCAGCTCTGAACCAATGAATGACATAGTACAAGACAGTGTGCCTCTGGGTGCCCACTGGAGTTTTGTGTGCACAGACACCCAGAACAGGTTCACCTGTGATGGGTTCACACCCTGGTGATGAATTAGTTAACCGTCTACATAATCTTCGTGTGCTGCAGCTAAGATTTCAGGTATTTTAAATCTAAATGAAGGCACTTTGCTTATCCTGTGTAAATGGAACTTACAAACAGAACTGCAATTTCATTTAATAGCTATAAACCATTACTCTAATGGTTTGACAAATACCTATGAGGATAGACTGCAATATTTCATCCAAGAAAGGACTGAATATTAAATAAATGTAACCTCCCAATGGGTTCTACTTTAACCCTCTACTAATTTTGGAGGGTGGATTTAAAAGCTGAAAGCATTTTAGAGTAAATGTTAGGGGTGGATGCAGCAGGTTCTGTGGTGCAGATTAGCACTTTATCCCAGTAATCACAAATCCTTTTTTCATCTTCCATTATCACTTCAAACTCATCACTGTAAAGTGCAGAACTTAACTCAGAAGTTGGAAACTCCATTGCCTCATGTCTAACATCCTGCTGGGGGATTTAAGCCATTAACTAATTTCTCTGCTCATGCTTCTTATTTTTTTAGAAACAAAATTGAACAACAAACATCTAAAGATCTCTTCCAGGTTAGTATCAATGAAGTCAAAAGTGCGCACCCGATAAAATGGGAAGATGAATCATCATTCTGTAGTTAGAGAATATATCAAAGGCACCATCTCTTGATTCAAAGAATAAAGTGTCATCAAGGGACTTTCAAATAAGAGGCCTCATCAGCTGGAAAATTTTGAATGGTGTCTAGAACCTGAAAAAAATAGTTTCTATAATTATCTTCTGTAATTAAAGATATTTTTGATGTTGACTGATTATGGAGTGAGAGAAAATAGGACAAAGCCCCAAGAACAGAAGTGTTCAAGGAGAAATTTGTTAAGGAAAGGGACAGTTTCCTTGTGGAACTTAATAAAAATTTAGTTTCATTTGATTCATAAACTTTTTCCTCCTGAAGACATATCACGTATATACACTACAAAAAGACATTTAATGATCAGACAAAAAAAAAAAAAAAAAAAGACTGAGAGGGGGAGACATAAAATTGATCACATCTGTAATGACCAGAGCAAAATAACAGCAGCTACAAACCCTTTAATTATAACTGACTTAAAAAAAAAAACAAAAAAACAACCTGAAACTGCTTGTAATGGCTGCTTTCATTCTGTAGTTTTGCTTTGTGTTTGACAAGAGGAAAAACGTGCTGAAAGCTTCCGATTACCCTATAGCAATTACCAGAAGACCAATCAAAAGGCAATTTAGATTTTTCGAAAAGTGTGACTTACCAATTTATCCAATAGAGTTTTTCTTTTTTTCTTTGTAAGCTAATTAGACGGTGGTTTAAAAACATTGCCTTTCACAGGGACACAGATTTTTACTAATAGCATAGACCAATAAACCAGACCATTGTCACATATTTCACTGTCGGAAAGATTGTCCCTGTCACTACACCTATTCATTTCCTAAGCCTCTTCTCGGCTTCCAGATTTTCCTATATTCAGCTGCCGCACCTGCAGCAGACCCAGAAACTGCCGGGAGGAGACCCTGTTTCTGACAACAAAGCAGGCGTGGGGCGCAGCACTGTGTTCTGATGAAAAAATAACATCCCTATGAATTTTCTAAATTGCATAATCTTTCTTCAAATGACAGGAAAAGGATACAAATATATATAATGAACTGATGTGAGGCATAAATTAGTCCCCTTTGTAGCATGATGGGGAGTTTAAAAAACAAAAAAAGAGTACATGATGCATGAATCTCCATCTTCCTCTCACCTCTCCTACCCATTCCCAGACACCACCTCCCCCAACCTGGTTCGGCAGCACATCTCATTTTTCTACAGATGGAACAGCCGCTACCCTCCAGAATCCGTGAGTATACGTATCCACCAGTGTTGAAACCGTTTTCCTCCCACAGAGAGCTTGAGATGCTTGTGAGCCCAGGCATACACTCGTGCACGCCCACACAAAGAGAAATGGGAAAAGAGTGTTGGAGATTGAGAGTAAGTGTTCCTTTCCGTTTTTGGAATGGACCAGCTATAGACAAGTTCCTTTATTTTTTTATCATTGTGTTCATAGGTATAATTCCTAATGGCAATTTTTTTTCAAGAGAGGTTTGTGTGATACCTGAAAGTTGAACTAGCCCTGCATTCAGGGGTAAAAAAGCAAAAGCAAAAGCAGCCTCTGCTATAATGCTGCTTGCTTTTCTTTGGAAAGATGCTGAAGGCAGAAGTGTACAATTGCCTGCCTTTCAATATTCCATTTGCAAGAACATCTTTTCATTGATCTCTGTCTATACATCCTGAAAGTGTGCGGTGTTAATTTGTTTTTTGAGATATAGATCACATAGTGTTGCCAACACTTACGCTTCCCATTAAGATTCTTTGTCGTGTGATTTATTTCAACTTCTGCAGCAAACTCACATCTACTATTAAAAACAGAACTCTATACAAATCCAAACAAACAAAACAAAGCTGAACTAAACCAGTTCCTCTGAAGGCTGAAGTCCAAGTAACTCCAATGGCAGTTTATTTCACAGTGGAAATGTGTTTTGTTCTGACATGTATGAGTGCTTTAGTTATCACTGAATGTTAGCTTCATAGACAAAATAAGTTCATAGTGACAAATTCTTCTCTCATCTATAGAACTCAAAAGAAAAAGAAGATTTTCACATTGACGAGCTTTGCTAAATTTTAAACTGGTAAGAAATTTTTGAAATTAAAATTCTAACTTCTCCATTTATTCAAATATAACAAGAGTTTTAATAGATCAAGATTTTTCAAATTATTTCATTAATGCTACTATTTTTGAATACTACCAATGTGCTGCTGGCCCTTGTTTCAGGAAATTGATTAACACTGTTGCATTTTGCCTTCTCAATAGCCCATCCAATTGTTGCAGGAAGGAGAGGCTCGCACTACAGGGCCCCAAGAGCGGGCTCTTGTCTAACACTTGGAAATGAATTGTCCGAGGAGACACGTGTGCTGACAAAGCAGATTTTATGGGGAAGGGCACCCGGGTGGAGAGCAGTAGGTAAGGGAACCCAGGAGAACTGCTCTGCCCTGTGGCTCGCAGTCTTGGGTTTATGGTGATGGAATTAGTTTCCGGGTGGCCCCTGGCCAATCATTCTAATTCAGAGTCTTTCCTGGTGGCTCACACATCGCTCAGTCAAGATGGATGCTAGCGAGAGGGATTCTGGGAAGTGGACGGACACGCGGTGTCTCCTTTTGACCTTTCCCGAACTTTTCCGGCTGGTGGTGGCTTATTAGTTCCGTATTCCTTATCAGGATCTCCTGTCATAAAACAACTCATGCAAATGGTTAATATGGTGCCTGGCCAGAGCGGGCGGTTTCAATCAGTGTGCTTCCCCTAACACGATTATGCATTTTCCCCATTTCACAGATGCAGAAACTAAGGCTCAGAGAATTTGATGGTTCACCCATAGTCAAGGTAGATTACAATGCCTGCCCATCATTTCAGCATTTAGTCAGAATGATTCTGAATGCTTCAGGTAAAAGAAGGTCATGATTTTAAGTCTCATCAGAATGATAAAACAGGCATTACACTGAGGGTTTATATTACTATTTCCATGGCCCTGGAACTTCATATGCATAAAGTGTTATTTTCTGACATTATGTAGCTTGATTTATTTTTATGGTAAATCCATTGTAGAGTTTGATACATATTTAAACAAGAAAAAGGATATTAAATCTTAAAAGATCATTTATATAAGATTAGAGAAGCTATCCTAAATACACACATGTGGATAAGGAAAATGTTAACTAAACTGAAATTCATACCTGAGTCATATTCTCTTCCTGCTTTTCTCTGTCTGAAAAGTTTTTCAATCACCATTCTTTCACTGACAGAAAAAGGCATTTGGCTCATTCTTTTCAATAGGTCTTGAAATACTGGTTTAACACTGATGTTAGACTATATGCAAAACAGGTAGTTTATTTAAAGATGTCCAAGGAAGAGCCAAGGAAGAACTGCCTCACTGGAAAAGACCCTGATGCCGGGAAAGATTGAGGGTAAGAGGAGAAGGGAACAACAGAGGATGAGATGGTGGGATGGCATCACCAACTCAATGGTCATGAGTTTGAGCAAACTCTGGGAGATGGTGAAGGACAGGGAAACCTGGCGTGCTGCAGTCCATGGGGTCACAAAGAGTCGGACATGACTTAGTGACTGAACAACAACAAGAAAGGTCTTGTTGTTTAAAAGCTGCAGGTGTAGCTGATGGATATGGGCACATAGCAAAGACTTTTTATTTATCTTTTTATCTAGGCAAGTGTAACTGAGCAGGACACTATGAGGCTTTCCCACAACAGAACCCTCCCCTATATCCTCTACTTTAGCTCCTCTCGGAAGGAATAGATAATAGTATCTGGTACCCATGTTCTGAAATGTTTTGTAGATGCTAAAAAAACAAAAACAAAAACAAAAACAAACTCACCAAATAAAATAAATTAACTACCTGATGGCCTTGAGCACATAGGCCCTAGACCTACTGGAGCCTGAGGACTGATAATGTGACACCACCCCGTTACTTCACCATCAACCAGAGAATTGTGCATGAGCTAATCACCTACTCTGTGACTTTCCTCCCTCATAAATCCTTTGAAAATGTTTTCCTGGAACCCATTGGGGAATTTGGGTATTTTGAGCACTAGCTGCCCTAAACTCCTTACTTAGTGTCCTGCAGTAAACACTGCACTTTCTTTCACCACAAACCTGTGTCAGTAGACTGGCTTTACTGCCTAAGTTTGGTTCAGTGACACAAATACATCTCAAATCTTTATAGCAAGGCCCACAGAGAAAATGGTTCCTTTTTTACCCCACTACTTTAACTCTGGTTCCTGCCTGGCTGCCCTGAGGACTTATGGCATCTCAGCATATATACAACCCACATGCTGTGGCCCATGGGAGACTGGTTGAGAAGCTCTAATACTATTCAAGAAGCAGGACTCATTTCCCAGAGAGAATTCTGAAGGTGCCCACATGGCAGCTTGATACTTTTCAGGGTCCAAGTTTGCAGGGATTTCACTCAAATTTATCCAGATTACTCCGATTTTTTCAATCCCTCCACTTCTTTTCCCCCCTCCTGTTCATGTCTAATAAAAGCATTTGGTGATCCCCAGGTGGAGAAATATATACACTATAATCTGAGATGAGAAAGGGAAATCTCAACTGAGTTTCCTTTAAAATAACTACTGCTTGACTCTCTTTGGACTCTTTGTCTATGTGTAAGTGAACAATGAAATTCATTTTATCATTTCATTATTTTAGCCATGTCATGGGCCAATGTGAACAACTCTCGAGAGGGAAACAGCAGTAATAGGGGGAAATTCATTCCTGATTTTTTTTCATCTTTGGTAATTCATTTATATTTTCTGTAAAGAATTCCAGACTAGTGGTAACAGAGTTGTGGCAGAAAAGTTAGCATAATGAAGTTGGAATTAAGTGATCAAAAATATTTTTTCTGTGAATGTTAAGGGTGTGCATTGACTGTAGAAAACCTATAGTAAGTTATAAAGACTAAAATTATTTATTGTTTCTATACCAGTTATTATTTTAGCTGTGAGGATACTGCATGCAGATTGATTATCAAGTAATAAAATGGTCTCTAGACTATTCTAGATACATTTTCTTGATTCTTGTTCTCATCTTTGCAGACTTATATTATTCTGTTCCTTTAATTGTTGATGTTTGTTTAGCTGGTTTCAACTAGAAATTATTCTATCTCCCTCCATAAGAAATATGAATATATATGTGTGTGTGAAGTGGGGTCAGGTAGGGTATCAGGGAAGCAGTCTGCTTTCCTGTAACTATGAAGCAGAGCTACCTGAGAATAAGGTAGAGTCTTCTGTCATAGATGTTCATTTCCCTTCTATCAACAGATTGTTCTGACTCAAACTCAAACTCAAATATTGTGCTCGATGTTCAGAAAGGACCAAGAATTGAGATATACAGATGCCAATCCAAATGCCACAAATGTTCAACATAAGGAAATAAGAGGAGACCATCCAGGGCTTTTATTTGATGGTAAGGACGAAGGTAGAGTCATAATCTGATTCTATGCTTAACAGACTTTTATTTATAATAAAAATGAAAAGACTAAGCTGTATTATGAATGTTGCAGTTTTCTACTTTTGTGTAAATAAGAGCTATCTAAACCCTGGCTTTCATGATATGGTAGACAAGACATTAAGAAAAAACAAAAACAAAAAACTCCTGAGATAGTTAAGCTAGATTACTCTGTATTTTATTTAAACACTATTTATTATTATTATTATGTACCAGGCTTCAGGGTAGATTTTGAAATTGTTAAGAACCAATCTTATAGCAATTAGCCACACACAGCTATTTAAATTTAACTTGAAGAAAATAAATAAGTTAAATTTAAAATATGCTTAATCACATAAGTCACATTTCAAAGGTTAAGTCATTGTAACATGGACTGGTTCAAAATTGGGAAAGGAGTACGACAAGGCTATATATTGTCATTCTGCTTATTTAACTTATATGCAGAGTACATCATGCAAAATGCTGGGCTGGATGAAGCACACGCTGGAATCAAGATTGCTGGGAGAAATATCAATAATCTCAGATATGCAGCTGATACCACTCTAAAGGCAGAAAACAAAGAGGAACTAAAAAGCCTCTTTATGAGGGTGAAAGAGGAAAGTGATAAAGCTGGCTTAAAACTCAACATTCAAAAAACTAGATCATGGCATATAGTTCCACCACTTCATGGCAAATAGAAGAGGAAAAAGTGGAAACAGTGACAGATTTTATTTTCTTGGACTCCAAAATCACTGCAGATGGGGACTGCAGCCATAAAATTAAAACACGTTTGCTCCTTGGAAGGAAAGCTATGACAACCCCAGACAGCGTATTAAAAGGCAGAAGTATCACTTTGCTGACAAAGTCTGGATAGTCAAAGCCATTGGTTTTCCAATAGTCATGTAGTGGTAAAGAATCTGCCTGCCGATGCAGGAGACACAGTAGACTTGGGTTCAATCCCTGGGTTGGGAAGATCCCCTGGAGGAGGAAATGGCACCCATTCCAGTATTCCTGCCTGGAAAATTCCATGGGCAGAGGAGCCTGGTGGGTTACAGTCCATTGGGTCAAAAAGAGTCAGACATGACCAAGCACACACACGCACACCATGATCAGGCCATATGCTACAAGCTGGGGACATCCACAGACAGGCACGATTTCTGCTCCTGGAAGCTTGTTATTAAGTCCCTTCCTTCTGCTGGTCTCAGCCCTGTTCACACTATTTACCTACAGGAGGACTTCACTGCCTTCCCTCTCCTAGCTTACAGCAGATAACCTTTCTGTGAATTTCCTTAGCATTTACATTTATCTTATTTCGACAATTGGCTCATTCAGTTGGCACACTTTTTGAAGAGTACTCATTACATGCCAGAGACTTTGCTATTTTCTATGGAGAATATAGCATGGCAAAATAAGAAATTTCCTCCTTTGAACTACTGCTTACGATATTTATAAAGCTTACAATAGTAACAAGTGGACACCATGTAACAGGGGACACCATGTAACAGGGGACCATGTCACATTGGTTACCATTTTAGTTCTACCAAGGGACACACAGTAGGCAGCAGAGCTCAGATCTGAACTGTGTCTACTGGACTCCAAAGTCTAACTTCCCCTTTGACACATTCAGGAGCAGTTAGGTATTACATCATCTCTCAGTATTCCTCTGAGTGCCTAGCATGTACTGACTCTTGAAAAATATTTGTTAAATAGAATAATTAATCTTGACTTCATAGTATCTTGGTCCAAACATCAAATAAGCACTTTTCCTGAGAGTGGAGGAGGGAACTGGTCTCCAGAAGGTGCAGTGGTGTCTGGGCCGCTATGTGGAGCTTTGTCAGGGCAGACACGTCTCATCTGCTTAATAAAGAAATGTGGTAAAGAGACAGTCAGAAAACACTACATTCAGCTCCAATTGATCTTGCTGAGCTGGTGAGATCTTACTGTAACATGATAATAAATTTAGAGATTCTTCTGAGCTGAGACCTGCTTAAAAGGGTAGAGTCAAGAGGTGAAGCTCAAACAATCTGAGTTTTGAAAAGGCTTTTTTTTTGGTTGCTTAGGATGTAAAATTTTATAGAGATCATATTACTCAATGAAATAGACACAGAGACAGCACCTGCTGAATGTGCACACATGTGCAAACACACAACCTTAGGGGTGCTATGAGGAGGTAAAAAATAATAACAATTAAGTATCCACCAGCATTATAAAGGTGATACCTATTGACAAAAAGGCTGCTAATCTTCTAGAGTATAATGTTAATTGAGCTCTAATGGAAATACAAAGATGCTATGAGAGTATTGTGGAGTAAGAAACTCATTCCAGCTGAGGAAGCTTGGATGGATAGGGTAGGTTTTAAGTGAGCAATAAATATAACTAACTATTGATGGCAAGCTCAACATTAAAAAATAAGATCATGGCATCTGGTCCCATCATTTCATGGCAAATGGAAGAGGAAAAAGTGGAAGCAGTGACAGATTTTATTTTCTTGGATTCTAAAATTACTGTGGACAGTGACTGCAGTCTTGAAATTAAAAGACACTTGTTCCTTGGAAGGAAAGCTATGACAAACCAGGAAAGTGTATTAAAAAACAGAGACCTCACTTTGCCAACAAAGGTCTGTATAGTCAAAACTATGGTTTTTCCACTAGTCATGTGCGGGTGTGAGAGCTGAACCATAAAGAAGTCTGAGAGCCACAGAATTGATACTTTCAAATTGTGGTGTTAAGAGAAGACTCTTGAGAGTCCCTTGGACTGCAAGAAGATCAAACCAATCAATCCTAAAGGAAATCAACCCTGAATATTATTGAAAGGACTGATACTGAAGTTGAAGTTCCAAAGTTTGGCTACCTGATACAAAAGGCCAACTCATTGGAAAAGACCATGATGCTGGGAATGATAGAAGGCAAATGGAGAAGGGGAGACAGAGGATAAAAGGGTTGGATATTGTCACCGACTCAGTGGCCATGCATTTGAATTAACTCCAGGGAATAGTAAAGGACAGAGAAGTCTGGTGTGCTGCAGTCCATGGAGTTGCAAAGAGTTAGACACGACTTCGTGACTGAACAACAACAATAAATTAAAATATGCTTAATCACATAAGCCACATTTGAAAGGTTAAATCATCACTATTGCTACTGGTTACCATATTGGACAGCACAGACATGGAACATTTCCACCACTGCAGTAGTTTCTATCCATTGGGCCAAAGATTTAATGATAAATAAGAAAACTATGATCCTTGTTGACCGTTATGGTGGTCAAAGTGTTACTTGCTCATTGTGTCTGACTCTTTGCAACTTTATGGACTGTAGCCCATCAGGCTCCTCTGTCAATGGGATTCTCCAAGCAAGAATACTGGGGGGGGGGGGGAGGGGGGTTGCAACTCCCTTCTCCAGGGAATCTTCCTGACCCAAGGATCGAACCTGGATCTCCTGTATTGCAGGAAGATTCTTTACCACCTGAGCCACCAGGGAATTATATAATTATAGACCACTATATAATTATAGTGGTAGTTGAAGCCCTTTTCTCCCCAAAGACATAAATACTGTGCGCTATGCTATAATAACAAGAAAATGCATGTGTTTGAAGTAGCATAATGTGGTAGAAGGGAAGAGCCTTTCTTAGGGACCGTTTCAGCTAAGCCATGAAGGGGGAAAAGAAGCTAGTTATTCAGAGAGGGATATCCCATGACCCTGTTAGGCTACAACTATGGAACAACTTGCTGTGTTTTCTGGTCATTGCCCTCTGCTTCTTCTCTCTACTGCTTTATGTTGGGGGACTGGATCTAACTTCTGATAAGGATCTAGCTGTGACAAATCATCTGAAACTTGAGTTCTGAGCTTGAAGCTCCAGGTCTAAGAAATATCATCACCTGTTACTTTGTCCATCTGAAAGCAGTTTATCCTCCTCTTTGGCACACTCAGAGGCAGTCAGGGACTATATCATCACTCTGGGTCCTTCGGAGACTCCCAAACATATGGACACTTGAAAAATATTTTTCAGAGTAAGACAAAAATGCCCTGGGTGCCCTCCATCAGCTCAGATGCAACAGACAAGAATAGACACATCATGTTTCCTTGGAAATCATCCCAACCTCTCATGCTCCCATTTCTGGGGCACTACCGTTCTCTCAGGGTTGACAAGTTAAAACATTATAGTCTTGCTTGACTTTCACCCTCCTCCTCCCTACCCCATCAGCCACTGAAGCTACTGATCCTTCCATTTTATTCTCTGTGCCAACACTCAGTCCATTCCTCACCACCTCCTGCCACCTAATGTTCTAGTTTTCAAACCCCTTCCAGTTTTGTATATAATACTCCTGCACAGAACCCCGAGATGGTTCTCCATTCCTTACCTTCAACTTGATAGTCAAGGCTCTTCAACAACTGCTTCAT
Organism: Cervus elaphus; assembly: GCF_910594005.1. NCBI lineage: Eukaryota > Metazoa > Chordata > Mammalia > Artiodactyla > Cervidae > Cervus > Cervus elaphus. The sequence goes on along the minus strand of NC_057834.1, from coordinate 70,674,501 downwards.
TTTTCTCTTGCTGACCATATCTCTCTACCGCCTGTCCACCTGGTCACTGGACTGCCTCCTCATTTCATTTTTTTTTCCTTAATACATACTGTGGTCAATACTGATTTATTGCTACTAACAATCTTCCTTATACACAGAAACCATTCATTCGTTAATTGGTATTTATTAAATCCCTACCATGATCAGGCCATGGCCTTCCAGGTAAAGAAACTCCAGGAGATCGTGGAGGACCCAGGAACCTGGTATGCAGCAATCCATGGAGTTGCAAAGAGTCAGATACAACTTAGTGACTGAACAACAATATTGACGGCAAACATTACATGAAAAGGCATGTCAGGCAGAGAAAACCATCAGAGCAAAAGCCAGAACAATAAGGTCATGAAAGAAACAATGTGCATTTGGGAAAGACATCAGCAAAGGTCAGTAGAAAGTTCACGAGTGAGGGCCTTGCACCATAGAGCCAGGAAATGGGGTCATATTCTCTTTGTGGGAGGAGTATAGGGGCCATCTGAAGTTTGAGGCCCAAAAATCAAAGTGATATAACATGAGTTAACACTGATGAGCCGTCGAGGCAGTGTCCTTTGCATTTAGGGGATGGAAGAACTTTGAGACCTCCATGTCAGCAAGGTTACAGCACAAATGGCCAAGTTGCTAGGGTGATGGCAGGATAGTCAATGCACTCCTAGCTTACTTTATTATTACCAGTGTTAGGATTAAAATATGACAAGCATTTTCCAAAGTAATTTATTAGATCCTCTCAACTCAAACTCTTCCATTACTTTCTATATTTCCTTCTAGCACCACTAAAACTGTGAAAGATGGGCTTTATTGTATTCGTTCATATTTTAATTGCATTTTGGACTTTCTAAAATGATTTACAACCACTAATACTTTGTGATGAATAAGTAGTCATTTGTAACCACTATTTATGTTTAGCAATGCGTCACAAAATCAAGAGAGCAGATATTTTTGCATTCGACCAAAATATTCCTGTACATAGAAACCTCTTTAGGAATGCAACAGGATGTCAGAATACAAAAAATGCTTTATTTCAGGGGAAAAAAAAGGGGGAGGTGGCTTTATTTATGGATGCCTCTCCTACTAACTAGCTGTTTGGTTATTATATGTGTTTTTTAATCTGTAAAAATGATGAGAGTTGGTTTTACTGCTGTCTGTGGCCTCACCTATCTCTAAAATGGGTTCCTAGCACATATAAAAACACTCAAGGTTTGAAATTCAATACCACATATGTTCTTACTTTATGTAAGTTTTTCAGTTAAGTCTTATATTAATACTATTTGAAGGATGCATACAAAATACAATAGCTCTAGCACATCTTATTTCAAGACAGAGAAGTATTGAGGGTATATCTTCACAACATGAACTGGAATGGAATCTCTCACAAGGAGCCTGTAGAGTTAGTCCAATCCGAGTTTGTGTCTCTAACCTGCCACTTAACTAGTTTTGCAATTTGGAACAAGACATTCAACTCCTTTAAATCACAATTTTTTCATCTACAAAATGGAGATAATAATCAGGCTGTATAAAGACTTATTAAATTAATTGAAATAAAAATATGTCAAGCCTTAGCACAGTGTTTTCATATGTAATAAGGACTGTAATATTACCTGCTATTCTAATAATTACCTGACAATGATGGAAAAATGAATTAGGCATGGTCCTAGCCCTTAAGAAAAACAGGTTGGAAAGGGAGATGAGGCATACTAACAATGCTCATTGTTAACATTATATAGGAAAGAAAAGTGCCATTGTCATAAAAGCAGCACAGAAAGAAGATTGGAAATTCAGAAGGCATATCTGCATGTTTTCTGTTTAATATTTGTATCGCAGAACTTTGGCCAGGGGTCTAATAGTCTGCTTTCTGATGGCTTTGTATTGTCTCTTACTCCTTGTTCACAAAATGCACATGAGAAGATTCTCCTTGGAGCATGCTTGAGGGTTAGGGTGCAGAAGCAATCTGTCTGTAGCTTCTCTAGTAGTTCCCCTTGGCTTTAGGAAGGTGATGGAACCAGTGGAACTTGGAAGAGCTTAGATTATATCACCCCTACTTCAGAGGGCACAAGGACTCCGCCACTGAAAGAGGGAGCTCTTTGAAATAAGACTTGGTGCCTCTGAAAATCTTTCCTTCTATATAGAAAGCATACCATTATTTTAATAGCAACATATGTGTGTGGCAGGGTGGAAGCTGGGGAAACCATTATGTTAGGTATTTAACATAATTGTGCATCTAAAAATTGAAGAAGTGTAATCACTTCTAGAGAAGCCTTGAGAATGTACCGCATCTAAGTCCAGAATAACTGCAGCTTTTTTCGGGCACACATCCCTCATTCAGGAGGTCTTCCTTGAGTGTTTGGTATATGATCTTCAGGGCTGTGCATGAGTTAAGACATTAAGACATAAGTGGTTTAAGACATGGTTCACACAGAACAGGAGCTCTGAATTTAGACAGAGATGTACGATTACACTGTGGTGAGGTAAGTGTTGACAGAGATGGATACAAAGTGATCTAGGCTAGGGCTGGCCAAAAAGTTCCTAAAGTTTAAAAGTAAAAATAACAAACACATTTTTCATCTTCAGCAAAACTTTATTGAGTGACATATTCATGGTTTTGTTCTGCTACGTTCTGTCATTTTTCAACATATGTGCATGCTAAGTTGCTTCAGTCATGTTCAACTCTGCCATGCCATTGACTGTAGCCCACAAGGTGCTCCTCTGTCCATGGGATTCTCCAGGCAAGGATACTGGACTGGATTAGCCATTCTTCAGACACATTTATAATTCCATCTTCACCATTTTTAAAAAATTTTTTGACCAAAGAACTGTTACAAGTGCTTTTTACAGTCTTGCAGGGAATTGAAACATTTTCCATTAAGAGAATTTTGTAAAGATGGAAATAAATGGAAATTCAAAGGTACAATGTCTGGTGAATGTGATGAATGAATCTGAACTTCCCAGCCAAGTTGTAACAGTTTTTGTCTGGTCTTCAAGGAAACAAAGGAAACAAATGATCTTGCATTATCCTGATGGAAGATGATGCGCTTTCTGTTGACTAATTCCAGATGCTTTTCATTGAGGGCTGCTTTTAGTTGGTCTAATTGGCAACAGTACTTGTTGGGATGAATCATTTGGTTTAGCTTATCATAGAGGACGCCCTTCCATATACACAACATTACCTTCTTTGAATGAAGACTGGCCTTTGGTGTGGTTGGTGGTGGGTGATCATTTCACTTGTCCCATGATCTTTTCCATCCCACACGACTGTACAGTACCCAGTTTTCATTGCCCAACAGAATTTGTTTTAAAAAATGGATTTTCATTATGTTTCAGTAGAGAATTGCAAGTAGAAATATGGTCAAGAAGGTTTTTTTTCACTTACAAAGAACCCAAACATCAAAGTGATGAACATGACCAAGCTGCTGCAAATGATTTTCAACACTTGATTTGGATATTTTGGGTATGTTGGCTATCTCCTGTGTGGTGTAACATTGATTGTTCTCAATTAATGTCTTGATTTGATTGCTATCAACTTCAACTGGTCTACCCGATTGTGGAGCGTCATCCAGTGAGGAATCTCCAGCACAAAACTTCAAAAACCACTTTTGACACATGCAGTCACAGCATCTTCTCCATACACGGCACAATTTTTTTTTTTTTGCATTTCAGTTGCATTTTTACCTTTCCTGAAATAATAAAGCATAAATGCCAAAAATGTTGCTTTTTTTCTTTCATCTTCACTACTAAAAGGGCTACACAAAAATTAATCAATTTTGATAAGATTTTTAAAAAATTCACACTGATATGAAAGCTGTCACAATAGAGTCTAACAAAATTGTTTTGAATGAAATTAAGGATACCTAAGTGCTATTAGAGCTATCTTACAGTGAACACTGAATGAACTTTTTGGCCAACCCTCTACCATCAAGGATGTGTTGATTAATGGCCTGGACCACAGGAGTAGGGGACTTTGGGGATCTTCAGAGAAGAAGTGATTAGTGAAGGATGAATGGTCTGCCTGTTACGCCTTCAGCCTTTTCAGAGTGAAGCCACACAAATAAGGACGAGGGCCACAGCTGTACTTTGGGAGGCATGTGTGATGGCCCCATGTCCAGAATCTGTCTGAATCAACTGTCATTTCAATCATTCTGACCTGCAGATCTTTGCTCTTGTGTCCATGACCTGTTTCTACTGTTTTAGCTCTCAAAGCTCATCTCAGACTTCTTTCCAGATACCACTGTGAACCATAGTTTCTTGCTTCAGCTTCAGCTTTCCCCTTAGCCTCCTTTATTCTCTAACCCCATTCACTATGTCTGCCAGCAAAAAACAAATGCTCTCTGCCTAATGCCAAAGTGATCCAGCATCACTTATCTCTCTTGTAATAGGAAAAGAGTAGAAAAAAGAAAATATTCCAGTTTGGAAGGAAGCGAGAAAAGAATTTCAAGCAATAGGGGAAGAGTTTCAAGAGATTTACTTGACCTGTAATACGGGGATGATTATACCTAATTCATGGACTTCCCCGGTGGCTCAGCCAGTAAAGAAACTGCCTGCAATGCAGGAGACCTAGGTCTGATCCCTGGGTTGGGAAGATCCCCTGGAGAAGGGAATGTCAACCCACTCCAGTATTCTTGCCTGGGGAATCTCATGGATAGAGGAGCCTGGTGGGCTACAGTCCATGGGGTTGCAAAGACTTGGACATGACTGAGGGAGTAACACTATATCTAATTTTTAGGGTATAGTGAGATATAAATAAGTGAGAGTATACACATATGTCCAGGACATTGATGGCACATGTAGATACTCAATACATGTTTCTTTTCTTCTTATGCCCATTTGATAGGCAGCTTCTGTCAGAGAAAGTCCACTGTGTCCAGTGGAAGCCAGAGGAGACTCCTTCTATGAGTATGTTCAGAGCTAGCCTCCAGAATGTTACCTGGATAACTGGACTAATGATAACTGAAAACTTTTTGATGATTTCATTAGTTTCTGATTTAACTACTACATCCCACTTCTCCTCTCATGTACCTTGGCAAGGGTCAGTCCTGACACTTGTTCAGACAAGCTCAAGTTACATGGAGAGCTGTTGCAATCTCTGGATGATCAAATCTTTGGGACTAAGAATTCTTACTAAAAAATTTTGTGTTCAAGTATCCCTGTGTGTGCATGTCTGTGTGTTAGTAAAGTATCTGGATAAGGGGAAACCAAAAAAAAAAGGAAGGAAGATAAAGAATGATTGTCCTCAGAATTTCTGTGTGGTTTAGGTCAGGGCTAAATAGAATATATGATATTTGAATATTTGTTGTTGTTGTTCAGTCGCTAAGTTGTGTCTGATTCTTTTGCAACCCCATTGACTGCTGCATGCCAGGCTTCCGTGTCCTTTACCATCTCCCAGAGTTTGCTCAAATTCATGTCCATTGAGTCTGTGATGTTATCCAGCCATCTCATCCTCTGCTGCCCTCTTCTCTTGCCTTCCATCTTTCCCAGCATCAGAGTCTTTTCCAAACACATCAGGTAGCCAAAGTACTGGAGCTTCAGATTCAATATCAGTCCTTCCAATGAATATTTAGGGTTGATTTTCTATAAGATTGACTGGTTTGATCTCACAGTCCAAGGGACTGTCAAGGGTCATCTCTTCCTCCACAATTCAAAAACATCAATTCTTTGCCACTCAGCCTTCTTTCTGGTCCAACTCCCATACCTACTAGGAGTAGATATGACAAATGGGAAAAACCATAGCTTAGACTATGTGGACCTTTGTTGGCAAAGGGATGTCTTTGCTTTTTAAAACGTTGTCTAGGTTTATCATAGCTTTCCTTCCAGGATATTACTATAATTTAAATATTTTTTATATCTGTAGAATTTTTTGCTGAAATAAATCTTGTCTAAACTAGAAGATATATAAGTTCTTACTCTAATATGCAGTTTATAGGCCCAGGAGAAGCACTGACCTCACAAGGACTGTAGTGAGGTCAATTGCTGTCCACGAGAATAAATTCATTGGTATATTTCCCCAAGGCAGCCAGAAGGAGACATAATTCAAGGAATAAGCTCATGTTGTAATCAAGAGTGGAAGCTAAGGTTAGTATCAAGGAGCAAGTACAAGGTGTCGGGTCTAGTGATGTGCACAAGACAATAAAGAGCAGACAAAAGGCAAGAAGCCAAGAGCTAGGGGCAACAGAGACAGTTAGGAAAGCAGACATCAGGTTATAATTTTGTTATTTCAAGCAAGTGTCAGGAAACTAGCAAGGCATATAGTTCTTAATTAACTACAGTTTCAGAATGTTTTCTCTGGCATTTTGGAAATGACACAAATACTTTGCTTGAATAGAAATGGTCTTGATTTATTTTGAACCAAAGAATAATGGAATTGTAGATCTCCAGAGTTTGAAGAAGGGGCATTCAAATTCAATTAATAGAACTATTGCTAATGTTCAATCTACACTTGAGCATCCAAACAATTGACTAATTTGTACAACAGGAAGACTCCCTCCCTCTTGAAATAAACAATGTTTCCTATTTCAGACTCTGGAGGAATGTGAGAATATTCCACACCCTATTGCATCTAATTCCACCTACTTCATACTTCTCTTCATTTACTAGACTGTCTTCCTGAGTTGTGAGAACAAATTTTGTTATCTTGTTTGAAAACTGAAGAATACATAATCTGTCTGGTAATTTCATTAAGTTTATCAAAATATTTCAAGTAGAGATTTGGGGAGACATAGGGGAAATTTAGTGAAAACTAAAAGTTCATTCACCCATGGCTGTGGATGCAGAATGCCTATCAGACTCCTCTGCCCATGGGATTCTCCGGGCAAGAATACTGAAGTGGGTAGCCATCCCCTTCTCCAGATTTTCCCAACCCAGAGATTGAACCCAGGTCTCCTGCATTACAGGCAGATTGTTTACCTTTTGAGTCACCTGGAAAGCCCTAATTAAGGATACTGGGTACTAACTAAGGATTAGTCTTGTTAGTTCAGCATGATTCTGTATATATACAGCAAATTCACAAGGATATGGAAACTTCATTTTTGATGGAACCATCTTGAAAAATTCTGAATCAAAACCAAATATCATTTCTGAGTTAATGAATGCATAGAATTTCCAAGTTGAGATGACTTCTTTGGATTATAGTTTCCATAGGCAGTATTTACATTTGCCTTGACCTAAATTTGGAAGTGGCTAATTGTAAGTGGATCGACTATGTCCATTTTGAATACCTTCATCTGCAAATCTCTGTGATGAGCCAGGTGCCTCTCCTAAATAATTCCCTATGCAGAGGGATGTATTAGAAACAGCTTGTCAAATTGACTAAGAGAGAAACTCAGTGTTGCCTGGTCCATCTCCCTTCACAGACACATTTTGACACAGTGTATTTGAGTGCTAATAATGACATTAGAAGATGTTGGAAAGAGATCTAATTCGGCATGCAGAAGTGACTTTGCTGTCATCTCCTATTTTCTGCGCAATTGACAGCAGATACTTGGGGCTGAATTTTTATTTCAGGTCAAATTTCCAAGGCATGAGGCTGTCTGTTAGAAACAGATAAGACCAAAACCAATACGAAAGCACTTGTTGGAAGTGTCAGTGGTGCTGAGAATTTGAAAGGGATGCTTCAGTTTTCTGTTTAGGACATGACACAACAACATATGTTTTAGCAGCAAGAAAAACCAACCAGCAGCTCCCTGTCATTTTTCCATGGTTCCTACTGGGAAGATTTCAGAAGTCTGATTTCTTCAGGGGATGAGATGATTTTTTTTTTTTTAAAGCATAGTCTCTTTGGTCATTTTATTTTCCCCTAGCCAATATTTCCCAGAATATTTTATACAAGTTCAACTAACACCAGTATTTTTTTTTTTTGAGAACAGGGTCCAATATGCCATACTTGAAGAATTTTAAAATCAAACAATAAATAGTGCTGCATCACTATGATGATGGGCACTAATAAGAAAAATGTTGGACATCAATAAGGTTGAAGGTTTACAAAATCATTCAGATGTGTTGGGTCACTGAATTGAATAGGAAAATATTTTAAAAGTTACTTTGTCCATGTTTTAGATTAGACTCTTAACTATTTTACATTCCCCTGGCTGGCAGACAAGCTCGGGCTTCCTTCTGGTTGTACATGCTAAGTTAATATTCATCTAGTCAAGTTATAGTTAGCAACATCATCATTTTATTGTTAAGAGGCCTGGATGATCTTTTGTCACTTTAAGTTGAATTTGAACCACTTATCCAAAAGTGAGGAGTTTGTTTTATCAATGGAACAGAAGCGTCAACAACAAAGTTAAAATCTGAACACATTCAGAAGCCTAAATTGACAAAATTCTCTCTTTCCTGAATGGAGTGCCATGTACCCAAAGGCATTGTGTATTTCTTCCACACACCCTGAACTCGAAGGCAAGTGCATGTTCCTCTTTTCCATTTTTGTGCCTGCTTTATTTTTATTAGTATTACTATTTAAACATTTCCTGTGGCGTTGAATTCAAATTTGTCATTTTATTTTTCTCCTCCAGAAAAAGTGATTTAAAACCCAACCAGGCACATAAAGGTATGATTTGATGTGGTACCCTCAACCATTTGTCATCATCGATGGTTTGTTCTTTGAAATAGAAGCCTTGGGGAACCCTTAAATTCCAAACCTCATGGGAGACCTGCTTTGCAGTTTGTAACACAAGTGAACCCTCCTGGACTCATTAATCTCAGGAGACCCGTGTCTCATATAGTTCCCATTTTCCAGCAGCTTTGCCTCAGGGGCAAGCACTTTCCTTCTTTTTGCCTTTCTTCTATGTAGCTGAATTTCTTTGCAGTACCCTACATAAACAATGGCTTTTACTACATTATTGCCACAAGCTCTTTCTGTGCACAGATCTCTTTCAAGAGTCTGTGAAATTGTCATTGCTTTGGTCTGTATTTAATCAGCTTGCATAAAACCATACAGCTCTGGGCCTTTTTTACTTTTAAATAGCTGTCATTTTCCTACAACAACAACATTCCTAAATATTGCCTTTTAAAAATTATCTCTTTTGGAAGCTATGTATTGAGAGCTCTGCCATTGCTTAAACTTTTTCAGAAACTTCTCTATTTGAATTTCATCTGGAGTCAGTGTGCAATGTCTATGGAAATATTTCATTGGTATTTAAATTGTCAGCTCATAATTTATAGTCTTCTACAATCTAGCTTTGCCAATAATGCTATTAACCTTTTCTATTAATTATCTGATTATAAGAATTGACCATTTCTAACAATGAAATCTGTCATCAAAGGAAGAAGAACTACACTTTTGTGGAGAGTTAAAAGAATGAATCCTGTTCCCAGACACAGTTCTGAAAAAAGAATTTCAAAATTATCTTAATCTATGGGGTCATCACCAGGATCAAGTGACTTAGTTCTCACAGTCTTCTGTGAGTCTAATTATGTAAATTAATTAGATAAGCTTTGTATATTCATCTAATAATATAACTACACTTTATTCACAATATAACAGCTTTACTTTGGTTGATCATTTTTATTTTTAACTTTCCAGCAAGTACTTGGATCTGTTGGAGCATTGCAACTTACCTGGTTTTCTCAGTTTTACTGGACACATTTCCCATGAATTGGTTATTTCCTAAGTTGGCCCAGATGAAAATGCACACACACATACATACACATACGCATCTCAAAAACATTTCTTTCATCAAGAAATGCTTCAGAGTCTTTTAACCTAATTTCTATATATACTTGTAGCTGATATTTGATATCTCCTGTTTAACATGGTTCTTTTACTATAGCTCTCGCATCACTATATAGTGTGAGGCCACCTCCATGCATGTACAGAAAGTAGTAATCTACCAGAGGACATTTATCACTGGAAGCTTTCTTTTATTCTGGGAGATTGGTATAAGCATTTAAATGATGATTGTCTATCTTTTAAGTTATTCCATGTGCTCTTTTATAAGATGGTAACTTGAAGACAGGAAAAGATACTCTTTTGAATAAGAGCAAGATGGAACAAACTTGGTTATGTGAAACAATGGCTTACAAAGCATTCTGCAAATAGTTAATAGACTGTCTTAGCCATGGCATAAAGTATAACATGACCTCCCTCCATCTCTTTCTTCCAGACTCTGGTGAGGTAGGAGGAGAAGATTAATTATTTATTCTAGTATGAATTCCACCCTGCCAAGCCCTAAGATACAAGGAGGAGCAAACAGTATATAGATGATTTGAAGGCATTGCCAAGTCATCTTCTGGCTAAAACTATTTGAAAATCTCTGTATGTCTTAAACACTGCTGAGCCAGAGATTAAGTCAGGAGGGATTTCTGTGTCTCAGATTCAATACTTGTAGGCACAGAAGGGATAAACCCAGTGAGTAGAGAAGTATAGCCATGTCGAAAGAGGTCAAATACCCCTCAATGAATCCCTTCTGTACCACACATTGTCCCTGGCTACTAAGAAATTCCTTTATATTAAGTAGAGCATCTGATACTTTTACCCCAATATTAAATCCACAAGAAAATCTGATTTAGTTCAAGAAACTCTGTTGTCCCTAGAGACACTATGAAAGTGTAAACCTTAAACAACTGATGTCATTTGTGATTTTTAACCAGCTAGAGTGGTTTCTTTCAAAAGTTAATATTTATCTTGCCATAATATTTACCTTCACACAGTAAGTGCTGCTATTTTCCCATGACTGCAATGAAGAATTGTGGTAAGATAAACTCACCTCTATAAGACAAATGTCAGATGTTTAATGAAAATCACTGGATGAGCATCCCTGCTTTACACTGAATTTACTGATCTTCTGGACTTTCAGTAAGATTTAACTCACAGAATCTTCCAAATATGAGCCTCTATGTTCAAAATGAGGGATTGCAAGTAATTAATTCTGAGAGTGCAAAATCATCTGGCCTGGGGTTGTAGAGATGTGAATTCTCTTTAATGGTCAGGTACTGATTGATTGGGAGAATCTCTTGCTCTTAGTTTAAAATAGTGGATTTTACTAGATGATCTCCAAGATCCTGCCCTTTTCTGAGAATCTATGATTCTATCCTAGTATATGGCCAGCTTGTATATGACCAATGTATGATTATCCATCAAAAATTTCAAACCCCCATATTTGGGGCATAAGACTCTGGATGTGATTTTGAAGATAAGAGAGATCTGAAGTGTATTATCAACCAGCAAGAAATCACACCGTGTTTGAGAGAAAGGGATAGACATATGAAAAGCTAAGTAGGAGCCTACTCTTAGTTAAACCTAAGTATTTTTCTGGAAGAAATTGAAAAGAGATGGATGCTTGATTGGTCCTGGAAAATTTGATTTATGATTACAAACAGTTAGGGCTCTTTTCCATAAAGTGCTCTATCGAACCTCTCATGGTTCTCTTTGAGAATGTAGTGAGGAGTTGAAGTTCTGGAGTGGAGTGAAGAACCACTCAACTCAGCTTTGAGGAGAACTTATCTACTTAAGAGTATTGGGTTTCCTTGTCAAATCTAATTTGAAGGTGAGTACTTCTCTAAAATGTTTGAGAGCCTTTGGTTTAGTCAATCCATTTTCTCAGGGTAGTAAACACATCTCACCTCCCACTTAATCAAAATCATTCCTCCCTCTATTCCAAACCTCCTGCACAGCACACTCCTTGTAGAACTCCTATGGACTGAATTATGTTTCTCTCAAATTCATATGTTGAGGTCCTAAACCCAATGCAACAGTTTGGAGGTGGAGTTTTTAGGCCGTAATTAAGGTTGCATGTGTGTTAAGTCGCTACAGTCATGTCTGACTCTCTGCGACCCCTTGAACTGTAGCTCACCAGGCTGCTTTGTCCATGGGATTCTCCAGGCAAGAGTACTGGAGTGCAATGCCATTCCCTTCTCTGGGGGAATCTGACCCAGGGTTCAAACCTGGGTCTCTTGCATTGCAGGGAGATTCTTTTTCATATGAGGGAAAGAATCAAGGTTAAATGAAGTCATAAGTATAAGACCTTGATCCAATAGGATTAGTGTCCTTATAAGAAGAGATACAAGAGAGCTGTCTCTCCCTCCCCAAGAGCACACACCTAGAACCGCTATGTGAGGACATGGCAGAGTCTGAAAGTCAGGAAGAGAGTTCTCACCAGAAATGGAATAAGCCAGGTCTTGGACTTCTAGGTTCCAGAACTGTGAGGAAATAAATTTATGTTGTAGAAGGCACCCATTCTATGTTATTTTGTTGTGGCAGCCTGAGCAGGCTAAGAATACTAACCCAGGCCAAACAAGGAGCAGAGATTTCTCTTTAAATCACTTTCTTGAGAGTATGTCTTTAAGTAGATCAGTATGAATAATTGAAATAAAAACCAAATGCAGTATGTCACTAACGTTGAGCAACTGTTGCTGTGTGTGTGTATGCATAGTATTTATAGTCTGTTGTGCTTAAGAATGAAATGTTAAATGGCAGCTCTAGGAATATGAGCTCTGAACAGTGAACGTGAACAGTCACACAAAAACTATGATGTGTATGTGCTGTGCATATTAGCTCACCTATGAATTTGACCTCTGGAGAGAATTGTAACTCACCAGCACTTTGTGGGAATGCAAAAAAAAAAAAAAAAAAAAAATCAGAAATAACAAAATTGCTAAGAGGTAGGTGGCAAAATGTTATTATTATCATTTTATAGAGGAGCAAAAAATGTGCAGCTGAAAGGTCAAGTATCTTGTTCAAAGTGACACAGAATAGTAGAGTTGAGCCCTGGAATTATTAACTTCTGTTTTCTAATCTAGTGGACCTGAGGTTATAGAATCCAACTAGGAAGGTCAAAAATATCAGTTTTATGATATGAGGCAGTTATGCTACACGGTTGCTCCTGTTCTTTTGTCCCCTCACCTGGGAGCCACTTGATGACTTTAGTCTCAGCAACTTCCCCCATCCTGAGGAACTGCACCTGAAACAAGAGACCATATTAACAGCCAGTACCTCCCACTGTTATGAATTTCAGATCCCCTGCTCTCTAGGCCATTCAATAGCTGTAGCTAATCAGAATCTCTTTTTGTTGAATCTGTGTTTCCTTTGTTGGGGAATAGCCTGGTGATCTCTTGAGAGGGGATTCTGGTGGGAACACCTGGGAAAGCCATTTAATACTAAATATTAGAAGCAGTCAGCTTGGCCTCTGACGGGCATGCTTGGTCCTCACACTCTGCCGTGAGCCCACAGCTTCTGGGATATTGTGTTAATGTCTAGATCTCCATTTGAAGAAGAGACTTGATAAAATGCCTCTGCAAAGGACTTTGCAATAAGCAATCAATAGTTCTTTTCTTTAGCCTCCCCAAAGTTTTGGCACCTTTGATCATGACTTCCCTTAAATTCTCTTTCCCTGGCTCAGGAATGACAATAGCCACTCCCTTTCTTTATTGGCTTCTGTGTGATACCTACCAAATATGGAGGGGAGTCTCCAATTCAGGGATTTATAAAAATTACAAAATGATGCTGAGAGCAACAGAACTCATATCCTAGATTCAGGACTCCTTGCCATGTTGTTATATGGTTAATTCAGGCATAAATATATCCAACAAAAAGTGAAAGGTGTGTAGTAGAGTTCTGGTTTCAACTTTCAGTTGCTTCTCGTAGGAAATCTGGTGAGAAATGTTACCCTTTGTGACTAAGGAAATAGGTGGTGTTGGTTCAGTTTGTGATTATTATTCTTACGGATTTTGATAATCTTTTCTTTGTGTACCTTTATATATTTTGCTGGAATTTTTTGCGTCAGTTTCAATGTCTTTATTACTACTTTCACATTATTCTGAAACTCTATATTCAGTTCAGTACAGTTCAGTTCAGTCACTCAGTCGTGTCTGACTCTTTATGACCCCATGAATCGCAGCATGCCAGGCCTCCCTGTCCATCACCAACTCCCGGAATTTACTCAAACACATGTCCATCGAGTCAGTGATGCCACTAGCCATCTCATCCTCTGTCATCCCCTTCTCCTCCTGCCCCCAATCCCTCCAAGCATCAGGGTCTTTTCCAATGAGTCAACTCTCTGCATCAGGTGGTCAAAGTATTCAGCATCAGTCCATCCAATGAACACCCAGGACTGATCTCCTTTAGGATGGACTGGTTGGATCTCCTTGAAGTCCAAGGGACTCTCAAGAGTCTTCTCCAACACCACAGTCCAAAAGCATCAATTCTTCGGCACTCAGCTTTCTTCACAGTCCAACTCTCACATCCATACATGACCACTGGAAAAACCATAGCCTTGACCAGACTGACCTTTGTTGGCAAAGTAATATCTCTGCTTTTTAATATGCTATCTATGTTGGTCATAACGATCCTTCCAAGGAGTAAGCGTCTTTTAATTTCATGGTTGCAGTCACCATCCGCAGTGATTTTGGAGCCCCCAAAAATAAAGTCTGACACTGTTTCCACTGCCTCCCCATCTACTTCCCATACAGTGATGGGACCAGATGCCATGATCTTAGTTTTCTGAATGTTAAGCTTTAAGCCAACTTTTTCACTCTCCTCTTCCACTTTCATCAAGAGGCTTTTCAGTTCCTCTTCACTCTCTGCCATAAGGGTGGTGTCATCTGCATATCTGAGGTTATTGATATTTCTCCCGGCAATCTTGATCCAGCTTGTGCTTCTTCCAGCCCAGCGTTTCTCATGATGTACGCTGCACATAAGTTAAATAATCAGGGTGACAATATACAGCCCTGATGTACTCCTTTTCCTATTTGGAACCAGTCTGTTGGTCCATGTCCAGTTCTAACTGTTGCTTCCTGACCTGCATACAGGTTTCTCAAGAGGCAATCAGGTGGTCTGGTATTCCCATCTCTTTCAGAATTTTCCACAGTTTATTGTGATCCACACAGTCAGTGGCTTTGGCATCATCAATAAAGCAGAAATAGATGTTTTTCTGAAACTCTCTTGCTTTTTTGATGATCCGGCAGATGTTGGCAATTTGATCTCTGGTTCCTCTGCCTTTTCTAAAACCAGCTTGAACATCTGGAAGTTCTCGGTTCACATATTGCTGAAGCCTGGCTTGGAGAATTTTGAGCATTACTTTACTAGCGTGTGAGATGAGTGCAATTGTGCGGTAGTTTGAGCATTCTTTGGGATTGCCTTTCTTCGGGATTGGAATGAAAACTGACCTTTTCCAGTCCTGTGGCCACTGCTGAGTTTTCCAAATTTGCTGGCATATTGAGTGCACTTTTATAGCATCATCTTTTAGGATTTGAAATAGCTCAGCTGGAATTCCATCACATCCACTAGCTTTGTTTGTAGTGATGCTTTCTAAGGCCCACCTTACTTCACATTCCAGGATGTCTGGCTCTAGGTGAGTGATCATGCCATCGTGATTATCTGGCTCGTGAAGATCTTTTTTGTATAGTTCTTCTGTGTATTCTTGCCACCTCTTCTTAATATCTTCTGCTTCTGTTAGGTCCATACCATTTCTGTCCCTTATCCAACCCATCTTTGCATGAAATGTTCCTTTGGTATCTCTAATTTTTTGGAGAGATCTCTAGTCTTTCCCATTCTGTTGTTTTCTTCTATTTCTTTACATTGATACCTGAGGAAGGCTTTCTTATCTCTCCTGGCTATTCTTTGGAACTCTGTATTCACATGGGAATATCTTTCCTTTTCTCCTTTGCTTTTCACTTCTCTCATTTTCACAGCTATTTGTAAGGCCTCCTCAGATAACCATTATGCCTTTTTGCATTTCTTTTCCATGGGGATGGTCATGATCCCTGTCTCCTGTACAATGCCATGGACCTCCGTCCATAGTTCATCAAGCTCTCTGTCTATCAGATCTAGTCCCTTAAATCTATTTCTCACTTTCACTGTATAGTCATAAGGGATTTGATTTAGGTCATACCTGAATGGTCTAGTGTTTTTCCCTACTTTCTTCAGTTTAAGTCTGAATTTGGCAATAAGGAGTTCATGATCTGAGCCACAGTCAGCTCCTGATCTTGTTTTTGCTGACTGTATAGAGCTTCTCCATGTTTGGCTGCAAAGAATATAATCAATCTGATTTTGGTGTTGACCATCTGGTGATGTCCATGAGTAGAGTCTTCTCTTGTGTTGTTGGAAGAGGGTATTAGTTATGACTTGCGCGTTCTCTTGGCAAAACTCTATTAGCCTTTGCCCTGCTTCATTCTGTACTCCAAGGCTAAATTTGCTTGTTATTCCTAGTGTTGCTTGACTTCCTACTTTTGCATTCCAGTTGCCTATAATGAAAAGGACGTCTTTTTTGGGTACTAGTTCTAAAAGGTCTTGTAGGTCTTCATAGAACCATTCAACTTCAGCTTCTTCAGCGTTACTGGTTGGGGCCCCTGCCTGTTTACAGACTATAGTACTATAGAATTTATTATTGAACAATATCCACACATACGTGAACCTTCAAGTTCAAATCCATGTTTTTAAAGGGTCAACTTTCTCTTGTTATAAATGTTCTGTTTTATTATCAGTTGTTTTTAATCTGTTCCTGTGCCTAAACTATAAATTAAACTTTACTGGAGGTATGAATGCATGGGGGAAGTAAGTAGTACGTGTAGGATTTGCTATTATGTGCAGTTTCAGGCACGTTGGGGGTCTTGGAACATATCCCTCATGGATAAGGGGGGACTACTGTACAATACTATCAAATGTCTTTTTTTCTTTCTTTCTTATTTCTAATTTATTGAATTATTTAATGAGGGAAGCAGAATTCTAAGGTAGTCCTTAATATTCCTGGTTCCTATTGTACATTCCCCTTCATGGATCACTGCCTTGCTCTGGTGAAGAGGCTTGCATAACTCAGTGAAGCTATGAGCCATGCCATGCAGGGTCACCCAAGACAGATGGGTCATAGTGAAGAGTTCTGACAAAATGTGATCGACTGGAGAAGGGAATGGCAACCCACTCCCATGTTCTTGCCAGGAGAACCATATGAACAGTATGAAAAGACAAAAACGTATGACACTGAAAGATGAACCCCCTATGTCAGAAGGTGTCCAATATGCTACTGAGGAAGAGCAGAGGGCAATTGCTAATAGCTCCAGGAAGAATGAAGCAACTGGGCAAAAGCAGAAATGACACTCAGCTGTGTTTGTGTCTGGTGGTGAAAGTAAAGTCCAGTGCTGTAAAGAACAATATTACATAGGAAGCTGGAATGTTAGGTCCATGAATCAAGGTAAATTGGATGTCATCAAGCAGGAGATGGCAAGATTGATTATTGACATCTGAGGAATCAGTGAACTAGAATGGATGCGAAAGGGTGAATTTAATTCCAATGACTATTATATCTACTACTGTGGCAAGAATCCCTTAGAAGAAATGGAGTAGCCCTCAGAGTCAACAAAAGAGTCAGAAATGCAGTACTTGAGTGCAACCTCAAAAACAACAGAATGATCTTGGTTCATTTCCAAGGCAAATCATTCAACATCATGGTAATCCAAGTCTATACCCCAACCACTAATGCCAAAGAAGCTGAAATAAAGGCTATGGTTTTTCCAGTGGTCATGTATGGATGTGAGAGTTGGACTGTGAAGAAAGCTGAGTGCTGAAGAATTGATGCTTTTGGACTGTGATGTTGGAGAAGACTCTTGAGAGTCCCTTGGACTTCAAGGAGATCCAACCAGTCCATCCTAAAGGAGATCAGTCCTGGGTATTCACTGGAAGGACTGATGCTGAAGCTCAAACTCCAATACTTTGGCCACCTGATGTGAAGAGCTGACTCATTTGAAAAGACCCTGATGCTGGAAGGGATTTGGGGCAGGAGGAGAAGGGGACGACAGAGGATGAAATGGCTGGATGGCATCACCAACTTGATGGACATTAGTCTGAGTAAACTGTGGGGGTTGGTGATGGACAGGGAGGCCTGGCGTGCTGCGCAATTCATGGGGTTGCAAAGAGTTGGACATGACTGAGCGACTGAACTGAACTGAACTGATGAAGACCTATAACACCTTCTACAACTAACACCAAAAAGAGATGTCCTTTTCATCATAGGGGGTTGGAATACAAAAATAAGAAGTCAAGAGATACCCAAAAAAACCGGCAATTTTAACCCTGAAGTACAAAATGAAGCAGGGCAAAGGCTAACAGAGTTTTGTCAAGAGAACATGTTGGTCATAATAAGCACCCTTTTCCAACAACCTAAGAGATGAATCTACACATGAACATCACCAGATAGTCAACACCGAAATCAGATTTTTGCAGCTGAAGTTGAAGAAGCTCTATATAGTCAGCAAAAACAAGACCAGGAGCTGACTGTGTCTCAGATCTTGAGCTTCTTATTGCAAAATTCAGGCTTAAATTGAAAAATGTAGGGAAAACCACTAGGCTATTCAGGTATGACTTACATCAAATCTCTTATGATTATACAGTGGAGCTGATGAATAGATTCAAGGGATTATATCTGGTAGACAGAATACCTGAAGAACTATGAATGGAAGTTCATAACATTGTACAGGATGCACTGACCAAAACTACCCCAAAGAAAATGAAATGTAAGAAGGCAAAGTGAATGTCTGAGGAGGCTTTACAAATAGCTGAGAAATGAAGAGAAGTGAAAGGCAAGGAAGAAAGGGAAAGATATATCCGATTGAATGCAGAGTTCCAAAGAATAGCAAGGAGAGATAAGAAAGCCTTCTTAAGTGAACAATGCAGAGAAACAGAGGAAAACAATAGAATGGGAAAGACTAGAGATCTCTTCAAGAAAATTGGACATATCAAGGGAACATTTCATGCAAGGATGGGCGTGATAAAAGACAGAAATGGTAAGGTCCTAACAGAAGCAAAAGAGTTTAAGAAGAGGTGGCAAGAATACACAGAAGAACTATACAAAAAAGGTCTTAATGACCTGGATAACCACAATGGTGTAGTCACTCACCTAGAGCCAGACATCCTGCAATGTAAAGTCAAGTGGGCTTTAGGAAGCATTATTACAAACAAATCTAGTGGAAGTGATGGAATTCTATCTAAGCTATTCAAAATCCTAACAGATGATGCTGTTAAAGTGCTACATTCAATACATCAGCAAATTTGGAAAACTCATCAGTAGCCACAAGACTGGAAAAGGCCAGTTTTCATTCCAATCCTAAGGAAGAGTAGTGCCAAAGAATGTCAAACTACCATACAATTGCACTCATTTCACTTGCTAGCAAAGTAATGCTCAAAATCCTTCAAGCAAGGCTTCAAGAGTATGTGATCTGAAAACTTTCAGATGTACAAGCTAGGTTTCAAAGAGGCAGAGGAACCAGAGATCAAATTGCCAGCATTCATTGGATCATGGAAAAAGCAAGGGAATTTAAAAAAAAAAATCTGCTTCATTGACGGTGCTAATGCCTTTAACTGTGTGGATCACAACAAACTGGAAAATTCTTAAAGTGATGGGAGTACCAGAGCACCTTTCCTGCCTCCTGAGAAACCTGTATGCAGTTTAAGAAGCAACGGTTAGAACCGGACATGGAACAGCTGACTGGTTCCAAGTTGGAAAAGAAGTACAACAAGGCTATATATTGTTTCCCTGCTTATTTAACTTCTGTTCAGAGTATGTCATGAGAAATGCCAGGATGGATAAATCACAATCTGGAATCAAGATTGTTGGGAGAAATACCAACAATCTCAAATATGCAGATGATACCACTCTAATGACAGAAAGTGAAGAACTAGAGAGCCTCTTGATGAGTGCGAAAGAGAAGAAGGAAAACCTGACCTGAAGCTCAGCATTAACCAACTAAGATCCTGGCATCTAGTCCCATCACTTCATGGCAAATAGGTGGGAAAAAGTGGAAGTAGTGACAGATTTTATTTTCTTTGGCTCCAAAATCAACACAGACAGTGACTGCAGCCATGTATATTTTGCTATAGCCCATTCAACTGCATGAATACAGGGTTGAAGTCAGAGGAGAGTTGACTAAACAGCAGCCTATCAAAGCAACAAGTGTTTGAAGCAGAAGTGCCCATGTGATTTACAATGGAGTGGTGGATGAGGGAGTTTAAAGTGGATAAGGAGGGAAGTGAAGGCATAAAGTGTTAAAATTTATTGAAAGGTTGTAGTTTCATCACCATTAGAGATACTGACAGGTCCAAAAATTTGTTAAGATGGGGGTGTAAAAGGAATGAACTGGAAAGATTGGAGATAGTAGAGTAAGGGGCATGAGACTGGAATTAGAGAAAGATTTTATTATTGGTGATGATAGGGTTTAGAGTGCAACCATTAAAAGAAAGTAGCAAGTTAGGGGGAAATACAAGACCGATGAAAGAAATGCCCTAAATCATTGAGAGATCAACTTGTTACGGGATCATTTACATACTTACCAAAAAAAAAGGAGGTCTAAGTACCAGTATGAGTGTGAGCCAGGAATTAAAATGAGAAGAAATGACCAGGCTGTGAGTGGGGACAAGGATTGCCATAGAATGGCAGCAATAATGAACAGTAGAGTGACACAGTCTGCTGAGATTCAAAGGTTTTTTTTTTTTTTTTTTTCTTTATGAGAAAAGGGAAGGGAGGATGGTCTGAGAGCTGCAAAGAAAAGCTAGAGATCATTTATCCATGTACAACCCAGTAGCACAAGAGCTGTATGAGAAAAGCGTTGTCCCCATTTGAGAGAGCTTCAGGGGAAGCAGTGACCCCCAGGGAAGAGCCAGATTCTAGTTAGAGTAAGAATGTGAAAGGAATGCTCAGAGAAAACATTCTGATTACTAATTGGACTTCCCAGTGACCTTCCTTAGAGAATCCAAGTAGAGAGGCCAGCATACTCCATGTATTTTGAAGGCTATCATCCAAAAAAATGATATTTAACCTATTTTTTTGTTAGTATCCATAACACTAGATACAAGAGAAAATTTGTCCTTGGGGTATGTTCTTCTTACACATTCCGACTGAAATGGGCCATGGAAATGCTGATTATTTAGCTAAGGTTTGGACTGAGCAAATAATCTTTAACTACATAATTGCCTTTGATAGATCAAAAGTGGGAAAAGCAATCTGCATGCTGGGCTGTGACTTCATAGGCTTACATATTTGAAAGGTGTTAGGGGGGTAGAACACCAAAGCTTGTAGATTACTTATTATTATAAAGGTCAGAAATAGAAATTGTGCAGGAGGAATGGTCTTGTGAAACTTTCCTGAGCTGTTGAAAGTGGTTTACAAACATACAACACTAAAGGAAAGACTCGCCTTGTAAATATACTTGCTTATTTTTGTTAATTTCCTCTATGTAATAAAATGCCTTTTATTTTGTTGGACAGTAATTAAAGTTTTAACTTTCTTCCAATTGACATGCCATGAGCAATAAATTATGCACAGTGCTGCTAAAAACAAGCCAGTTTAAGGGGTAAAAGGTAATAATTGCCAAAGACCAGAATTACAGTCAACATTAAAACAGAAAATGTTAGCCCACAGCTCTTCACCTGTCTCTGTTACTACCAGGATGGCGATTGGTATTTATAAGCAGAACATGCCCCAAATTGTTGGCGCTGATGTGCTAAGAACATAGAAGAAAGCACAGTTCAGTTCAGTCGCTCAGTCGTGTCCGACTCTTTGCGACCCCATGAATCTCAGCACGCCAGGCTTCCCTGTCCATCACAAACTCCCGGAGTTTACTCAAACTCATGCCCATCGAGTCGGTGATGCCATCCAGCCATCTCATCCTCTGTTGTCCCCTCCTCCTCCTGCCCCCAAACCCTCAAAGCATCAGGGTCTTTTCCAATGAGTCAACTCTTCACATGAGGTGGCCAAAGTATTGGAGTTTGAGCTTAAGCATCAGTCCTTCCAATGAACACCCAGGACTGATCTCCTTTAGGATGGACTGGTTGGATCTCCTTGCAGTCCAAGGGACTCTCAAGAGTCTTCTCCAACACCACAGTTCAAAAGCATCAATATTTCGGTGTTCAGCTTTCTTCACAGTCCAACTCTCACATCCATACATGACCGCTGGAAAAACCATAGCCTTGACCAGACTGACCTTTGTTGGCAAAGTAATGTCTCTGCTTTATAATATGCTATCTACATTGGTCATAACTTTCCTTTCAAGGAGTAAGCATCTTTTAATTTCATGGCTGCAGTCAGAAGAAAGCACAAGGCTAGAATAAACCTTACTTTTCCCTCATGCCTTTCCATGCCTTATAACTCAGGGTCCTGACTGTCCTTTGTATGATTTCTCTACCTACTTCAACATCAACACATTTGTCTTTTATTGCTCCTCTAACCGGAATATATCTAATTCCATTTTCCAAATTCTATTTAAAGTAATGCCCTAAAAACTCTGCTTATTTTCAACCTTTATTTTGTTGAGAAGTTCTAAATGGGAATTTGAAGATAAAATTCGAGTAAGTTATAAGGGAGAAATGGATTTTGCGGTACTGGATTGTCTAAACTTGACCCACTGGTTATTTTGCTTTCTACTATTTTTGTGTGTTTGTGCCCTGGGTTCAGTTCAGTTGAGTTCAGTCTCTCAATTGCGTCTGACTCTTAGCGACCCCATGAATCGCAGCATGCCAGGCCTACCTAACCATCACCAACTCTCGGAGTTTACTCAAACTCATGTCCATCGAGTCAGTGATGCCATCCAGCCATCTCATCCTCTGTCGTCCCCTTCTCCTCCTGCCCCCAATCCCTCCCGGCATCGGGGTCTTCTCCAATGAGTCAACTCTTCACATGAGGTTGCCAAAGTATTGGAGTTTCAGCTTCAGCATCAGTCTGTCCAATGAACACCCAGGACTGATCTCCTTTAGGATGGACTGGTTGGATCTCCTTGCAGTCCAAGGGACTCTCAAGAGTCTTCTCCAACACCACAGTTCAAAAGCATCAATATTTCGGTGTTCAGCTTTCTTCACAGTCCAACTCTCACATCCATACATGACCGCTGGAAAAACCATAGCCTTGACCAGACTGACCTTTGTTGGCAAAGTAATGTCTCTGCTTTATAATATGCTATCTACATTGGTCATAACTTTCCTTTCAAGGAGTAAGCATCTTTTAATTTCATGGCTGCAGTCAGAAGAAAGCACAAGGCTAGAATAAACCTTACTTTTCCCTCATGCCTTTCCATGCCTTATAACTCAGGGTCCTGACTGTCCTTTGTATGATTTCTCTACCTACTTCAACATCAACACATTTGTCTTTTATTGCTCCTCTAACCGGAATATATCTAATTCCATTTTCCAAATTCTATTTAAAGTAATGCCCTAAAAACTCTGCTTATTTTCAACCTTTATTTTGTTGAGAAGTTCTAAATGGGAATTTGAAGATAAAATTCGAGTAAGTTATAAGGGAGAAATGGATTTTGCGGTACTGGATTGTCTAAACTTGACCCACTGGTTATTTTGCTTTCTACTATTTTTGTGTGTTTGTGCCCTGGGTTCAGTTCAGTTGAGTTCAGTCTCTCAATTGCGTCTGACTCTTAGCGACCCCATGAATCGCAGCATGCCAGGCCTACCTAACCATCACCAACTCTCGGAGTTTACTCAAACTCATGTCCATCGAGTCAGTGATGCCATCCAGCCATCTCATCCTCTGTCGTCCCCTTCTCCTCCTGCCCCCAATCCCTCCAAGCATCAGGGTCTTTTCCAATGAGTCAGCTCTTCACATGAGATGGCCAAAGTACTGGAGTTTGAGCTTCAGCATCAGTCCTTTCAATGAACACCCAGCACTGATCTCCTTTAGGATGTATTGGTTGGATCTCCTTGAAGTCCAAGGGACTCTCAAGAGTCTTCTCCAACACCACAGTCCAAAAGTATCAATTCTTCGGCACTCAGCTTTCTTCACAGTCCAACTCTTACATCCATACATGACCACTGGAAAAACCATAGCCTTGACCAGACTGACCTTTGTTGGCAAAGTAATGTCTCTGCTTTTTAATAAGCTATCTAGGTTGGTCATAACTTTCCCTCCAAGGAATAAGTGTCTTTTAATTTCATGGTTGCAATCACCATCTGCAGTGATTTTGGAGCCCAAAAAAATAAAGTCTGACACTGTTTCCACTGTCTCCCCGTCTATTTCCCACAAAGTGATGGGACCGGATACCATGATCTTAGTTTTCTGAATGTTAAGCTTTAAGCCAACTTTTTCACTCTCCTCTTTCACTTTCATCAAGAGGCTTTTTAGTTCCTCTTCACTTTTCTGCCATAAGGGTGGTGTCATCTGCATATCTGAGGTTATTGATATTTCCCGGCAATCTTGATTCCAGTTTGTGCTTCCTCCAGCCCAGCGTTTCTCATGATGTACCCTGCACATAAGTTAAATAATCAGGGTGACAATATACAGCCTTGATGCACTCCTTTTCCTATTTGGAACCAGTCTGTTGTTCCATGTCCAGTTCTAACTGTTGCTTCCTGACCTGCATACAGGTTTCTCAAGAGGCAGGTCATGTGGTCTGAAGGTGGCTAATAACATCTTCACTTCCACCCAGCGTTCACTCATCTAAGATGGAGTTAGCTGGTTGTGGTTTACATTTCCTCTTTTTCCAGGGAACTTTTACGGCTGCACCATGGTTAGGGTATAGCTGGATCATTAGAGATGAGGTTCTTTCCATTCATTCCTTTGATAGATGAGCATATACACTATTTTTGCTCATCTTACTCTGCCAAGTATGAATATATATATGTATAAATTATATTTTTAGCACCAAGAATTTGAGAGAACTTATATCCATTTAGCTATTTCAAATCCTAAAAGATGATACTGTGAAAGTGCTGCACTCAATATGTCAGCAAATTTGGAAAAGTCAGCAGTGGCCACAGGACTGTAAAAGGTCAGTTTGCATTCCAATCCCTAAGAAAGGCAATGCCAAAGAATGCTCAAATTACTGCACAATTGATCTCACATGCTAGTAAAGTAATGCTCAAAATTCTCCAAGCCAGGCTTCAGCAATACTTGAACCAGGAACTTCTAGATGTTCAAGCTGGTTTTAGAAAAGGCAGAGGAACCAGATATCAAATTGCCAATATCCGCTAGATCATCAAAAAAGCAAGAGAGTTCCAGAAAAACATCTATTTCTGCTTTTTTGACTATGCCAAAGCCTTTGACTGTGTGGATCACAATACACTGTGGAAAATTCTGAAGGAGATGGGAATACCAGACCACCTGACCTGCCTCTTGAGAAATCTGTATGCAGGTCAGGAAGCAACAGTTAGAACTGGACATGGAACAACAGACTGGTTCCAAATAGGAAAAGGAGTACGTCAAGGCAATATATTGTCATCCTGCTTATTTAACTTATATGCAGAGTACATCATGAGAAACGCTGGGCTGGAGGAAGCACAAACTGGAATCAAGATTGCCGGGAGAAATATCAATAACCTCAGATATGTAGATGACACCACCCTTATGGCAGAAAAGTGAAGAAAAACTAAAGAGCCTTTTGATGAAAGTGAAAGAGGAGAGTGAAAAAGTTGGCTTAAAGCTTAACATTCAGAAAACTAAGATCATGGCATCTGGTCCCATCACTTCATAGTAAATAGATGGGGAAACAGTGGAAATAGTGGCTGACTTTATTTTTTTGGGGCTCCAAAATCACTGCAGATGGTGATTGCAGCCATGAAATTAAAAGACACTTACTCCTTGGAAGGAAAGTTATGACCAACCTAGACAGTGTATTAAAAAGCAGAGACATTACTTTGTCCATAAAGTTTCATCTAGTCAAGGCTATGGTTTTTCCAGTGGTCATGTATGGGTATGAGAGTTGGACTATAAAGAAAGCTGAGCACTGAAAAATTGATGCTTTTGAACTGTGGTGTTGGAGAAGACTCTTGAGAGTCCCTTGGACTTCAAGGAGATCCAACCAGTCCATCCTAAAAGACATCAGTCCTGGGTGTTCATTGGAAGGCCTGATGTTGAAGCTGAAACTCCAATACTTTGGCCATCTCATGTGAAGAGCTGACTCATTTGAAAAGACCCTGATGCTGGAAAGATTGAGGGCAGGAGGAGAAGGGGACAACAAAGGATGAGATGGTTGGATGGCATCAGTGACTCAACGGACATGGGTATGTGTAGACTCCAGCAGTTGATGATGGACAGGGAGGTCTGGTGTGCTGCAGTCCATGGGGTCACAAAGAGTTGGACACAACTGTGCAACTGAACTCTACTGAACTAAACTGATATCCATTTAGAAATATTTATTGAGAAATACTTTTATGGCTGTTGCTCACAGAAGGAATATATGGGTCCCCATAAAAAGGATTACCAAATTCTCCCTCTGCCTACCTCCTCACTTTCTCTTTCTTGCATTGGTGAGGGAATGAAGTAGCATTACACCATAATTTAAAATGAGTCAATTTTCACCATTATTTAAAACATACAAACGCTTTCTTTCTTGCTGATTAATTGTGGAGAAAGTCTCAAGGTCACCACTCTGAACAATATTTTTCACTGGCAATACTATAGGTATGTTATTTTTAATCCTCTTAAATAGGGCTTACATCTTCTATCTCAAAAGTCTCAATGATTTTAGCCCAGAACTTTATGGCCGCAAAGTAAGCGTAGACATCATAGAGAATTGCACTACATATTGGGGCTTCCCTGGTGGTCAAATGGTAAAGAATTTGCCTGCAATGCAGGAGACCCAGGTTTGATTCCTGGGTTGGGAAGATACCCTGGAGAAGGAACCCCACCTCTAGATCCTCTCTTCCATCCTTTTTTAAAAAATTCACTGTTATCAACTTATTTTATGATCATATACAGCAGGCACATGAGCAACTGAAGTTGTATTTACAATTACTCCAGGTTTTAATCTACATTTGTATAATGATTTTCTTATTTTTAAGAAGGGAGCCTCAGATGGAAACTTGAAGAAAGGAAGCATGTATAATAACTTTATTCTTTATGACACTTCCAGTATAGAGAAGTCAGTTGTAGATTTACAAGATTTTAGTAAATCCTCTACTTCTTCAAAGTTTATTTTGGGGTAGAGCTATGGAGCATGTAAATGAACTGAATACTATGATTAAGCCATTATATTTTCCATTTATTTCCATTTGAAGATCTGAGTCACCATCTTGCAAACATTTTTGAACACAAATTAAAATTTAACACATATAAGAATTGATGTGGAAAATGGTAGAAACATCTGACTTCATAAAGAATAATTTTTAAATTGTCAAGTTATTTATTCAATGTCCCTTAGGTGTCTACTTCTCTTATAGGGAATATGAGAATTATACAAGAAATATAAATTATTGTCTTTACTCCAAAAATGCATCTTGTTGAGGTACAATATGTATATTGTTATGCTAAAGATGTCAAAATTAGTGGTATAAACCACTAGTTAGTTAGGGAGTCTGAGACTCTGCATTTATAAAAAACTCCCGGGTGAAATGATACTGGACCATGGACCACATTCTGAGTTGGAAAGATATAGATCAACATTGTCCAATAGAAGTATAATTTGAATTAGAAATGTAAGCCACATATGTGGCTAACTTTCCTAGTGGTCATATGAAAAAAGTAAAAAGAAATAGTTGAAATTAATCTTATTATTATTATTTTGATTTAATCCCTGTGTTAGGAAGATCCCCTGGAGAAGGAAATGGCAACCCACTCCAGTATCTTTGCTTGGAAAATTCCATGGACAGAGGAGCCTGGCAGGCTACAGTCCATGGAGTCACAAAGAGTAGGACACGACTGAGTGACTAACACACCTAAATCACTTTGTCTTCAAAATCCAGTGTATGGTTTATGCTCACAGAACATCTCTGTTCAATGCAACCACATTTCAAGTGCCCCATAGCCACATGTGGCTGAACAGAGAAAATAGAGATAATATGTGCCATGGAACTGCAAGCAGAAAAAAGGAAAATCAATGGACAGAGAGGAGGAGATGGCAGGAAGTTTGACATTGAAGGCTAGATACAATTTGTGAAAAAGCTGGTGGGGTTTAGAGTAGGACAACTTCAAATAGAGTATTTGATGGATTTAGCTCATTCAGAAGTTTAATGATATCCAGACCTCAAAGTTTTGAAGAGAAGTGAATAGGATTTATGTTCTAGCCAAAATCCCAGTAAGATAAATAGATTCTTACCTTACATCTGCCTTGAACTGTGAACAAGATATTAAAAAACAGTGGTGTCCAATTTGTTGGACTTGAGAGAATTGTATCCATTTGGTAAGAAGGTCCACCTCGCTGGGTGTCTAAATAAAACCAATCAATCCCCAAAAGATGTCACTGAGACCCTTCTCTGTGTTGCATGAGGCTCTTTAGGTGTCCACCACTTCTGTTAAATTTCCTTTCCATTTTCAGTGTGTATGCTTTTAGAAAGAAATTTGTCAGAAAGAGGAGTTGATGTATCTTGGCCTTTGTGGCTATCAATGAAGGTGATATCATTTAAACTAAGGGTTCTTGTGAGAATAGGCTATTATAAGGAATATAAAGCTTGGCTCATTACTGATAACCAGCGGGTGATTGCTTCTATGTCTATAATACTTCTTATCAGTATCAATGATGATGTTACCATCTTTAAACCCCACCTACATTAAATGGAAGCATTGCCTGGGTGTACAGTCTATACTGAAAATTACAATTGAGGGCTACAGCCTTATCTGCACCAGGCAAAGCTTTCTCTCACTCTCTCACTCATTTACTAAGTTACTAAAAGCGGAACCCCATATTCTGGTTGCTCTAAATCCACGACGATTATCAACATAGTTAGTTCTTCTCTCCCAGAAGTTGTTCCTGGGCTTCAAGACATCCAAGCTGACTCACTAGCAGACTTCCCAGCAGGGTTTACCACTCCAAGGGCAATTGCTTTGAGGTGAATAAGATTTTTTGTTTCCTAATAAGATTTTAATGTTTAGATTTATGGTCAAAGAGTTTCTCACTTATTGTTGATCACTCCTAGGAATGTTTTTTGAAGGAGAGCCATTGTTAAAAATCTTCATAAGATATTTTTGGCCCTCTTTTCTTAAAGAATACAGTAAGTCACTTTACTTGTTGCAAACTTTGAAAGATGTGCACCTGCGTTAACATGTCCAATTATGTAAACTAGTTTGCGTGTCTGCAGTATTTTATCAAGCACTTGCATCTGCTACAAGTGGTTGTGCTTGTGTGTACTTTACTGAAGAGTACTGTGTACAGTCCAATAGTACACTATCTTTATTTCAAGCCCAGGATGTCCAGAAGCAAGCATAAAAGCAACAGTGATGTAGTTGGTACCGCTGAGAAGTCTCAGCTATTTGTTGTACTGTACTACTGTACTTTTCAAGGTACTGTACCGTAAGATTAAAAATGTTTATTTTTTGTGTTTGCATTTTATATGTTGTGTGAAAAGTATTATAAACCTATTATTGTACAGTACTGTGCAGCCAATTGTGTTAGTTGGTACCTAGGCTAACTTTGATGTATGTACAAACAAATTGGACTTATGAGTGCACTCTAGGAACTGAACTTGTTCGTCTTACTGTACCCATTTCCTTATACCTACAGAGATGTTAGTTTGAGGCAGCTTAATGAGCTTCTTTCTTTCTTTACACAAAACTGGAAGGAGTTTCTTACTTGGCTGTGTTCTCACCGTCTGTAGCTGGTGTGTCATATTTTCAGGCCTCAGAGCTAATGCTACTATGTCTCCAGCTGATGCCCAGAGTGACTTACTTTTAGTATTCCTATGAGTCATTGAAGAGAAATTCAAGTTACCTATTAAATCAGAGGACTATTTGATGGAAAATAGGAATTTTATACCTCATTGAAGAGCTGACTTACAAAAACATCACTTCTGTTGACTCCATTGAACTGCTTTAGGAAATGTCACTAGGGCACCAGAATTGGGCAATTCATGGCTCTCACACGGGACAAAACTCGTTTCTTCAGCATTGTTTCTATAGAGTTTCAAGCAGCCAGCCAAATGTCAACTGCTGTCATCATCTCCATGGAATGTTTTAATTAACCCCTTCATTGGTAACAGACTAGCCCTTTCACCTAGCTGCCTGGGCAGTGTTTCTCTAATATGTGATGAAATTGTCTGTTTTGTTTCCTGACCTGTCAGAGGTGCTAGCTCTGCATGAAGAGGATTGCCTCCATCCAAGTTCATGGGCAGACTATGATCTGTCACACTCTTTGTTTTTGTTAAGAAGCTTGCCTACCTGCCTCCTCATTTCTTGCTGGAATACATATCCTTCTCTGATTACTTTCTGTGCTAATAGACTTCAAATGTGTATAAATTTCTAAATTACAATGATGACAAAGAATTGAATAGGAAGGCCTTCTTATCTGGCAGTGAAGACGTGTGGGGGGATGTGCTTGTTTTGTCTATTTACTTGCATTTCCCTTTTAAGAATTATATTTAGAGTAACCAGAAACAAAGAGTGTTGAGGGCAGGTTTGAATGAAAAAGTGAAGAAGAACACCATTTCCCCCCTAGTTAGTTTGAAACTATTCATTATTCAACTATGAACAACTCTGCTCACAGAGTTAGCTGTACTGTGGAGGATCTAAAAGGACTAGAAGATGCAGCCCTGGCTTTAGGGAGTGACGGGACAGGTCAACAATTTTAACTACTCAGTGTGTAGAGCTCTGCAAAAGATAGAGGTAAAGCACAAAAATATATGAATAATGTTTATAACTAAAATGATAAACTCTATGTCACTATATATTAAGTGAATGGCACACATTTTTGGAGTTGCGGGTATCCGGAAGGAGGCTGTAACATTGAAGGGTAGAGTAGGACCCAAGAAGATACACCTATAATAACCTTTCTAAAATACCATTTTGAGGATATCAGCCTATCCCATCCCACTGAAAATCCCTTCAGGGAATTGGTGATTTTTCCAGGTCTTCCTTCTGTCACCTAATCTCTTAGGCTTTCTCTCTAGAACTTAAGGCTTCAACCATATTGAAAATGAATCTCAGTTTCTGGAATGTTCTGCCTTTTTATGCCTCAGAACTTTCTCTTATGTGTTCCTTCTGCCTGGGGAATTACAAAATTTCTCTTGCCTTGCTTATTCTTACTAATTCTCAGATTGTTTCTGAGACATTTGTTGGTCCTGTAGCTAACCCACAGGTTAGATGCTTCCCTTTTATCCTGTGTCTAATTTATGTAATTATTGCTCTTTCTTTGTTTTTCTCTCCTGCTAGACTCTGTGCTTAGTGATAGGTGAGAACCCCATTAGATGGTTCAAGTTTGTGCCCAAGACAATGCTTGTGGTCTAGCAGAACAGAGCTTTGGAGGCTGTGAGATTCTCACAGCCAGAGAAGTCAGAAGGGCTGGAGCAAGACTGAGGGTGATGAATGACTTCCCAACACCTTCCTTGGCCTTGTGATAATAGCCCTGAAGGCATCACCTCTTTGTATCTTTTTGTGAACTCCATGAAATCAGTATTTTTAATCCCCATTTTAAAGAAGAAACTGAGCATCAGAACATTTAACTAATGAAATAACATAACTGGTCAGTTATGGAGTTGGAATTTAAGTTCAAGTCTCTTTGGTTCTAAAAGTTTAGGGGAAGGTTTGTTTCTTTATTTAAAGAAATGAATAATATTGATACTTATAATAGTAATCCAGGGAGTTGAAGTTGGTGCATTGCTAAGCACTTTCTTTGATTCAGTTCAGTTCAGTCACTCAGTCGTGTCTGACTTTGCGACCCCATGGACTGCAACACGCCAGGCTCCCTGTCTATCACCAACTCCCGGAGTCCAATGATGCCACCCAACCATCTCACCCTCTGTCGTCCCCATCTCCTCCTGCCCTCAATCTTCCCCAACATCAGGGTCTTTTCCAATGAGTCAGCTCTTCGCATGAGGTGGCCAAAGTATTGGAGCTTCAGCTTCAACATCAGTCCTTTCAATGAACACCCAGGACTGATCTCCTTTAGGATGGACTGGTTGGATCTCCTTGCATCCAAGGGACTCTCAAGAGTCTTCTCCAACACCACAGTTCAAATGCATCAATTTTTCAGTGCTCAGCTTTCTTCACAGTCCAATTCTCACATCCATACCTGACCTCTGGAAAAACCATAGCCTTGACTAGATGGACCTTTGTTGCAAAGTAATGTCTCTGCTTTTTAAAATGCTGTCTAGGTTGGTCATAACTTTCCTTCCAAGGAGTAAGCCTCTTTTAATTTCATCACCATCTGCAATGATTTTGGAGCCCAGAAAAATAAAGTCTGACACTGTTTCCACTGTCTCCCCATCTATTTCCCATGAAGTGATGGGACTCGATGCCATGATCTTAGTTTTCTGAATGTTGAGCTTTAAGCCAACTTTTTCACTCTCCTCTTTCACTTTCATCAAGAGGCTTTTTAGTTCCTCTTCACTCTCTGCCATAAGGGTGGTGTCATCTGCATATCTGAGGTTATTGATATTTCTCCCAGCAATCTTGATTCCAGCTTGTGCTTCCTCCAGCCCAGCAATTCTCATGATGTACTCTGCATATAAGTTAAATAAGCAGGGTCAAATATACAGCCTTGATGTACTCCTTTTCCTATTTGGAACCAGTCTGTTGTTCTATGTCCCATTCTAACTGTTGCTTCCTGACCTGCATACTCTTTGATTATATATATACACAAATATTGGGTTGGCCACAAAGTTCATTCAAGTTTTTCCATAACAGCTTACAGAAAATCCAGAATGAACTTTGTGGCCAACCCAGTACTTTGAAAAGGTACCTAAATTATACTTATCTCATATGTTTGTCTTAGGAAACTAAGATTCAGACAGTTTGATCAGCTCAAAGTCACCCATTTACCCAGAGAGGTGGAGAGTGCATAGGCCATGAATCTTGGCAACCTGATCTGGGGGTGTAGGTATTAAAGATGTGTCACTTGCTCAGGCTCTCATGTCAGCCTCCTGGATTCCAGTCTTGCCAATTTACAATTCGTACAACTGTGGACAGGCATTTTACTTTATTTCTCTGATCCTCTGTGTCTTCATTTGTGGTTCTGAGCACTAAATGCAAAATCCTTAGGATGCAGTCTGGCATAAAGACTCAATAAATATTAGCTGCTAATATTCTTATTGACAAAGTCTCGTTTCATCAATCAAAGAACAAATACTTATTGCCTCTTTGATATAATCCAATCTTTTTTTTTCTTGGTGACTTCATTATTTTAAAATATTTTAAGTTAAATTTAATGAAAAATTGTTCTAGGGAGTCATAACTTGCAACAACCATTATTCAACTTTGTGATGAATTGCATTTCCAGTGAAATTTCAGAAGCCATGTATTTTGACAATAAGAGGTAGTGGGAGGGACATATGTTTTTCCCAATTAGGGAATACATTAACAGGTTTACATGAAGGCTTGGAGAAAATTCTAGGTAACTGCTGTGGGGATAAGGAGCTGAGTTAAGGGCCTGTGTCTCGCTTTCCTCACAACTGATTTTTTTGCCTATGTGTTGGTGAGACTATTCAACTAGCTTCATCCTCTTGTCTGTCACAATTTGAGCATCGGCCTACCCTAATTCTTCATTTGACTTAATGAGATGCCTTTTGGATTTTTTGTTTGGTCTTGAGGCTGTGCATACCACATCAATACAAACTAGGTAAAGGAGATAAGTCTCAGTTCAAAATCAGACTTTGTTAAGCAAAAAGGCCTGTAAGGGACTGTCACAGTTTCAAGTCTTGAGAGTTCCTTGGACTGCAAGGAGATCCAACCAGTCTATCCTAAAGGAAATCAGTCCTGAATATTCATTGGAAGGACTGATGCTGAAACTGAAACTCCCAATACTTTGGCCACCTGCTGTGAAGAACTGACTCACTAGAAAAGACCCTGATGCTGAGAAAGATTGAAGGCAGGAGGATAAGGGGATGACAGAGGATGAAATTGTTGGATGGTATCACTGACTTGATGGACATGAGTTTGAGTAAGCTCCAGGAGTTGGTGACAGACAGGGAAGCCTGGCGTGCTGCAGTCCTTGGGGTCGCAAAGAGTCGAACATGACTGAGCGACTGAACTGCACTAAACTGAACATTTAGTGAATGTTGCCTTTGTTGGGTATCCTATAATATAGGATATTATAATATAGGATATTACCATATTAATTGGTGAAACCTCTTGAATTTGGTATAATGGAAAGATTATAAGACTAAGACCCACCAGATCGTTCATCTTGTTTCTAATAAGCAGCAGTTTAAATACTCTTACCCTTTTTTCCAAATATAACATGGGTGATGTTGACTAGATGATGAGTCCTCAAACTAAACAGCCTGTGGGCCAGGTCCAGACCACCACCTCTTCTGGACATGTTTCAGGACAGCCCCTCCCACTTGTAAGTGTGTGCACTTGTCGTGGCTCCTTTCACACTGTGACAGCAGGGTGCAGCAGTGACAACACAAAGCCTGACATTCTTACGATATGGTCCTTTACAGAACAAATTTACTGAGGCTGTGTTTGAGCATCTCTTCCCTGGTGGCTCAGATGGTAAAGAATCTGCCTGCAATGCAGGAGAGCCAAGTTCGATCCCTGGGTCAGGAAGATCCCCTGGGAAAGGGAATGGCTCCCCACTCTAGCATTCTTGCCTGGGAAATCGCATGGACAGAAGAGCCTGGCAGGCTACAATCCAAAGAGGCAGACATGGCTGAGCAACTAACACAAGATTGTTTCTAGCTCTAAATTAGAAACACAACTCTACCATCTACCAGTTAGGTGACCTTGGGCAAGTCAGTTAACCTCTCAAGACCTCAGTTTCTTTATCTATAAAAGAAGGACAATAAAAGGAACTACTCCATAGGCTTGTTGGTAAGACTGAATGAGACAATCCATTGACAGAACATAGTACAGTCCAAGAGAGTCCTAGAGAGGTACCAAATTTTAGCTATCATTATCATCATCATCATTTTTTAGTAATGGTGCTTATCATTTTCTGTCTTACTGAAAATAATAATATACCTAAAGTTATATAAAATCAACATAGCTTAATTTTAAAATAATTTTTGGGCTTGTATCTCATGGAAGATTTAAGACTAATGATCAAGAAATTCTGGAGTCAGCTGAGATAATATGACTCCCACATGTTGGGCCCCTCTTCCACTGACAGTTCTGCAGGTTCCTCCAATCTGTAAAGGATAGCTAGAGAGAGGATCTGCGGTTTTCTCTATTTTCTGTAGGAATGAGACAGAGGTGTAATCATGAGTCTTAGGCTAACATAGAACATAGGATAAAAAACACCATTCTATGGGTTTGAGCAGGGAAATGCTATATTCACAAAGCTTCTGGTACAGATATTAAATCTATAAGCCTCCCTGTATACAGATAGGGAGGATGCTACTCAAACAGTTCGGATATCTCTGAGCTTATTCTTGGATGCAACAAATCTCATTGTCCTGTACAGTAAGAATCATTTTTCCCAAACAAAGATGAGCGATTCTTTTTGGCACTATTTAAGCTTCTTTGCTCAAACACCGCCAAGGATCTCTGGGGGGTGGAATCTGTTTCTTGACTTAAGAAACCAGAAGTCTGGTAGCTGCAATATTTTCTCTATGCACCCCAGGTCTGAAGAGAGGCAAAACCTGCTCTGGCAGTATTCCAGAGAAAAGCTCATCTGCCCCCAAAGAGGAAAGCTAGACCCTCCCTTGATATCCTTCCATGGCAAAGCCAACTGCTGAATGCTAGTCGAGGCTCATCTCCAGAACTCTGTTGAACCTGCCTCAATAGCCAGAGTCACTGTTTGCATTAGAATAGATGCTGAAAATCTTTTCCAAAAGAGCAAAATGATAATGAGTTCAGACACAAATGAAGTGCGGTATCCACCACATGCTTTTATGTCAGTGTTATTCAGTTATTAAACTGTCAAAAGGTGAATTCTGTTGTTGTGAATGACAATATTTTACACTGAAGTTTCAAACATTCATGGCTTTCGAAATGTTTCAAGTCATAGGGAATAGAAGTGGAAATTTCCAGTAGCTTGTCTTTGCAAAGAGGAAGTGGAAATTGAAAAAAAGAAGGCAGGCAATTAGGTTGCCTGAAGCAAGCAGGCCTATATTCCTGATTTTCAGTGCCTTATTCAATTTTAATCGGACAAAACAAGTTCTTCAAATGTGAGTCAATAGCATCATTTTCTTAATTGCCTCTAAATTAATTTTCTTTTTTTTTCCTATTTGATGCCATGTTGAACTATAGTTTTTTGGGTTTTTTTAGAAATATTTTTATGTAGACAGCTCACCACAATGGTGCAAAGAATGTTGTGAGCACAAACATTGGCTCTCTAGGTATATATGTACCTATAATATATGTATGTAGAATTTTATATCCTGCTGGATGAATGAGCATTATGATATTTTATCTGATACATGAAAACTAGAGATGATTCTCATGTGAATGAAACAAGTGAGATCTAAGTATTGTTGTTATTGTTCAGTCACTAAGTCTTGTCCAAATCTTTGCAGCCCCATGAGCTGCAGCACACCAGGCTTCCCTGTCCTTACCATCTCCCAGGGTTTCTTAAACTCATGTCCATTGAGTTGGTGATTCTTGGTCTAATCGCTGATCTGCAGTGGATGCTCCCTTCAATGCCTTTTGGCTTATTCCCTTTTATCGTGGCCAATCTACATAATGCTAAGTGATAAGACCTTGGCACCCTACAGTAAAAACAAAGCAAAACAAATAGACAAAGAAGATACAGAAGGATGATACTGTTTAATATCCAGTAGGCTTGAGAATACTTTCCTTCTTTTTATTTCTGATGATAGTTATACCTCTGCTTGAAACTTTAATTTAGTCATTTACCCTTTTTTCAATAGAGCTTTAGGATGGCCTATTTTGTTCTAACATTGTCCTAATCATTGGGGATACAGGGATTTGATAGATCCATTTCCCTATCCTCAAGATTTTATAGGTCAGGAATAAAAGACATAGAAACAGATGCTTGCTAAGTGAAGAAAGAAGATTCAAGGCTGAAATAAACTGTTTCTGCAAATACCTTTTCTAAAGATAGAGTGTAATATAATGTGATTTCAAGTACCCCTCCCTCTTTCCCCTGCCTTCAGCACTACATACATGATAGTTTTGTTATTTCTTTTCAGTACCTGATTCTACCATAAAAGTTTTTTTTTTTTTAAATCACCATAGCTTCTACCATAAGAGTTTTATTGCTTTAGCTTATAGCTTTATGCTGTATGTCTCAGTGTATGTGTATATGAGAGAGACTGCTCATGTTATATTACTTTTAGTTATGAGTGAATTCTAATTCCTTTTTCAGAGCAGACTTAAATTAGAAAACAGGAAAGAGAGCAATACTATATGTGATTTGGGAGGAAGAGATGGAGAGGGAGAATATTGAACTCTCCTCTAGAACTTGGCCTGGGGATTTCTATATCCTGCACACTCTATCCTTTGCTTCTCTATTCCCAGGATTTTCCCATGAACAATTAAGGGCCCATAAGAAATTTTTCTTCACATCTGTAAAGATTCATTCCTAGCATTTCCTAGCATAGGATTTAGATTCTGGAATAATTAGATTATTGCCTTAATCACATTAGCCACTGTGGCTTCTTTACCTCAAAGTTGAGAGCCTGAAACTTATTCCATAGATTTCCCAGGTTTCAGCCCCACTCCTTTCTAGTTTAATTGTCAAGGGCAAATGGTGACTCAACTATCATTCATACATTCTCTAGGAGACAAAGGAGTTTGCTGTAAATCATTGCTTTACCATGCTATGAAGCTGGCTATGTGTTGCTAGCCAGTCTAAACAGAGTTTTGTGTTTTTTTTTTTTTTGATAAGTAAGAGATAGATTTATTAACCTAGGACACTTGTGAGGGATACAAATATGCAAGCAAGGACTCTCTTCCCTGAGAACTAAGTGAGAAAGCAGGTTTACTTAGGGAGATACACACGCTGTAGATAATGTGTGGGCCATCTCAGAAGGTGAGAGGCCCTGGAAGATACACATTTCATAGACAGGATGCAATCCATCTCAAAAGGTGAGAGTATCGCAAATAAGAGATTTAATTGAGGGCCATTGTCACAGTTTCTTTCCCTGAACTGTCTCCTTTCAGTCAGGGTTCACCAGGCTGCTTCCTACACCAACTGTATTCAGGAAACCAGCTTTAGAACTCTTTGGACATGGCTGTGGCACCATTTTTTCCCTTTTATCCTTGTGAGCATTTCTAGAAGGAAAGCAGAGATAGGTAGTTGTCTCAGCTATACCCAAGGTAACTGGGTAAGTAATTGTAGGACCATAGCAAATTTAAATGAGACTACTGGTAGCATTTTTGTTGTGGTTGTTTAGTCACTAAGTTGTGTCAGGCTCTGACGCCGTGGATTACACACTGCCAGGGTCCTCTGTCCATGGGATTTCTCAGGCATGAACACTGAAGCAGGTTGCCATGTCCTTCTCCAGGGGATCTTGCCAACCCAGGGATCAAACCTGCATCTCCTGTATTGGCAGGCAGATTCTTTACCACTGAACC
The DNA here is from genome assembly GCF_910594005.1 of Cervus elaphus. Classification (NCBI taxonomy): domain Eukaryota; kingdom Metazoa; phylum Chordata; class Mammalia; order Artiodactyla; family Cervidae; genus Cervus; species Cervus elaphus. The sequence goes on along the minus strand of NC_057834.1, from coordinate 70,636,216 downwards.
ACTAGGTAAGCAGTGGCAGTATACTGTGGTCCAAAGAAGTCACTTCTGACAGATAATTTACTGTAATGTACAGTATTGTTTTCGTATGCTTAATCAGAGTTACAGAAAAATTTGTTTCTTTGGAGAAGCTTTCAACTAGGTTGTGGGTGGTGAGAAGTTTTGCATCATAACGCTAAGAAAAAATGAGTATCATTGAGAGCAGTCTCGCCCACAGTATGCCCATCACAGTGACAATTTCACCTCTCTGTGACCTCTGGAAGCTGTTATTAGAAAGTGGCTAGTTTCGCCAGTCACTTTTGTGTGTTATATCTGAGGAGAGATAAAGTGGAACAATCTTTTGCTTTTGTGGATTGCAACCATTAATATCTGGAGTAAATATTACCTTATGCCCTGAATGAATCACATTTTGCACATGGTACTTATAGCTGCCTGTCTCTTGAACTTCTTCATAACAATGCATAGCCCCAGGGCCTTAGGCCAAGAGGTCAGCAGAGAAGAAAGGATAGAATTCATCTTGAAATACCTATGGCTTCTGATACAGATTTTTTTTTAATGTTTGAAAATTCCAGGTGTTAGTAGTTATGGTCTTGTTGAATCTACCTCAGAAAAGTACTTGACTTGGATGGATGATTGAAATAAGAAACATGGCAATTCAGTGCAAAAGCTAATGAAATGGAAGGATGAAAAATATATCCAGAAGCTATAATAAGTAAAGCTAAAATAAATAATACATTAAAAAGTTGTTAGACTTCCATACATTTAAGCATCTCAACAACAGAAAAATCAGCAACTTTATCCTTTAATGGCATGTAATATTACACGATTTCCTCTAAATAGATAGTTGCTAGCATTAATGGCAAGAATGAAATAGCTGATACAGAAGGATCTGGTATAGATTTATTTTTTCTTAAGTGTTTAAGTCAAAGAGCTTGGAAAAAAAAAAAAGAAGTACTAATACTTTTACAATCTGCACATTTACATAATACAAATGGGAACAAATTAGATTCTCCTTCATATAGGTATCTAGGGACAATTATTTGCAAATCAGTTTCTGAGGAACTTAGAGATATTGTTTTATGATTTGAGTCTTTCTGGAAGCAGCACTTTCATCAACAATTTTGAGTAACTGAATATTGCTTCATAATGAAAATCAGTGTGGCAGCTTCTAAGAGCCCACCATGGGCACACAAGTCTTTGCATAAAAGGGAGCTAGTTCCTCCCTCAAGCTTTGCTGAATTAGTGTGTTTTCTCCACCACATGCATTTTATGTTTGGCTCTCTTTCCTTTATTATTATAAATCTTGCTACTAGTTCTAGTGTCAATGACACTTTCAGCTGCCTCCATTTATGACCTGAACTTCTTAGCAACATCCACCCACTCCCATTTTGTCTTGACACTCTCTTAGAGATGACAAGTGCTGAAGTAAAAGTTGAGGTTAAGGGCACTGACTGGAGATAACTGAGTTCAAGTCTCAGCTCTGGAACTTGCTATGTGACTTTGAAGAGTCTGTGCCACTGCTTCTTCGCCTATAAAATGGAGATAAGAAATCTTCCCTAAGGCTTGTGATGATTGAATGATATAACAAATGTATATGAGGTACTTGGCACTATGCTTACAAAGAAACAGAACTTAGTAAAGAGAAGGGAGATTAGATGTTTTTATTGTTCTTGATATTCTCATAGACTACCTGAATTCCCAAACCTTCCTTTTCATATTCTTTTCCTTGTTCTACCCAAGTCTAGCTGATATGACCTTATCACAGAGCCTCTAAATCCACAGACCCTAGGATGTCCCAGCCTAACAACAAGGGAATAGTTCATAACGACCTTGAAATTTCTCACTTGGTAAAAATTCATACAGAAGAAAAACTCCAACCCCAAATTGAAGAGGTAAATGTCAAGTTGCTGAATCTTGAGGCAGTACCTTTTGCATCCCTTAGCATAAGGAGACATTCCAAGGTTGTAATTGGTTCATCTGTATCAACATGTTTTACTGGTAACCTAAGCAATTTCCACTGTCTCTAATTCATACTCACCTCCTCCACCCACACACCCCTGCTAAGAATTAAGCACTGTGGGCCTTATCCTCAAACTTAGGATTTGAGAAGTTGACTATATTTTGAAAGATAGCCTGATTCTAATATTAGAGGGTGGGATCCTGGGGAAAAAGTTGAGAAAGATCTAAACCTAGAGTTTGGTATGAGCTAAGCAAATTAAAAAATGTTATCCTTTCATTAATTTCTTTGTGAATCTCCTAATCTCACTTTCTTCTATCACCTTTCCTCATTAACTATAATCAGGTCAACATATTGCCTATTTGTTTCTAAAGGTTCCAATTTTATTAGGGGAGGTGGTGGTCTATCATACAGATTACCTTACCAGTGCTAATCATATAAATCCAGATTGACTGATTAAAGTTCACATTCCTGGCGGAGGCTGAAACTACACTTAGATTAGATATTAAGTCTTGGTTGGCTGACATGGGGCTTAGCATAAGAGATTCCATTTTGGGTTTGTTGTTTCTTTTTTTTAAACAATATTTATGTTCATTTACAAAGTCTACACCGAGTAGATCTGTTAGAATCTTATGGGAGATTTCCAGTTTTCCCCAGCAGTGTCTCCCTGCCAACAAAATCTGGGAAGAAGGAACTGCTTCTGATTTTCCAGTGAGCAGAGGTTTAAAAATCAGATAAGGGCTTCCCAAATGACGTTAGTGATAAAGAACCCACCCGCCAATGCAGGCAGATGTAAGAGACACCGTTTTGTTCCCTGGGTCAGGAAGATCCCCTGAGTAGAGCATGGCAACCCACTCCAGTATTCTTGCCTGGAGAATCCCATGGCCAGAGGAGCCTGATGGGCTACAGTCCAAGGGGTCACAAAGAGTCCAACAGGACTTAGCTACTGAGCACAAGGCAGGCATAGGGGAGGAAGAGGTGGATTGCTCATGGTGATACTTCTAAACTGAGTGTTGATAGGAGATCCTCCCATCCTGGCTTGGACCCAGCATACGGCAATAGGCTTATGGCATGGATAGGCTAGAATATATAGTGATGGAGGCTTGATCATACACTAGCAAAGGCTCAAAATTAAAGGCCCTGTGCCACTTTGGGCCTTAGATTCACTCAGGACTGGAAATCTTGAGCTTAGTTCCACACTGTCTTTGTTTTTTTTTTCCCCAGAAAAATTAAAAATTTTTATTTTCAGCCTGATACTGTTTCCTCACATTTCTTAGTTGCATACTCTTTGATTACAGTTTGTCATATTTTCTGTAAAGTGAATTGACAGTGATTTTGTAATGTTTTTTATAAAGAGAATGGAAAGATTAGATCAGATTTTTGACCAACAAAATATTGTTTTTAATTATTCATGTTTGTGATACATAACATTTGCAACTTCACATACAGATATACCTCGTGTTTGTATTACTGCTATAAGCTAGTGCCCTACATAAAAGGGAATTTGTATAAGTTTTATTTCTTTTTTTTTTTTTTAAGGTCAATGGCAGCTAACTATACAACTATACTAGTAGTCATCATATTCTCCACTACCATAGTCTTAGGTTTTTTTTTTTTCCCATTTATTTTTATTAGTTGGAGGCTAATTACTTTACAATAATATTGTAGTGGTTTTTGTCATACATTGTAATGAATCAGCCATGGATTTACATGTATTCCCCATCCTGATCCCCCCTCCCACCTTCCTCTCCACCTGATTCCTCTGAGTCTTCCCAGTGCACCAGGCCCGAGCACTTGTCTCATGCATCCAGCCTGGGGTGGTGATCTGTTTCACCCTAGATAATATACATGTTTCAATGCTGTTCTCTCAAAACATCCCACCCTCGCCTTCTCCCACACAGTCCAAAAGTCTGTTCTGTACATCTGTGTCTCTTTTTCTGTTTTGCATATAGGGTTATCGTTACCATCTTTCTAAATTCCATATATATGCATTAGCATACTGCATTGGTCTTTATCTTTCTGGCTTACTTCACTCTGTATAATGGGCTCCAGTTTCATCCATCTCATTAGAACTGATTCAAATGACTTCTTTTTAATGGCTGAGTAATATTCCATGGTGTATATGTACCACAGCTTCCTTATCCATTTGTCTGCTGATGGGCATCTAGGTTACACTGTTGGTGAGAATGCAAACTAGTACAGCCGCTATGGAGAACAGTGTGGAGATTTCTTAAAAAACTGGAAATAGAACTGCCATATGGCCCAGCAATCCCACACTGTCTTTGAATCACAGGATCATTTACAGCAGACAAAAGATACAATGCTAAATCATGCTCTTGAATGCACCAGTAATTACCACAGGTGTTAACTATTTCACTTACTTAGACTATCAACATGATTAAAATAGATATATTTTCTTCCTAATGCTATTTTAATCATAGACAATAGCTTGAAATAAAATATCACAGTTAATATTTGACCTGAGTCTACTTTTAAACAGTCATACTGAACTCCTGAACATACGAACTCAATAGCCTTCCAGACTTAGCTTTCACTATTGAATTGGGAACAGTATGACTTTGCCATTGTATACATATATTTCTGAATGATGTTATATATTGCTTTAACGTCTTATCTAAGAAACTGGAAATCCTTTGTAGCTTGCTCCTTTGCTTTTTTGGCATTCTGACATTTTTGCAGATGAACAATTGCTCAATATGTAAAGACTAAATGGTTCTCTTTATTCAATAAAGTATTGTATTATTGAATGAATTACAAAGAGGCAGTATCCTTAGCACATTAACTTTGAATCTGCTGCTTAGAGCAAAATCCTGACTTTCTTTCAGATGCTAATAACATACTGCCCAGGCAAAGGTTACTTTCTAAAAGGATTTGGTAAAACTTGGTTTGCTTTCATTATTTGTTTTGCTTAATAATGGTTTCTTAACAATATCAGAGTAACTTTTTTCCTTACTGTCCATTATGGTAATTTTGACTTAGTAGACATTTTTTCTGCTTTTGGTAAGTTAAAATATTATCAATTAAGAAATAATTCAATGAAGAATACAATCGTCTTCTGATGGCTCCTGTTAAGTGTTGATGGATATTTTATTTTTTATAAAGAGAATGAAATTAGTTACCAATACATTAATGTTAGCATGAATATACATGATAGTAACTAGCAGTTTAATATAATAGAAATTATTGGATTGGGAACAGATAGAACTATTGTTTCTTATATGGGTTGGCATCTACTTATTAGTGCGTGATCTTGTCACTTTAACCTCTTGTAATCTCAGTTTCTGTAAATGAAGATAACAATTCTACATTGTCATCATCCTAGAGCTGAGAAATAAAATCAATGGAATAGAGGTGTGAAAGTGCATTAGTAACTACACAGTACTGTGTACATGCAAATTAATATAACAATATTTATACTGAAATTTGTTCTCAAATTGTCAGGAATAAAATTCAAAGAGGTCTGAATCTGTTAGTTATGAACCTTAATAATTTGGAATAATAATGCTGGTAAGTGTTGCTATTTTTGTTCAGTCGCTTAGCTCAGTCGTGTCTGACTCTGCGACTGCAGCACACCAGGCTCCCCTGTTCTCCACTATCTTCTGGAGTTTGCTCAAATTCATGTCCATTGAGTCTATGATGCTAACTAATCATCACATCCATTGCTGTCTCCTTCTCCTTTCGCCTTCAATCTTTCCCAGCATCAGGGACTTTTCCAATAAATTGGCTCTTTGTGTCAGTGGCCAAAGTATTGGAGTTTCAGCATGGAATCCTTCCAATGAATATTCAGGACTGATTTCCTTTAGGACTGACTGATTCGATCTCCTTGCTGTCCAAGACTCTCAAGAGTCTTCTCCAGAATCACAGTTCAAAAGCATCAATTCTTGGGCACTCAGCCTTCTTTATGGTCCAATTCTCACTACTGGAAAAACCATACCTTTGACTATATGGACCTTTGTCGGCAAAGTGATGTCTCTGCTTTTTAATATGCTGTCTAGTTTTGTCATAGCTTTGCTTCTAAGAAGCAAGCATCTTTTAATTTCATGGCTGCAGTCATGGTCTTCAATGATTTTGGAGTCCAAGAAAAGAAAATCTATCACTGCTTCCATTTTTCCCCCATCTATTTATCTATTTATCATTTTTTGGTCACACAGGCATGTGGGGTCTTAGTTGCCAGACCAGGGACAGAACCTGATAAATGAGGACTTCCCTGGTGGCTCAGAGGGTAAAGCGTCTGTCTACAATGCGGGAGACATGGGTTCGACCCCTGGGTTGGGAAGATCCCCTGGAGAAGGAAACGGCAACCCACTTCAGTACTCTTGCCTGGAAAATCCTATGAACAGAGGAGCCTAGTAGGCTGCAGTCCATGGGGTTGCTACGAGTTGGACATGACTGAGCGACTTCACATCACAGTCCATAATGGTTCTATAGAGAGGTGGCTGTTTATGATCTCTGGCATGTGGTAATAAATAAATAAATAGTTTGTTCCTGATGGGGAAGAATGAGAAACGGCAGAGTGGCTGTAGCCTACTCATCTTCTCCTTGTTGTGGCAGTGATGATAACTTCCCATACAATGTGCCCAATCAAATGTGATTCAGCCATGAAGCTGCAAATACATAAAAGAACATGAAAGTCCCCTCCCCTGAGTTTCCCCTTCCTTTTAGTCTTTGATTTTCTCATATTCTTACTCTCTCAGAAGACTGTGAAAAAAATGCAAGGGGAAAGAGGTGAATTTCGAAAATTACATTAAATTTGCCTTCTGCCTTCCAACAGCTTTGTGCCTTGGTTCTCTGTTGATGTTGTCCAAAAATAAAGAATTTTAGAACTAGAGGTGACTTAAAGGTTTAGATCAGACATTTTTTACAGATGTAAAAACCACGTGTTAAAGAAGATAAGTGATCTGGCCTAGGATACATTTGGTAACAACCTTGGTATTGACTTCTGGGATTCCTAATTCTCAGGTCTGACTCATTCTACCATACTGCACTGCTCTCTGATTAGCTGTTTCATGCATGTTTGTTACTGTGAAGTCACAAGCAACTGCATTATTCTCATGTTCCATGGCACTGGTTACAGTCATTCCCAAAGAAGTTATCAAACCCAGACCTATGTTCCTTTGTCTTGTCATCATGTCCTTACTTTTGACCATGATTATTATTGGATTCCAGGTTTCTATTGGAAGTAAAATTATGTATTGTGTCTCACAGCTGAGAAAACAATGTTCATTGTTAGCAGAGCTGTATATGAGAATATAATTTTGTTAAATTAGTACCAGCTGGCCAACCCAGTACTGCTGATGTCCTAAATATTAAAAAGAATATGATTGGACAAGATTACATTTTATCAAATGTGTGATTTTTTTCTGTATAGCTATTTTGCTAGCAGTGTTTTTATAATGTATATTTAGAATAATTTTTGTTCTTACTAATAAATATATACTTTCATAAACAATAGAGGAAAGCTTTATAAATCCCATAAGTTACAATATAAAAATTAATCATATTTTAAAAATATTGGTATTTGATTGGGTTTCCAACCCTTCTATTTCCTTAATTCAGTTCAATAAATTCTTACTTATTATTGAATTTATTACTAAGTTCTGATAGCTATTACCAAAAGCAATGGTGAACTATGAGCAAAATTACCTTTGCCCCAGCATACGTATTAGTTCTACAAGGTTGTCCACACTCAATTTCTATCTGTTATGTAGGAATTCCTCCTTTTCCCATGACTCTTTAAAACTGCTTATCCTCAACCTCAGTATTCTTTACCAGCTTGAATATAAACGCTGCAGCAATAAGGTTTAGGAAAGTTTTTACAAAAGTCACAGGCTTTGCATTGTGTGTTGAAACAATGAAGGGATGCACATGTAGCAGAAAAATCAGCATTACATGGCTCAGAAAAGTGAAATAGCATTGAATTCAGGGAATTTCATTGGTTGAGTAGAAATACAGTCAGAGGTATCTCTAGCCAATTGGATAGATACATCTGAAGGACATGAGAGAGATCTAGACTAAAGATGAAGACTTAGCAGTTAAGATGTCATTAAAATCATGGGAGTAGATACAATCACCAAAGAAAAATGAAAAGAAAAGACATCAAAGTTCAGAAGCCTGAAAACCACTGACGTATAGGGTGAGAAGAGGAAGGAAACCAGCCAAAGGCTCTTTAAAGAATGGTTGTGGGAGGAGCACCAAGCTGGGCGTGTCTCTGGTTAGGACTGAGACATATGACCATTATTGTATGACGTGGCAAATCTGGAATGTTGTTATCCTAGGAACATAGGGAGGAGACTGGGGCAAAGACCTCACCAAGGCAAGAGGGAAACTCAGCTATCACCGTCAGTTCTAGAGACGATGGCATGTATGCATGCATGTTAAGTCGCCTCAGTCGTGTCAGACTCTTTGCGACTGTATGGATTGTAGCATGCCAGGCTTCTCTGTCCATGGGATTCTCCAGGCAAGAATACTGGAGTGGGTTGCCATGCCCTCCTCCAGGGGGTCTTCCCAGCCTAGGGATCGAACCCACATCTCTTACATCTCCTGCATTGGCAAGCAGGCGCGTTACCATTAGCACCACCTGGAAAGCCCAGAGATGATGACAGGTTGTGTTAAACATAGTATATGAAGAGTACGATATTCCCCATGCTAATTTTGAAAAGGTCTTTAATCTGTGAAATTAATAAAGACACAAAAGTATTCTGATATCAGTTTATATTTAGGAGCTAGTAACCTAGTAACCATCCTTGGCAGTTTCATCCACACGTGGCAAAAACCCTTGCAGAAAACCAGGGATGCAGAAGCAAACTGTATCTTTGGGGAACTTAGGAAAAATTAAGCAGGACTCCAACACCTCAGCCAGTAAACAGGGACTCAACTGTGGAGAAGAAAATGCGAACTATCACACAGGATAACTGATCAGCTTTAAGAGACCTGAGCCTGGTTCTGAAAGCCAGTTCTAACAACCAGGCCTTTGTGGGAAAAGAAAGGTTAAAATTTTGTTTTCTGGATATTCAGTGCAACACCATGAACATTCATTTTAATGCAGATTCCACCAGTGAGCTTTTAAAAACCTAACAATTCAATCCAGTTAATTAACCTATTGATAACATGGAACTTTACTACTGTCAAAATTGCAGAAGTATGACGTTTATACTCCTTTAGCTCAAAAATGATTTTCTTTAGAATACATGTTAAGGTAATGAGCTAGGGGGTTTAAATAAAATTATTGTATCCATGAAAGTAAAAAGTCTTGCATATTACCTTCTTAAGGTGTAATTTTCTTAATTATTCTCAGAGATACCAGGTTTATACTCAGCATGAAAAAAACTTTAGTTCTACTGAAAACATCAAATTATCTTTAAAAAAGAAAATTCGATCTATTGAATGTATTTAGATAGGATAGATATATTTATTTAAGGCAAGCCATTTTGTTTTAAAATTTTGAAGAGTAGAAGCAGATAGATTATATCAGAAAGGAAATAAGCTTTTTAAAAAGCCAAATAAACAAAAATTTATTTTTTGAACAGGAAACCCTCAAGGTACAAAGAAGACATTTTGAAACCAACCTGTTTACATCAGAAGTGTTGAACAAATTTGTTACAGAAGGTAAGAGAAAAATTGCTTATTTTATCTTGACTGTACACCACCAGCAAATTACAAATACGATCAAGCCTGTTAAATAGACTTAAGAATTGTGTGATTGTGTATTTAAATTCCAAAATGAACCAAGCTTCCCAACCCCCCCAAGCTAGTCAATTTTTTGACTTCTAAAATAAGTGAAACAAAGAGTTTGTGAGTAGATACACTAATAATTATGACAAGCAAATAATTTTTAAAAATCTAGAATATTAACACATGCTTTTGTTTGTGAAGATTTTTTTTTTATTTTATAGAATTGAAAGTACACCTCTAAATATAATTTTTGAGGTAAAAATTAAGTCTGTGAAGCAAAGATACTTAGCTGTTATCCATTTGTCTGCCTTCAGTTTTACTGTACTCATGTCTGCTATGTACTCATGGAAAAAAAAATACCCTTTGAGCCACATTTTACTTTATATTCCAGTTCCAAAATAAAGGAAAAAAGTTATTGGCATATGACTTGACAAGGAAGAGCCATATTGTTTTACTGTAGCAAAGCTCACTTGTGTCCTGATGGCATGAGTACCAATGGTGATTCCATTAGAAAGTTTCATATTTTTCAATAAGTTTCAAACTCCATAGCCATACTTTACTTCATCTTTATTAAGAATTTATAACCTAATAGTCACACAAATGACATCCTCAAATCTTGAAAAAAGACATTTATTTTGCTGTGATATGAGAACTAAAATATCAATCTATCCATTTATGATACTACATATATTAAGAATTAAAAATGCAATATCATTCTATATTGTTGGCAATATCTTCATTCACTCATGCATTTATTTATTTACTGAATGTGTACAGTGAGCCACTTTTCAGGGTGCTGAAGATACAGCGGTGAACAACATAGGGAAAAATTCCCTGAAATAATGGAGTTTACATTTCAGAGGGTGGAGGTAAATAATAAATGAAACAAGTAAATTAAAAAATATATTCGAAGATGTAAAATGCTTGGAAAGAACTAAAATAAGAGTGAAAGAGCATGTACTTTGGGTTTGAGAAAGCCTGGGTCTGACTCCAGTTTTAGACAGAGACTTCAGGAAAGGCCTGGCTGAGACTTTTTTGAAACAACATTTTATTTGTTGGCTATGTTGGGTCTTAGTTGCTGCACAGGGGAAATCTGTTGAGGCATGTGGGATCTAGTTCCCTGACCAACAATCAAACCCAGAGCCCCTGGATTGGAAGCATAGAGTCTTAGCCACTGGACTACCAAAGAAGTCCCTGACTCAGAAAATTTGATTAATAAGGCAATAAGGGAGCAACCTTACATGGAACAATTGACTGGTTCAAAATTGGGAAAGGAGTAAGACAAGGCTGTTTATTGTCACCTGGTTTATTTAACTCACATGAAGAGTACATCATGCAAAATTCCCCAGGTGGATGAATAACATGCTGAAGTCAAGATTGCCGGGAGGAATATCAACAACCACAAAAATGCAGATGATACCACTCTAAAGGCAGAAAATGAAGAGGAACTAAAGAACCTCTTGATGAGGGTGAAAGAGGCAAGTGAAAAAGCTGGCTTGAAACTCTACATTCAGAAAACTAAGATCATGGCATCCTGTCCCATTACTTAATGGCAAATAAAAGGGGAAAAAGTGGAAACAGTGACAGATTTTCTTTTCTTGGGCTTCCAAACCACTGCAGATGGTGACTGCAGCCATGAAATTAAATGATGCTTCCTCCTTGAAAGGAAAGCTCTGACAAACCTAGACAACATGTTAAAAAGCAGAGATATCACTTTGCTGACAAATATCCATATAGTCAAAGCTAACAGTTTTCCAGTAGTCATGTACAGAAGTAAGAGCTGGACCATGAAGAAGACATGCCAAAGAATTGATGCTTTTGAATTGTGGTGCTGGAGAAGATTCTTGAGAGTCCATTGGACTACAAGGAGATCAAACCAGTAGTCAATCCTAAAAGAAATGAATCCTGAATATTCATTGAAAGGACTGATGCTGAAACTGATGTTCCAGTACTTTAGCCACCTGATGCAAAGAGTCAATTCATGGGAAAAGACCATGATGCTAGGAAAAATTGAAGGCAGGAGTAGAAGGAGACGACCAAGGATGAGATGATTGGATGGCATCACTGATTCAATGGACTTGAGTTTGAGCAAACTATGGGAGACAGTGAAGGACAGGGAAGCCTGGTGTGCTGCAGTCCATGAGGTCACAAAGTGTTGGACACAACTAAGCGACTGAACAACAGCAATGTTTTTCTATAAATCCTTGGATATATAATTATTTAATGTCCTTATTAATTCCATCTGATGTCATTTCTGAATCTGAATCTTTTGACTGATTTTTTTCCCCGTTTGTTATTGGACATTTTTCTATTTCTTTATGTATCTAATTTTGTTTTCAGTTAGATGCTATACATTGTGAATGTCAGGTTGTTTTGAACCTGGATTTTTTCTTCCTTTAAAGAATGTGACATTTATTTTTATAGTCTGTTTCTTATAAATCAGCTTCATCTTTGGCATCTTATTATTTGCTTATTTAAGATAAGATTGCAGTAGCTTTAGTAAAGTTCTAGTTTAGCCAGCACATTAAAGTGTGACTACTGTGAGATGTCTCCTGAGTTTCCTGGTGGTTTAGTGAAGTTTCTGTTCTATGGCTGATCTAAATTCAAATGTCTCCCAGCCATGGTGAGTTTAAAGAATTGTTCAGCTTCTCTCTGTTGGGCCTCACGGAGCTTTACCCTACACATATACAGCTTCAAGCTAAGTAACAAACTCAAGTGAACTCTATGTATGTTTCTGAAGTGCTTTCTCCTGTAGCTCCCTCATCTCCATTATTTTTCTCTGCAATTCTGACTACTTCAAGCTTCTCAAACTGACAAATTTCAACTCAGCGATCCTGTCACACTGTGCCTAGGTCCTCTCTTGCACTGTGGTCCTGAAAGTGCCTCTTGGCAGAGAACTAAGACAATCTTAGCATTTACCTCATTTGTTTCTCTTCTTTATGGGATCACAGACTTTCTCTGCCTGTTGTCTAAAGCCTGAAAATAGTTACTTTGCATATTTTGTTTACTTTTATAGTTGTTTATAGTGAGAAAGCAAGTCCAGTAGTAGTTAACCTGTATGAACAGAAGTGGAAATTTCAATTGTTTCTCTTTTAAAATAAATGGCTAGCATTAATTTAAATTTTACCATTGAAGTAGATCTCATCACTAGTATATCATATCCTTTCTAATATCTCAATTCAGATTTTAATCCATTTTTTTAATTAATAAACTTTATTTTTAGAGCCATTGTAGTTTTATAGAAATATTGAGCAGAAAGCTGTTATATATCCTCTGCCCTTTTCTTCTTTTTCAAAGATTGGTTGACTGGGTCTGTTTTCAAACTATCCATTCTGCTCCATTGATCTATTTATCTATGTTCTATTTATCTATTTTTTTTGAAATACCACTGTGTATACAAGGTGAAAGAGAGAGACATAGAAGGGCAGGGGAGATACATATCAGGTAGTTCCTGGCCTCCAAATTTGTTCTTCTCATTTAATATTGTGTTGGCTCTTCTGGGATTTTTTTTTTTTTTTTGCCTTTTCATATAAACCCTAGAATCAGCTAACTCACAAAATAACTTGCTGAGATTTTGATTGAGATTATGTTGAATCTCTGAATCAAATTGGGAAGAACTGATATCCTAACACTATTGAGTCGTCCTATCAATGAGCATGGAGTAGCTCTCCATTTATTTAGATTATCTTTGATTTATTTCATCAGAGTTTTATAGTTTTCTTTATACAGATCTTGTACATATTTTTAGATTTATATATAAATGTTTTATTTTTATAATAATGTATAAGATGTATTTTTAATTTCAAATTCCAATTTTTCTTTGCAGACATACAGGAGAGTAATTGTTTTTTATAAACAAATGTTTTTTAGCATGTTAAAATACACATAACATAAAGTTTACCGTCTGAACCATTTTAAAGAGTACAGTTGAGTGGTATTACATACATTCGGTCACATTATTATGCAGCCCTGTAACTTTTTCATCTTATAAAATTGAAACTCTGTACCTAAACAATAACTCCTTATTCTCTCCTCTTGCTCACCTCTGGCAAAAACCATTCTGTCTCTACAATTTTGACTATTCTAAGTACCTCATATAAAGAAAAGCAATTAACTTTTGTATATTAATCTTTAATCTTGCAATGCTCTAATCATTTATTAGTTCAAGAATTTTTTTGTTGCTTCTTTGGGATTTTCTACAAAGACAATCATATTTGTGAACAAAGACAGCTTTATTTCTTACTTCCCAATTTATATACCTTTTTTTCTTATTACATTAATTAGATGTCAGATGTGGGGGATGAGAGACACAACTTTGTCTTTTTCCTGATATTAGGAGTAGAATATCTAGTCTCTTATCACTAACTGTGATGCTAGCTTTAGATTTTTTGTAGATGTTCTTAATCAAGTTGAGGAAATTCCTATAAACTCCTAGTTTGCTAAGAGTTTTTATCAAGAATGGGTGCTGGTTTTTTCAAATGCTTTTTCTGCATTTGTAGATTGATTATATGATTTTTCTTCTTGAGGCTGTGGATAGATCACACTGATTGATTTCATTAATCCTGTTTTTACACATGAAGCCTTGATTTCCTCACCTACTTTGGAAATTAATCCATACTCTGTAATCAGTCATCTCGCACACTTAAATTTTAAATTACTTTTCATTCAGTGAGTATATTTTCTATTATTTTGTGGTTCTATATGGTATGCACCATATTTTAAACAGTCTCTTATTGTTGGACTTTACATCTTTTAAAAAATTTTTTATTTGTTGTTAACAATACCGAACTGAACATCCTTACATATTTGCCATAGTCTGTTAATTTTTCAGGAATATATAATTTTTACATAAAAGCTATAAATAATTTTAAATTTTGAGCCATACTGGCAGAAATTTTCCTCTAGAAATGATGCATGAATTTGGATCTCACAAGCTGATTTCTTTCATAAGGGATGAATTGAACATTCCAATTATTATTGCTAACCAACCTTCATTGTCTCCTAAGCATGTGTCTGGTAACAAACATTTTAAGTTATCTACTATGTAGAGAACATTGTGGCATATTTGAATAAAATTTAATCCTTGTCTTCCAGTGGTTTACATTTTGGTGGTATGTATTTATATATGTAGTTGTTGTTGTTGCTGTTCAGTTGCTAAGTCATGTCTGACTCTTTGCGACTCCGTGGACTGCAACACACCCGACTTCCCTGTTCTTCGCTATCCCCTGGAGTTTGCTCAAATTCATGTCCATTGAATCGGCGATGCTATCTAACCATCTCACCCTCTGCCGCCCTCTTCTCCTTTTGCCCTCAATCTTTCCTAGCACCAGGGTCCTTTCCAATACACAAACATATAATCTCATAGTGTACCTACCACCAAAGATCCCAAGAATTCTCTTTGAATGTAGAACTATTACAATAATCATAATATGACCATTTACTAAAGATATAGAAGTTTCTAACTAGGAGGATTCAGGAAGGCTGATCCTAGTGACCTGTGTGAGATTGGTCCAGGGCAGTGAGACTCACTTCCAATAAATAGGCAATGGGAATTTCACATATTAATAATGGAAGAAAAGACAAAAACATACCTGTTTTATAAAATCAGACTTGTTGACACTTGAGTTCTGGGCATCAGGAAAAGACGAGAAATCTATAATCAGAGTCATTTTAGGTAATGCAAGAAACTTCAGCCATAAAATGTATTTGTCAAATTATGTACTAATATAAAGATACCAAAGTAAAAGCACTTCTTTCCTAAATAACTCTGCTTATATAGCTTGTTATCAGCTTCTAATGATAACCAGCTTTACCTGTAAACTGAAAATTGCACTGCACAAACTTACAACCCAGTGAGTTAAATGTATTTCATTTATAACTGCTCGGTGAGCAAGGAAAGACCCAGGGGCATTTAGGAGTCAGAAAACCTGCCTTTCTCCTGGAAGTCATAATTGTAACTACAGTACAAAGAATAAATGATAAATGAGACAATGATAGATGAGTATGGTATGAATTATATTTAGAAACTCAAATATAAACACATCATATTATTTTGTGCCAGGATTTCTTCCCCCCCAGCCCAGAGAAGGGAGCCTATTCTTATAAAGCAAATTGATGAAGAAAAATTGGAGACACTCACAAATGAATAAAAATGCATGTGGAATTCAAATATGCAAATGATAACGCTTTCTTTTGTACACACTGTCGATGGAAGAACAGAGTACATGATCACAGCTGGAATTCACACTGGGATCTTATACAATGTAATATTAGCAGCCACCTTCAGATCAGGCTCACCCCAGCTGTTCACTTTACAGAGCCTGCCTCCTCCTTTCCCTTCCCCTTCCCCTCCAGTAACCCTTCCTACTAGCTTTCCTCATTTAAAAATAAAAAGCAGAAATGAAGCCAAAACCTTTTGTATAAAGTGAAAAAACAAAAAACTATAAAGCAGAAGGCCAACCCTAAGCAGTTCTTTTTTTAAAAAGATTTTGCTGTAATAATTAAAAATTCTTTCCCTCCAAACTAGTACCACTTCAAAACACGTATTCTGCATTTCAAAGGCTGTCATTGTCTTCTGTGTATGCTGGAGCAGTTGATATGACCCTACTGTTTAAGCAGATGAATAACAGGATAAAAACTTTTGCATTGTTTAATCTTTACTCTCTTGTGCTTGATTTTTGCCTTTTTTTCCGAATAAATGTATATCTAATTATGCTGTCATATGAGCTCCATGTTCTGCATAATTTACAAAAAATACCTGGTATAGAAAAATACTTCCACTTCCTAAAATATAATTGATTTGTGACTATAAGTAAATTTTTTTTTCATGTTGTAGTGAGTGAATTATGCCCTCCAAAAAGATACATCCAGTTCCTAATTCCTGGACTTGATAATATTACCTTATATGGCAAAGGATGTGATCCAGTTAAGGATCTTGTGTGTGTGTGTGCTCAGTCATGTCTGACTCTTTGCAGCCCCATGGACTGTAGCCCACCAGGCTCCTCTGTCCATGGAACTTTCCCGGCAAGAATACTGGAATGGGCTGCCACTTCTTATTCAGGGTATCTTCCCAATCCAGGGATCGAACCTGTGTCTCTTGAGTCTCCTGCATTGGCAGGAGGATTCGTTACCACTATCCACCTGGGAAGCCTCTTAAGGATCTGTGTTAGTCGCTCACTCATGTCTGACTCTTCGCAACCCCATGGACTATAGCCAGCCAAGTTCCTCCGTCCATGGAATTCTCCAGGCAAGGATACTGGAGTGGGTTGCCATTTCCTTCTCCAGGGGATCTTCCTAACCCAAGTATTGAAGCCAGGTCTCCTGCATTGCAGGCAGGTTCTTTACAGTCTGAGCCATCAAGGAAGCTGGAAGAACTTTGAGAAGAGCCCAATCTTGGTTTATGCAGGTGGACTGTAAATGTAGTCACATGTATCTTTACAAGAGAGAGGCAGAAGACTTTTGGAACAGAAGGAGGCATTGTGACCATGGAGGCAAAGATTAGAGTAGTATGGCTACAATCCAAGGAAACTCTTGCAGCCACCAAAATCTGGAAGAGGTAAGGAAGAGATTCTCTCCTAGAGCCTTCAGAGGGAATGCAAACTTACTGATACATCAATTTTAGATTTCAGGCCTCCTGAAATGTGAGAGAAAAATTTCTGGTTTTTAAGAAAAAAAGAAAACTCTCAATTTGTGATAATTTGTTAAAACAGCCACAGGAAACTAAATACATTTGAATTTCTGAAAATCAACATGTTATTAGTTAGCTAAAGTTTTGTGTCTTAGATAGGATTCTCTAGAAAACAGATTGTAAGGGGAAGATTAAAGTATGAATGCCCATGTAGGGCAAACAAGCAGGGTAAAGAAAAAAGAACATGTAACATGGAAGAATGTAAAGCAGTGTTGTATAATCTGTTACCATACCAGCTACTGCTGATGGTTAACTGCTGAGAGATATAATATGTTGCTTGGCAAGTGTATCAGCTCAACATTTAGACTTCTCTGGAAAGCTGCAAGGAGGGACCTAATAGTAATTCATCAAAAAGGTGAAAAGGAGGAAAATTTATTTGCCCGAATCCATCCCATCTCCGCTTTCCAATGGTCAAAGTTCATTGACATCAACTCATTGTTGAACTGAGTGGTGCAAGCCCTCAGTGATGGCTCAGGAAAGCAGATCCTACACTAGGTCGTATGGTATGTCATGCGTGTACACAAACATAGGGGCATATTGGCATAGATAGACTTTGCAAGGGAGCATGAAGGCCATTCAGGCTGGAGTTTCAATCTGGAGAGATGATGGATGGCTGTGGGTGGCTGGTGGTTGTGGTGGCCTTGAACCTAGAGACAGAGAACAACATCTGAGGAACACACGAGGCTTGTGTCTGATATTTTCTCTGACACCTGTGACAAACTGCTGAGACTCATGATTACTATGGAAAGTAATAGACAAGTAATTTGGATGTATTCAACTTTAAACAGGGGTCTGAGAAAGGTATGGACTTCCTTGATAGCTCAGGGGTTAAAAAAAAAAAAAAAATCCACCTGCCAATGCAGGAGATGTGGGTTCAATTGGGAAGATCCCTGGAGGAAGAAATAGGAAATGGCAACCTGCTCCATTCTTGCCTGGAAAATCCCATGCACAGAGAAGCCTGGTGGGTTATAGTCCATGGCATCACAAAGAGTCAGACATGACTTAGTGTCTAAACAACAATAAACAACAACTGAGAAATGTATATACTTCAGGATGATTTCCAGTATGACAGGGCATAGAATAAAAATAAAGCTATTAATTCATAGAGGTCATCACTCAACATGAATTGTTTTTCTGTTTATCTTTTCTGAGTGTTACCATATTATTGTCATTGTATGATGCTGGTATGCCAATGAATTTTTAACACCTAACTCTTTCCCAAAATGTATGAATATCTATTTATACCTGAATTTATAGTAAATGTTACTGATATAAAGGATGCATAGCACATGATTTACAAGTAATAATTACATGTACTCTTTAGAATAAATTCCATACAGCCAATTGATTCTCACAGAATGATTTATTTGATTTTTGCCCACTCTTGTTAAAATAGCCAAATTACGGTTGCAGTTGATGAATGAGTGTAGCGTTGACTTCAAATATTAGCTAATATTTTAATTCATGTCAATGAGTAAGACAAAAATGAAAACATATGTTAGGGCTTTACTCATTTATCAATGACAAGAGTGACTTCTTCATCAAGTGGGCTAATAGCTTCCAAATACTGGAGGAGTATTTTCTCAATGTCTAGTGCAATTCCTAGCACAATGGCTATAGACATGGCATCAGTTCAGTTCAGTCATTCAGTCATGTCTGACTTTTTGCAACCCCATGGACTGAGGGATGCCAGCATTCCCTGTCCATCTCCAATTCCCAGAGCTTACTCAAATTCATGTCCATCGAGTCGGTGATGCCATCCAAACATTGCATCCTCTGTTGTCCCCTTCTCTTTCTGCCCTAAATATTTTCCAGCATCAGGGTCTTTTACAGTGACTCATTTCTTTGCATCAGGTGGCCAAAATACTGGAATTTCAGCTTCAGCATCAGTCCTTCCAATGAACTGAGGACTGATTTCCTTTAGGATGGACTCTTTGGATCTTCTTGCAGTTCAAGGAACTCCCAAGAGTCTTCTCCAACACCACAGTTCAAAAGCATCAGTTCTTCAGTGCTCAGCTTTCTTTAGAGTCCAACTCTCACATCCATACTTGACTACTGGAAAAACCAAAGCTTTGACTAGATGGATATTTGTTGGCAAAGTAATGTCTCTACTTTTTAATATGCTGTCTAGGTTGGTGTTAACTTTTCTTCCAAGGAGCAAGCGTCTTTTAATTTCCTGGCTGCATCACCATCTGCAGTGATTTTGGAACCCCCCAAAATAAAGTCTCTCACTGTTTCCACTGTTTCACCATCTATTTGCTATGAAGTGATGGGACCAGATGCCATGATCTTAGTTTTGTAATGTTGCATCTTAAGCCAACTTTTTCACTCTCTTCTTTCACTTTCATCAAGAGGCTCTTAGTTCTTTGCTTTCTGCCATAAGAGTGGTGTCATCTCCGTATTTGAGGTTATTGATATTTCTCCCGGCAATCTTGATTCCAGTTTGTGCTATATCCAGCCTGGCATTTCATATGATGTACTCTGCATATAAGTTAAATAAACAGGGTGACAATATACAGCCTTGACGTACTCCTTTCCTGATATGGAACCAGTCTGTTGTTCCTTGTCCAGTTCTAACTATTGCTTCTTGACCTGCATACAGATTTCTCAGGAGGAAGGTAAGGTGGTTTGGTATTCCCATCTCTTGAATAATTTTCTAGTTTGTTGTGATCCACATAGTCAAAAGTTATTGTCAAAGGCTAATGTTGGCTAATTGCCAACATTCGTTGGCTCATCAGAAAAGCAAGAGAATTCCAGAAACACATTTACTTCTGCTTTATTGACTATATGTTTTTCTGGAACTCTCTTGCTTTTACGATGATGCAATAAATGTTGACAATTTGATCTCTGGTTTCTCTGCCTTTTATAAATCAAGCTTGAACATCTGGAAGTTCATAATTCACATACTGTTGAAGCCTGGCTTAGAGAATTTTGAGCATTACTTTGCTAGTGCGTGAGATGAGTGCAATTGTGTGGTAGTTTGAACATTCTTTGGCATTGCCTTTCTTTGGGATTGGAATGAAAACTGACCTTTTCCAGTCCTGTGGCCACTTGCTGAGTTTTCCAAATTTTTTGGCATATTGAGTGCACCACTTTTACAGCATCATCTTTTAGGATTTGAAATAGCTCAGCTGGAATTCCATCGCTTACACTAGCTTTGTTCGTAGCAATGCTTCCAGAGGCCCACTTGACTTCGATTCCAGGATGTCTGGCTCTAGGTGAGTGATCACACCATCATAGTTATCTGGGTCATTAAGATCTTTTTTTTTTTTTGTAGTTCTTCTGTGTATTTTTGCCACCTCTTGTTAATGTTTTCTGCTTGTGTTAGGTCCATACCATTTCTGTCCTTTATTGTGCCCATCTTTGCATGGAATGTTCCCTTGGTATCTCTAATTTTCTTGATGCGATCTCTAGTCTTTTCCATTCTATTGTTTTCCTCCATTTCTTTGCATTGATCACTGAGGAAGGCTTTCTTATCTCTCCTGGCTATTCTTTGGAACTCTGCATTCAAATGGGTATATCTTTCCTTTTCTCCTTTGCCTTTAGTTTCTCTTCTTTTCATAGCTATTTGTAAGGCCTCCTCAGACAACCATTTTGCATTTCTTTTTCTCAGGGATGTTCCCTGTCTCTTGTACAGTGTCATGAACCTCTGCCTATAGTTCTTCAGGCACTCTATCAGATCTTATCCTTGCATCTATTTGTCACTTCCACTATATAATCATAAGGGATTTGATTCAGGTTATACCTGAATGGTCTAGTGTTTCTCCCTACTTTCTTCAATTTGAGTCTGAATTTGGCAATAAGGAGTTCATGATCTGAGCAACAGCCCACTCCCGGTCTTGTTTTTGCTGACCGTATAGAGCTTTTCTGTCTTTGGCTGCAAAGAATATAATCCATCTGATTTTGGTGTTGACCATCTGGTGATGTCCATGTGTAGCGTCTTCTCTTGTGTTGCTTGAAGAGGATGTTTGCTATGACCAGTGTGTTCTCTTGCCAAAATTCTGTTAGTTTTTGTCCTGCTTCATTCTGTACTCCAATGCCAAATTTGCCTGTTACTCCAGGTATCTCTTGACTTCCTACGTTTGCATTCCAGTCCCCTATAATGAAAAGGACATCTTTTTGGGGTGTTAGTTCTAGAAGGCCTTGTAGGTCTTCATAGAACTGTTTGACTTCAATTTCTTCAGCCTTACTGGTCAGGGCATAGATTTGGATTACTGTGATGTTGAATGGTTTGTCTTGGAAATGAACAGAGATCATTCTGTCATTTTTGAGATTGCATCCAAGTACTGTATTTTGGGTTCTTTTGTTAACTATGATGGCTACTCCATTTCTTCTAAGGTATTCTTGCCCACAGTAGTAGATATAATGATCATCTGTGTTAAATTCACCCATTCCAGTCCATTTCAGTTGACTGACCTAAAATGTTGATGTTCACTCTTGCCATCCCCTGTTTGACCACTTTCAATTTACCTTGATTCATGGGCCTAACATCCCAGATTCCTGTGCAATATTGTTCTTTACAGCATCGGACATTACTTCCATCACCAGTCACATCCACAAATGTGTGTTGTTTTTGCTTTGGCTCCATCTCTTCATTCTCTCTGGAGTTATTTCTCCATGCTTCTCCAGTAGCATATTGGGCACCTACTAACCTGCAGAGTTCATCTTTCAGTGTCATTTCTTTATCAGGAGAGACTGACTGAGGGAGAAACTGGGTCTTGTTCTGATGGGTGGGGCCATGCTCAGTAAATCTTTAATCTAATTTTCTGTTGATGGGCGGGGCTGTGTTCCCTCCCTGTTGGCTGACCTGAGGCCAAACTATGGTGGAGGTAATGAAGCTAATGGACACCTCCTTCAAAAGGTCCTGTGCATGCACTGCCCCTGATCAGTGCCCCTGCTCCTGCAGCAGGCCACCACCAACCTATGCCTCTGCCGGAGACTCCTGGACACTCATGGGCAAGTCTGGGTCAGTCTCTTGTGAGGTTAGTGCTGCTTTCTCCTGAGTTCTGGTGTGCACAAAGTTTTGTTTGTGCCCTCCAAGAGTCAGTTTCCCCAGTCTTGTGTAAGTTCTGGCGGCTCTATGGTGGGATTAATGGTGACCTCCTCCAAGAGGGCTTATGCCATACCCAGGTCTGCTGCACCCAGAGCCCCTGCCTCTATGGCAGGCCACTGGCTGACCCGTAGCTCTGCAGGAGACACTCAGACACTCAAAGGCAGGTCTAGTTCAGTCTCTGTGGGTTCTCCTGGTGTACACAAGGTTTTGTTTGAGCCCTCTGAGCATTTCTGGTGAGTATGGGGTTTGATTCTAGACCCAGTTTCTTCTCTCTTACCACCTTGTTGGGGTTTCTCCTTTACCCTTGGACATGAGGCTTCTTTTTTTGGTGGGATCCAACATTTTCCTGTTGATGTTTGTTTAGCAGTGAGTTGTAATTTTGGAGTTATCACAGGAGAAGATGAGTGTATATCCTTCTACTCTACCATCTAGGATATGATAGACATGGCATACATCTAAGTTTTATCTTCATTAATAACATTTTTTCCACCATTTTCTTAAGTTTAGATATTCAACCCAACAATAAATCAGGTTATGATTTGTAATGTTTACCAATTTTAGTGGTGTAAGTACTCCCATTATGGCTGCTTTCAAGCTACCAATGTGATGTCATTGAATGCAGATTTGGCAGCACACTATATTATATATATGTTACAGAGATTCAACAGGCCCAAATAAACTCAAGGGCATAATAGTAAGATGTAATAAAACAATTAGAAAGTGATGAATTTTAAGTATTTATGAAACTATTTAAATACAATTTATTTTATTATATCTGTCACACATGCAATTAAGGCTTCCTAAGTGGCACTAGTGGTAAAGGGCCCACCTACCAATGCAAGAGATGTAGGATTACAGGTTTGATCCCTGGGTCAGGAAGATTACATCAGGAAAACTGGAAATGTCTAATGTCTTCCCTGGGTTGGGAAGATCCCCCCATAAAGGAAATCACAACCCACTACCACATTTTTGCCTGGAAAATTCCATGGACAGAGGAGCCTGGCAGGCTACAGTCCATACCTTTGCAAAGAGTCAGGCATGACCGAGCAGACACACACACACACATTACTACATAAGCTTATAAAGCTTAGTTTTTAATGTTATCTGTGCTTATCAACCAGCTTGCAAAGTCCTCCCTGCCCCCAAAAAATTTACAGTTGGATCTTGCTAATTGTTATGAGTGGGTTCTAGTAGACTACTGGGGATCCCACTGAATTAAAGGAAAACTGCTAATGGCACCTCCCGGGGTGGTTGTGAGAATCAGATAGGATATTTTAAGTGAAAATATTTTGGCACATGGAAAGGTGCTAAGTAAATGTAATATATTCTTACTGAGAATAATGATCAAAAGGTCCAATACATGTATGTTAAGAAGCAAATATTTGGTTTTGGCACTTCAGGGGAATAATATGGATCAAATTGATAAAAAAGTTTTTGAATGAATTCTACTTGCTCCATATACACAAAAAAAATTTGATAGCTGGAATTTCCCTTATCTATTGAAAAACACAATATTAGACATTTGCATCTTTCCTGAAGTAAAGATTTTGTTCACTAAATTTACTGAGTGTTCCTTTATTATACAAGTGACAAAAAAGGATGGGAAGATCAAATCAAAGTTTTCAGTTTTGGAGGCCCAAGTATGATGAATCACCTAGTTGTACCATACTTTTGCTTAAGTTTTAGTATCTATTTATTATTATTTTGTTTAAAATTTATAATAGTTGCTCATATTCCTACATCTCTCTGACATATAAAAGTACTCCATTTACTTAACTTGTATTGTTTGAACACTTAAGTATTTCACTTAGGAATCACAATAATTTTTGTGGAATAGACAGAAATTGTTAATCTCCTTTATAACTGAGGAAACCAAGGCTCAAAGGGGCTAAGTGATTTTCTCCGAAGTCAGACCAGAACTTAAGAAGAGCGCTGGTAATCAGTCTCCTTATCCTGTTATTCTAATAGCTGGAATTCAGTGTTATAGTAAGTCAGGCTGTATTGAATTGCAGAGTGTTTTTAATGGCAATATGAAATTTTTCTTATTAAGTCTAACTGAATCATTTTTCTGATTAGGAAACCATACCATATGGCCATGATATAGAATTTTATAAGTGTAGAAGATGTTACTAACATAAACAAAAGCAAATCAACTTTTTTACCCTAATATCTGCAAGTAATCCATTGATAACTTTTTAATGTTTTCTTTCACACACATATATACATATAAGTTATGTAATCAGCATCATTGTGAAAATTATTTATCTACCACCTTATATAATCAATATAAAACATAAGTGTTTTTTAATGTCAGCATCCATGCATGCTAAGTCACTTCAGTTGTGTCTGACTCTGTGACCCCGTGGACTTTAGCCCACCGGACTCCTCTCTCCACGGGGATTCTCGAGGCAAGAATACTGGGGTGGGTTGCATTTCCTACTCCAGGGGCTCTTCCTGACCCAGGGATTGAACCCATATCTCTTGTATCTCCTGCATAGCAGGTGGGTTCTTTACTACTCTGCCACCTGGGAAGCCCTAATGTCAGCTTATATGCTTCAAAATCAGTTAACGTACCTGTATGCTATTTCATTGTGTAGCTGTAACAGATTAATTTAGCTGAATATTAGGTTATTTCTGTTTCATTATTATAAGTAATACTATTATGAAAATCAGTATTAAAATTTTGTTGAATTTTCTGATTATTGTCTTATACTATTAAAGGGAAAGAGATTTTAAGTCCATAAAGTATATAATTGTTAAAGGTTCTTTGTATCTATTTTTAGTTTTGTTTCTCAGTATTTGAATCAATACTCAGCAGTGCTGTGTAGAAATGTATATATCCTTGCATTCTTACCAACACTGAGTACTCATTTTTTAATCTTGCTTTTTAAAAGTTGAAAGATTCACTTTGGATCTGATTTAATTTTCTTTAATTACTAATAAGCTTGATTTTTATGATTATTTGTTTTTTATAGGTATTTTCCAGTTATTGTTTCATTACTTTTGTTCATTTTGCTTCTTTTAAGGGTCTATTGAGATGTATCACTTTTTTTCCCCCATTCTGAGACCTATAGAAAAATTTTGAGCAGGGGGGAGATGTATAATCAGATCTGTTTTCTTTTTCTACTGAACAGTGTAAAACATTTTGAACAAAACATATGGGTATAGATTTAAGCAGATTTACATAGTACTAATCTCACATGTACTGCATTTCTCCCTTTTTAAATTAAATTAAATTAAAAGTTTTCAAGCTGCCAAGTGGCACAGACTGGCAATATACATACTCCTTAAGTTACACAACAGTCAAGCATCTAAAGTCACGATTTATGTGTGTGTGCCCAATTAGAAAAGAGGCTAGTGCCAAGATAATCACAAATTTGCCATAAACTAAAGTTTATTATGGCTCCCGAGAAGATATATTGGAAGAACTTCTTCTATTTGTTCCAATTGTCCTTAAAAAAGAAAAAAGATTATGAGAAACACATTCAGATAAATGCCAGGTGACATTTATTGAATGATGACCAGGCATGAAAGCATTTCTAAATATTTTATGTGTATTAAGTAATTTAATCTTTACAACAACCTATGGGTTAGCCTATATCTTCAACCCCATTTTCTAGATCAAGAAACTGAGGTGAATTCAAAGGACTTCCCCAAGATTTTTCATTAAGTGTGTGGCAGTACTGAGATGTGATGCTGAGCACTCTGTCCTTGGAGTTTATGTACGCAACCTTCTCTGTTAGAAGTGGAAAAAACTTTTCAATTCCATGTAACTACATTTATTTGCCTGCACTATCCTAAATACCATATACTCGATTTATGAAGATATATTGTAACATTCAGTTTAGAGAAAAAAAAATAAGGTGTAGCTTCTGCCTTTTAAAAGCACAGAGATAGTGATGGTAACTTGCCCATGAAGAGTGATAAGCCTTGTGAAAAAGGCAAAGAATCCTATGGAAGCACAAGGGAAGTGTGTTTCCCTCTGTCTCTCGGAGCTGTGACTTGGACTTGGACTTGCAAACTGAGGAGAGGTTAGCCAGGCGAAGAAAGAGGGAGGAGCCATCTGAGTTGATAGAACAGCTCAAACAAAGGTACAGAGGCATAAAGTAGCTCCCGTTATTCCCTTCAGCATTTGGTGACATTACGAGATGTGTGGTGTGACTGGGATGCAGAGTGCAAGGTGTACAGGGCTGGTAAAGGAGCCTACAAAGGTAGGTGGCCAACATTTCCTCAGCACCGCGTATAGGTTAGCTTTGTGCTGAAAGCTAGAGATGTGTCACTGAACAGATAAGAAAAATTATAAGACAATACAATAAAAAGTAAAATAGAAATTAAAATAAAATGATAAAATAATAAAATAAAACAAAAATAGTAAAAATTAAAATAAAATTATAAAATAATAAAATTAAATTAAATTAAGATAATAAATTTAAAATGAAAATAAAATTATAAAATAATAAAATAAAAATAAATTAAAAATTAAAATAAAATTATAAAATAATAAAATAAAAAATAATAAAATAATAAAAACTCTGTACAGAACAGCAATGTATTAGTCATATGATGAATAAGAAAAGACCAAAATGCAGATTGTTAAAGATACTTGGCAGAAGCATATAAAGAAATTAGATGCTGGAGAAAGAACAATGGGCATGTGTTTTAAGTGGGGTGGTCAGGGAAGGACATTCTCTGAATTGGTTGTATGAAGATTAGCAGGAAAATTTTTTCAAATGGAAAAGCAGCGAGTACAAAAGCCCTGAGGTAGGAAGGAACCAAACGTATTCCAGAGGGTCAATGAAAACCAAAGACGCTACAACATAGTGAGCAAGAAGGAAAGTGGCAGACTATAATTTTGAGATGTAGGCAAAGTCAGATCTTAAAGCTCTTGTAGTTCATGATGTGGCAATTATATTTTTCCTGTGTGCAACAGAAAGTCAATAATGGGTTTTTAAATCAGAGTGAAGCATCTTTTCATTTCTCACTCAGGCAGTTTTGGAGAGAATGGTTTAAGAAAGGGATGGGAAGAAGATGGGAGACCCTTAAAGAGGATCTGGGCTTCGCAGGTGGCTCAGTGGTAAGGCCAACCAATGCACAAGACATGGGTTTGATCCCTGAGTCAAGGGGATCCCCAGGAGGAAAAAATGACAACCTGCTCCAGTATTCTTGCCTGGAAAATCCCATGACAGAGGAGCCTGGCAGGCTACTATATCAGATACAACTGAGAGATTGAGCACTTAGGCATGCAAGGAGGCTCTGGCTAGTGGTCTGGTGGAGAGATGAAGAGGGATTAGATACCACGGTAGCACCTTGGGTTTTCTCCTCCTGCCAGTGGAAGAGGCTCTCAGAAAAGTATGTTAGCCAGAGAGTTGTGTGGTGAAATCTGGGACTTAAATGTATCATTCTATTAAAGTTACAGAAAATAGACAGCCAGATCACTTGCCAGGAATTTTTTTTCAATATATATTGTGTGTAAACGTAAATCTGCATTTGATTGTAAATATGTATATTCTTTTCCCAAATGTAAATTTCTTCCTGGAAATACAGAGAACTCTCAAAAGACATTATAAACTGTTATGTTCTTTGGCTTCTTTGTCTTTTTCATGAAGGTTCAGGGCTCCACACAATATTTCCAAATAGGACTTTTGATCATTTTTACAGTCAACAACTAGATTTCTCCTTCAGATAGGGGCTACTGTGATCTCTGTAGGAGGAAAACAGTGAAGGATGGGTGTTTTATATCTGCTTTCTTCCCTAATTAGTGGACAGTTGTCAACGATCCTCCTGGGCAGGGTTCATGAGGCCCTTGACAATCTGGTCACCATTATCTTTCACTTGGCAATTTGATTCCTACAACTGCCCTGCTCTTCGTGGAGCCCTGACTTAGACCCCTGTTTATAGGACTCCACATGTTAAATTTGTCAGAGCAATCCATGCAGATAGCACAAATGCAGTAGATTCTTCCATTATAAAGTATTCTTTCCCAGGAGTTCTAAGCATCTGTTTTCCTACTTCTCTTTGTGGTGCAGATTGTAATTCTATAAGAACTCACAAGAAATAATGTTGTACTCAATACATTGCACATGGCAGTCAAAGAGCATTTTGCAAGATGAAACAATTCACATTACCCTTACATTTGTTACCTGTAGGTTTACATGTAGTATGCATGAAGCATGATGTTACTTTTTTGCATTGACAAACAGATGGACATGGATACTAAAAATGTGGATAGTTTCATTCCTGTGAAAATATTTAATAAGAATTATTATTAAAATTGAAAAATATTTTTATACTTAAAATGATTAATTTCAATTAAAAGTCGATTTTAATTTGTATTTATTTTTGATTAAATATTCTTTAAATCAAACAAAAGTTTTAATTTTATTTAACTATTTTGATTAAAAATTTGATATTTCAAGTGCACGACAAAGTGACTCAGCCTTACATACACATGTATCCTGTAACTTTTAAATATTTAAACTTATGAGATAGGTACCTCCCTCCACACTCTTGCCTTAGGTCCTCCAAGTGTTAGAGGAGGACCCACTTATTCCCACATACATCCCTGCTCAGTGGAGACATCACAGTTGCCTGCACACCCTGTTCTCCTCTGCTTGGCTCAGTCCTTCAAGATTTGGCCCTAATGTTAATATTCTCTGTTTCCTCTGTCTAGACTTAGTCACTTCCTCCACAGGGTTCCTCTATACAATTTTATTTTTTTTTTACTATAATTGTTCATCTACATGGGTCTGTCTCCTCTATTGTAAGGTCTTTGAGGCCAGGGATTCCTCATCTCTCTCAGTAATGTTTGTCATAAAGCCTGGTCCTAGCCCCCAACCTCTATAACTGTTTGAGTAGGAAATGAACACTCATCCCCACTCTGCTTCTTCAGAGAAGTGTTTGTTTTCACACACACTGTTTTCTCACATGCGACAGGACACATGGGCACACACCCAAATTCACATGCTCTCTCTCATATATATAGATATTTTGGAACCTGCTTGCAGGATCATAATTTTAAACATTGCTATCGCACAGATATGTGCTCTTATATCCTTTGTAAGTCAAATGCAAACTTTTCTCTTACTGCTTTTTGAGTGAAAAATATGAAGCTGACATTATCATGTATTTTGGTTTTTTTTTAAATGAATTTTGTCTTCTTTTTATTATTCCTTATACAATATTTATTTATTTACTTTACTGCTCTGGGACTTAGCAGTACTCAGTACTTGTAGTACTCAGAATCTTTAGCTGTGGCATGTGGGATCTAGTTGCCTGATCAGGGATTGAACACAGGCCCCCTGCATTGGGAGCACAGAGTTTTAGCTACTGGACCACCAGGGAAACTCGTTTATCATGTGTTCTTAAGGTTGAGAGCACTTTTCTCCTTTTTTTGCTATTTTTGTTATTATCATCATGATGATTTTAATAGCCTAAACACACCCTCCCCTTTTTTTGTCTTCTGGCTCAATTTATTAATCCTATAAAATAAAAATGTAAAAAGAAGCAGTTGGCTATTTTGGCTAAATTTCATTCAAAGACATTTATCAAAAAAGAATCTTCAATCTTCTGATAATCTTCAAAATATCAGTGAATGCCAAGACCAAATCTACCTTGCTTCCCAATGCTAAACAAGTCTTTGACCAAGCTTACTGCCCTATTTTTCATGCCAAACAATACTGGGGTCAGACAAAAATAATTTAACTTATTGCTCCAGGATAAACCTGATCCTGGAAGATAAGGCCTAAACCAACTGGAAGAGATTACTTATCAAGGCTAACAGTTTGCTCATCAAGACCTGTTTTAAAACTCTTACCTCATGTGCCCACCAATCCAACTCCGTTATATCCTAAAATTTTCAAATTCCCAACCAATATGCCTCCTTGCAAAACTCCCCTTTAAATCATCCTAAAAGTCTTACAAATACACTTTCCTGACACTAACCTTCTCTGCTCAGACATTATTAAGACTCTATCAATAGCAAGGAGAGATAAGAAAGCCTTCTTAAATGAACAGTGCAAAGAAATAGAGGAAAACAATAGAATGGGAAAGACCAGAGATCTCTTCAAGAAAAATGGAGATATCAAGGGAACACTTCATGCAAGGATGGGCACAATAAAGGACGGAAACTGTACGGACCTAACAGAAGTAGGAAAGATTAAGAAGAGGTGGCAAGAATATACAAAAGAACAATACCAAAAAGGTCTTAATAACCCGGATAACCACAATGGTGTGGTCACTCAACTAGAGCCAGACATCCTGGAGTGTGAAGTCAAGTGGGCCTTAGAAAGCATTACTACAAACAAAGCTAATGGAGATGACAGACTTCTAGCAGAGCTATTTAAAACCCTAGATGATCTGTTAAAGTGCTGCACTCAATATGCCAGCAAATTTGGAAACTCAGCAGTTCCAACAGGACTGGAAAAGGTCAATTTTCATTACAATCCTAAAGAAAGGCAGTATTATGAATGTTCAAACTACCAAACAATTGTGCACATTTCATATGCTAGTAAGGTTATGCCCAAAATCCTTCAAGCTAGGCTTCAGCAGTAGGTGAACTGAGAACTTCCAAATGTACAGGCTGGATTTAGAAAAGGCAAAGGAACCAGAGATCACATTGTCAACATTTGCTGGATCATAGAAAAAACAGGGGAATTAAAAAAAATCTACTTCTGCTTTATTGATTAGAGTAAAGCCTTTCACTGTGTCGATTATAACAAACTGGAAAATTGTTAAAGAGATAGGATGCCAGACCACCTTACCTGCCTCCTGAGAAACCTGTGTGCAGGTCAAGAAGCAACAGTTGGAACCGGAATAACTGACTGGTTCAAAACTGGGGGAAAAAAGTACAACAAGGTTATATATCGTTACCCTGCTTATTTAAGTTATATGCAGAGTACATCATGTGAAATGCCAGGCCAGATGAATCACAGACTGGGATCAAGATTGCCAGGAAAAATATCAACAACCTCGGATGTGCAGATGATACCACCCTTAATGGTGGAAAGTGAAGAGAGAGGATCTAAAGAGCCTCTTGATGATGATGAAAGAGGAGAGTGAAAAAGCTGGCTTAAATCTCAACATTAACAATAAGGTTATGGCATGCGGTCCCATCACTTCATGGCAAATAGAAAAGGAAAAAGTATAAATAGTGACAGATTTTCTTTTCTAGCTCCAAAATCACTGCAGACAATGACTGCAGCCATGATTTCCCCAGTATTCACGTATAGATGTGAGAGTTGGACCATAAAGAAGGCTGAGCACCAAAAAATTGATGCTTTTGAACTGTGGTGTTGGAGGAGACTCTTGAGAGTTCCTTGGACTGCAGGGAGGTCAAACCAGTCAATTCTAAAGAAAACCAACACTGAAGGACTGGAAGGACTGATGCTGAATCTCCAATACTTTGGCCACCTGTTGCAAAGAGCCGACTCATTGTAAAAGACCCTGATGCTGGGAAAGATTGAAAGCAAAAGGTGAAGGAGGTGGTAGAGGATGAGATGGTTGGATAGCATCACTGACTCAGTGGACATGAATTTGATCAAAGTCTGGGAGATGATGAAGGACAGAGGAGCCTGTGTGCTGCAATCCATGGGGTCAAAAAGAGTGGGACACAACAACAAAACAAAGCAAGGAGGTGGTCTTCACTGCATTACATCCAGTGGATTTAGTTTTGCCTTATCAACAGGTTTTTCCATGTGAGCCACCAGGGAAGCAGATGATCAGAGGAGCAAGTTGACTCTAGGTCTGATATAACCATCTCTTGAGGAATTCAGAAGGTATTCTCATACTGGTCTCCTTATGGGACAAGCTTCATCTTATGTCACCCACTAAAGTTTATGAGTTCTCTTCTCAGCCTTGTCTTGTTGTATCCATGAGTGTATGGTTCAAGGCAAGTGCTCTAGTCCAAATCTTCCATCTGCATTAGAGACAGTAAATGATTAGGTTGGGGGCTTCAATGGACTGAATGCTTGTGTCACTCCAAAATTAGTATGGCACCTTGATCTTGAACTTCCTAGTCTCCAGGACTGTGAGAAAATACATTTGTGTTGTTTAAGCTGCTGAGTCTGCAGTATTTTATTGTGGCAGCTTGAGCTGATTAATACAGGAGCCTAAGATACAAAGGACATAAGCAAGACCATTGTCTTTATCTTGGTCCAAGGCAGTCTTCAGCAATACATGAACTGTGTTGAAATTCCAGATGTTCAAGCTGGTTTTAGAAAAGGCAGAGGAAACAGAGATCAAATTGCCAACATCCGCTGGATCATTGAAAAAGCAAGAGAGTTCCAGAAAAACATCTATTTCTGCTTTATTGACTATGCCGAAACCTTTGACTGTGTGGATCACAATAAACTGTGGAAAATTCTGAAAGAGATGGGAATACTAGACCACCTGACCCACCTCTTGAGAAACCTATATGCAGGTCAGGAAGCAACAGTTAGAACTGGACATGGACCAACAGACTGGTTCCTAATATGAAAAGGAATACGTCAAGGCTGTATATTGTCACCTCGCTTATTTAACTTATATGCAGAGTACATCATGAGAAATGCTGGGCTGGAAGAAGCACAAGCTGGAATCAAGATTGCCGGGAGAAATATCAATAACCTCAGATATGCAGATGACACCACCCTTATGGCAGAAAGCGAAGAGGAACTAAAAAGTCTCTTGATGAAAGTGAAAGAGGAGAGTGAAATAGTTGGCTTCCAGCTCAACATTCGGAAAACTAAGATCATGGCATCTGGTCCCATCATTTCTTGGGAAATAGATGGGTAACAGTGGAAGCAGTGTCAGACTTTATTTTTTTGGGCTCCAAAATCAGTGCAGATGGTGATTGCAGCCATGAAATTAAAGGATGCTTACTCCATGGAAGGAAAGGTATGACCGACTTAGATAGCATATTAAAAAGCAGAGACATTACTTTGCCAACAAAGGTCCATCTGGTCAAGGCTATGGTTTTTCCAGTGGTCATGTATGGATGTGAGAGTTGGACTGTGAAGAAAGCTGAGCGCCGAAAAATTGATGCTTTTGAACTGTGGTGTTGGAGAGGACTCTTGAGAGTTCCTTGGACTGCAAGGAGATCCAACCAGTCCATCCTAAAGGAGATCAGTCCTGGGTGTTCATTGGAAGGACTGATGCTGAAGCTGAAACTCCAATACTTTGGCCACCTTATGCAAACAGTTGACACATTGGAAGAGACCCTGATGCTGGGAGGGATTGGGGGCAGGAAGAGAAGGGGACGACAGATGATGAGATGGCTGGATGGCATCACTGACTCAATGGACATGGGTTTGAGTAAACTCCGGGAATTGGTGATGGACAGGGAGGCCTGGTGTGCTGTGATTCATGGGGTCACAAAGAGTTGGACACGACTGAGCGACTGAACTGAACTGACGCTCACTTGCGGTGAGAGAGACCTCAGAGTGACAGGACCATGTGACCTCGAGAATCCTATTCCAAGTCAAGGTCTTTGAACTCCGGAATCTCAGCAGAACTATGGGAGTTTTGTTTCTAAGATATCTTTTTTTTTTTTTTTTTTGGCTACAATTTATGTATTTATCTACTTTAGTGGCATAAAAGTGGTTATTTTGGGAAGCTTTCAATTTGAAAAAAAATCTTTCATTTAAGAGGCATTTTGGAAAGGAAATGGTCTGCATTTTTCATTTATATAAGGAAACTTTCAAAGGAAATCTTGTTTTCAAAATTAATGCTTTCAAAAGATTCCTTACTCAAGGTAAATGAGAAAAGTAAGAACAAACAAAGAACTCCCTTAAAACTATCTTTCTTTGATCCTCTTGAACTGCAATTTGACTCTAACTGCCTCAGTTCCTTTATTCCTTCTTCTTCTTCCTAGGTTCCTGTAGTACTTACACCTTCCAAGTTCTTGCCAAGGATAAACTCTAAAATCTCATTTATCTATTTATTTTTCTTTTTGTTTGCACTTAATCTTCTTTGCTGCTGTGTGAAGGCTTTCTGTAGTTGCAGTAAGTGAGGGCTGCTCTCTCATGATGTGCGGAATCTAGAATGCCACTCAGTAGTTGGGGTTCATGGACTTTGTCGCCATGAAACATGTGGAATACTCCTGGATGATCAATTGAACCCATGTCCACTGCATTGGGAGGCAGACTCTTAACCACTGGACCACCACGGAAGTCCCTCGAATGTTTTTCTTAAAGTTAAATCCACTTCAAAACAAATCAAATTCTGTTGTGGTTGATTTTAAATCTGACCTTTGAATTGAGAGTCACTTTCTAAAGCCTACACATACATTACAGACAGAAATTTGCAAAGACATTTAGAGTTGTTCTAGGAACAGATAATTTGGGGATCCCGGATTTTTTTTTGGGGGGGGGGATCCCAGATTTTAATCAGTTGGCTCACTTGTTGATAGCATACTCTGATGTAAAAGAAAAACCAGATGGAAAATTCAGAGTGAGAAGATTTTGAGGGTGATCTAATAGACCCTGAATTGCAGAGATTAGAGGGGTTAGAAAAGCTGTAGAAGTGGAGCAAGAGCTGTCAGACTCCATCTTCAAAGTCAGTTCTGTGCAAACAGATTGCCCTGTGATCTTGTCCTACAAGCAAAGAAAGGATGAGTCTATCAGTGACTTCTGGAATAGGCTCTTTAACACCTTTCGGCAGCATTCAGGGATAGATCCTGAAGCAGGTGTGACCTCAACTCTTCACTTTCCTTCGAATAGCCATAAGCCTGAGCCAGGGGATTTAATATGAAGGCAAAACCAGGAATGAGAAATATCTCTGTTGCCAGGTCTCCAACTGTTGTTTGAAAGTGTAAGTGTTGATCACTTAGTCGGGTCTGACTCTTTTCTGCCCATGGACTATAGCCTGCCAGGTTTCTCTGTCCAGGGAATTCTCCAGGCAAGACTATGGAGATGGTTGCCATTCTCTTCTCCAGGAATTGAACCTGGGTCTCCCACATTGCAGGCAAATTCTTTAATGTCTGAGCCACCAGGGAAGCCCCTAAAGATCTTGAAATAGCCAAAAACAAAATTAGAAAAAAATCTAGAATAAATCAGTGGTCATTCAGTTAAAGCAATTAGAATTTCCCACCCTAATCATAAAAATCTGGGAAAGGAGTTTGTTGATAAAGACACCTATATTCAATGTAAGCAGAAAGGACCATGAAAAATTAACTGAACTGAGTTAGTAAAAAAAGTGAAGGAAAAGTTTAAGTGGGTAGGCGATGACAAAGTTTTCAAAGGGAAATTCAAGTGTTTATTTTCCCATTTTCACCCTCAAATTCACAAAGAAAAATCTCTGCAAATATTAAAGAGCAGTCTGCCAAGTTGTTTATTGATACCGCAAATCCTACCACCATGACACAATATTTCTCTGAGAGTTAAGAAACTAATAATCTCTAGACCTTCTTTCATCACAGTCTATAACTATCCCTTGACTTTTAAGCAAAGAAAGTTTTTTTCCCCTCTTTTGTGATATCATACCTGTGAACTTAATAGGAGGGCTCTAGTGGTCAAAAGCATTTTTTAGATTAGATAGCCTATTGCTGGCCTCTCTTAAATCCTGAGAACTATCCTACTTATAATCAGATAAAAGTTTGGGTATTGATATATTGGTAATTTAGCATCTTGAGTAAAGTTCTAATAAAAATCTTCTCAAGATGAAAGGTGTCTTGTGTTAAAACAACAACAAAAATCCTACATATGTTGCCAGGCTTATTAATGTCAAACTCATTGAGGTTCATAGTGACTCATACAGATCTCTATTCAAACTTGCACAATACTGTTTAAAATGGGAAAATAAGAGACCAAAGTTGGAACACTACTAGAGAAAGGACTCATCATACCTGATACCAGTACTTGTAATTCTTCTAACCTCCCAGACAATAAGCCCAACAGGAAAGAATATAGATTCAATCAGGGCTTCATGACAGTAAACAAAATAAACCTTCCCTCTTTTTTCCCTTGTGGTATAAAAACCATTTATTGTATCTTACTATTACTTGAGGCTACAGTTTGTTTGTTTGTTTTTTACATTTGGAGATCTGTGTCCTGCTTTCTTTATTGTCTTTAGATCAAGATAGTTAAATACCTGTTTGCCTCTTCCTGGAGAGTAAAAGATACGCTTGGACTTCTCCATTTTTGGTGAAGATAGGGTAGCTCCATTCCTCCCAGGTCTTTCTTACAACTGAAAAACCATGAACATTACAAAACAAACATAGGGAGACTCTGAAAGTTGGAAAGGAGTTGGTGGATTGTGTAGGGACATCTGGGTTTGAGAAATGACATGGAGGCTGTCACCTGGGTTTCCTATCTCTCACATGGAAAGCTCCAAAAGCCTCCAACTGAGGACCATCCCCAGGCACAGATCAGACAACTCCAAGAAAATCCTGCTGCCCTGATCCAAAGACCATGAAAAAGGTAGCCTAACCAAAAACCTTTTTGGTTATTTGTGTCCTAAACCAGACAAACACCAACAAGAAAAATCACCTTCTACCACAGTTTTACTAGGAATGAGAATGAGCAGAGAACTGATCTTTCATGCCACCCTCCCACCAGATGTGATATTCAGATTCCTCTGTGAGGGTATAAGCAGACCAAGGGGAAGCGAATCTGTCCCTTTGCCAGTGGAAGTAAGTCATGGTCTTCCAATTCCCCTGCCAGGACAAAGGGACAGAGCAGGGAGCTGATCTTCCATCCCCTGTCTGGCAGAAGTAGGCAGTGCTCTGATTTCCAGAAGAGGTGGGGGCTCCAGTGGTGAGCTGAGGCATAATGAGAAGGTGCGAGGCAAGGCTCATTACCATTATGCTTCATCATCCACCCCAGGGTCAGTGGGGTCCAGTGAGAAGCCGAGCCTCCACCCTGTCCTGCAGTCTCTGAGACTAAACAAAGTGGTGCATACTGGGGCAAGTCTGGTCAGTCAGCCCTCTACTTTCAGCCCACTTCAGGTGTCACTGGGGTGTTGGGGAGCCCTAAACCTCCATACCCACCTGGAGGCAATGAGACTGAACCAGAGAGTGTGAAGCAGGGCTGGTCAGCACTCTAGTTCCCGATGCTACCCCTACAGGTCCCAGTGGGGAGCTGAACCTCCACCCCGTACTGCATCACGGAGACGGATAGAGGCAGTACTCGTGGAGTGGAGTAGTCAGGCTCCCCCTCCCCTCCCCAGGGCACAGCTGGGCATCCATAGCCACCCTGATCAAGGAAGAATGTGGTGATGGAACCGGGCTCGTCAACATAAGTGGATGTGGTTTGCACCAGTAACTTTTGGAGTGGCTTATTACACAACAGTGAAAAACTGAAGTAGAAGTAGAACACAGCCCAAAGTCCCATGAAGCACCAGAAAGAAAAAATAAATAAATAAAGAATTTGCGATGCAGAAGAAGAGTGCTCCTACAATGGATCCTAAAATATGTGGCACTGGTTTTGCGAATTGGGTCAGGCAAAAGGCTGGCGGTACTTAAGGAGGTTTCCAGTGAGGGCATGAAGGCATGAAGATATTGGCAAGACACTTCTCCCTGCAGTGACAGAAAGTAGGAAGCCCACCTACTGTACTCCATGGCATAGGTAAGGATACAGTCATGCAGTGCCGAAAGCACTGTGTGGTTTTTCAAAGTTGCTTATCACAAAAATGTGATGGGAAAGAGAGGATGATTCAACTATTGCTTCCAAGTGGGATTTAGAGGAAATAGAGAGGCTTCAGATATTCTTTAGAGCCAGCAGAAGGTTCTCAAAATAAGATATAGCCTATGTGGCTCAGCTGGTAAAGAATCTGCCTGCAATATGTTCGTCCCTGGGTTGGGAAGATCCCCTGGAGAAGGGAAAAGCTACCCATTCCAGTATTCTGGCCTGGAGAATTCCATGGACTGTATAGTCCATGGCGTTGCAAAGAGTCAGACACTACTGAGCAACTTTCACTTTCACAGAAAAGATTGATTTCAGCGTGTTGTCAGGAAGAGATAAAGCCAAGAATGTGGCTAGCAAAACCCCTTGTTAGGACATCAGAATCCTTTAAGTCAGCACATCGAAGGCCTGTTCCGCAAGACAACATGTCTTTTAAGGATCTTAAGCATATGCCTTGCACACCATCTGCATTAAACCATGGGACTGCTAAGCATCTCAAGGGCATTGTTCTATAGGAGTTTTAAAGAAGACCCAGGGAGAGAAAATCTTTTCTGAAAAGATTTGTGGGTGTGCTTTTATCTGATGGTGCGGTACACTGATAGGTAAGAAACCCACAGGGTTTGTTTGCTTTTTGTGTGTGTGTGTGTATTTAGTTATTTGTTTGGCTGCAGTGGGTCTTAGTTGCAGCATGCAGAAGCTTTATTTGTGGCATGTGTAATCTAATTCCCTGACCAAGGATGGAACCCAGGCACCCTGCATTGGGAGTCTTAGCTACTGGACCACTAGGGAACTCCCACCCACACGGTTTAGTGGGTGGGCCTCAGGGTGCTGGCAGAGGCTTACATGGCCCAGCCTGACCACCTGTCCCTCTAATGTCCCCATCATCCGCACTGTCCCCCCAACCCCTGTTACCGAAGGTCAGGGGTTCAGTGGACTTGCCTAAACTGGTGCTCCTCAACAAGAAGCAGGATCCTTGCTTCCATTGTTAAAAAACACAACCAAAAACAATAAACACTTAGCTCTCCCTCTACTTGTATGTAGTGACTGACTCTAATTTAGCTTCATTTACCCAATTTATTCATATCAATTAATGGGATAATGAGTCACCGGCAGTCTTTAGGTTTTGCAGAAACATTATCCTCATTTCCTAATTTATTTCCAGGGAAACGATGTATGTAAACATTTTCTTCAACTGTTAGAAATTGAAAGTATCCATATTTCAGTACACATAAATGGTTACTTTTTCATTTCAACTACCTTCTCAAAGTATGCAGAAGTTCTTTGTGGATTTTTTTGTGAAATTCTTTGAGGACTTTAGTCTCTTTCCAGTACCCTTTCTCAGCATCTTTAGCACTATTTTGATGTGCTCTTTCTGAGGAGCAAGTCTGATTTCCCTACTCCCATGTCCACACTTAAAAGCCATCACAGCTTCTCTTTACTTTCAAGATAGAATCCAAAATGTCCTCCTTGCTCTAGACCCTGCCTAGGTTCAACCATTGCTCAGAACCCAATCCCAAACTTCTGGATTCTTTCTGGACTGTATTTGCTCCTCTGTCTTGGCTATCACACAAACTGCTACCATTGTTTGGATGACTTTTTACCATGTGTTCTCCTGGCAAGGTTTTCTCTCTAGCCCCAGCTTCTCAGAAGCAGTTCCCAATACTCATTTTCCATCTTTCCTGGCATTCTAAGGGTCCCTCCTGTGCTGTCCTCTGTCAGGATTGCCACGTTCCTTGGCTGTGTGTGTGCTGTATGCTTGGTGGTTCAGTCATGTTCGGCTCCTTGAGACCCCATAGACTGTAACCTGCCACACTCCTCTGTCCATGGGATTCTCCAGGCAAGAATACTGGAGTGGGTTGCCATTTCCTCCTCCAGGGGAATCTTCCAGACCCAGGGATCAAATCCGTGTCTCTTGAGTCTCCTGCATTGTTAGCCACTGAGTCATGGGGAAAGCCTGCTCATTGGCTTAATTTTCTCTTCTCTCCCGCTTCACAGGAGGCTCTTTGAGAACCAGGACTGCCTTTCATTTGTGAATGCTTAGCTCTCTGACCAGTGCCAGGCATACAGGGGACTCTGTTTCTCTGTTGAGTGGACGAAATGAATGTATGAAGTGTTCTAGAGAAGTGTGCAGAATTCCACAGGATGTCCTATGGTAGAGGGGTGGCGTTGCCATCGCTCTACTTTTAGGGAAACCCCCATGTCATCAAGCTTCACATATTTCAAAGTCAGGGATTTTAGGAAAAAATATCCCAGTGGAGCCCTAAAGGCTGCAAGTGGTGATAAGACTGCAAAAGAAAGATTGCATTTTTGGGTGATCATCACTGACTCCTTGGTAAATGACTGTCCCTTAATTCTTTTTCAGTAAATGTTCTTCAAATTAACAAACATATTTTGGGCAGTAACTATGTACCTGGCACTGGGGATTCAATAATGAACAAATTATATATAACGAAAGCTATTCTCATCAAACTGAAATGGATCATGGTAGACAAATATTAAACAAATTCACAAATGACTACTGAATTTGCGTCACTTGTGACAAAGGCTATGAAGGGTGATGGGGAGTGCTTTGAGAGGCTGCAGATTTTAAATTTTGTAGAAACATTAGTGATATACCTTCGTTCTAAAAGAACACTTTATGAAATTTCACTTGATCTGTAGAGGTGGTAAAAACTTTCCCAAGAAAAGCCTAAGAGTTTAAGGATTGGGGGTGGGGATGGAATACGGTTGAAAAAATGAATCGGGAACAGCTTGCACAGAAACTCTGCAAGAGAGATAAGGAATGGAAAGAATGGCAATACCAGTGAAGTGTGGGGAGTAAGGGGCAGAGCAACATGGGACAATTTGGGAAGGGACCTTAGGTGGATAACATCCTTTGCAATTGCTTGAATAAAAAATCCTGGTCTTTTGTGCTTTTGGTGCCTTTGCAACAGCCTTGCAAATTTAATCCCCTGAGGAAATAGAAATTCTCTGAAGATTGTAGGCAGGTGAGTTCCAAGTTCACAATTAGGCTCATTTCAAAGTATCATTCTAGCTATTGTGTGAAGAGTTTGCAGTGGAGCAGCAGTGCATTTGGGCAACTCACATGGTAGAAAACATATCTAGGCAGAATCTGTGAACATTGCTGTGACTGCTTGTCCATGGCAGGACACTTTGTCCTGGCTTCTTCAGGGATTTTCTATCTGGTTCTTGTGCCAGAGGCAATTCAATAGCTGAGTGACAAGTACCAAGACCCTTCGAGGGGAAGTGGATACACCTTATAGTTGAGTTTCCTGTTACTCAAGACTTCATCCTTCATCTGACAGCCCCAGCATTGTTCACCAGAAAGGGTCTTAGGAAGAAGAGCCACATCACTGAGCCAACTTACTCACAACGAACAGCCATTTAGAGATTCTAGAATTCATGATATCTACCAATAATATGGTGCTAATAATGAAGTCAAATTCTTCCCTGGAAAATTAGACTTGATTAGATACCCTTCCTTAACATGTAAGTGCTTATCTTGTTTTACCACAACCTTGGGAAATGCCTAGAAAGAATATTGAATGACCCCTGATATTTACAAATTTCTCAAAGAAAACAATAATGTGTTTTTTAATCTCCCGCATGGCAAGATTCATCTTTGTGGGCCCCAACACCTAGAAATGGTTGACACTTATAAGTCTTAATAAAATAGAAAGCCTTATAGCATAGTTAAAAGCTTGGCTTTACTGGCAAATGACAATTGAAGTCCTGAATCCACTACTTCTCAACAGTTTTTTGGACAAGTTTATTGACCTTTCCAAGTGTCAAACTCTTTATCAGCAAAATAATGATTAAATGTTAAATCCTTAGTCTTGGCCCAGCAATATTGTTATTTTATTAATATTTATTGAATTAATGAATGAATTAATGATAAATTATTTATGAAACTGATGAAGAAGAGCAGCATGCTAAATTTATGGGCTTATATTTGATAGATATTTTGATGTCTGCAGTTGTAGACACAATTTGATATGTTTTAAGTGTTAATTCACATAATAATAGGTCTCTTTGTGGTAATAAGGACGTGTGTATGTTCAGTCACTCAGTAGTGTTCAACTCTTTGTGGTCCCATGGACTGTAGCCCACCAGGCCCCTCTGTTCATGGAATTTTCCCGGCAAGAATACTGAAGTGGGTTGCCGTTTGGATAAAAACCCAAATATGTGAGTACTGCCTTCCAAAATTTAGCTGAGGAGCCAAATTTCTGCTTAGATCCAGCTATGGGATACTGGTGTTGCTAATGCTTTGGGATAATGGCGTGATCTGATTGAAACAGTGAGAGCCTTTATGTTTTGGGGCTCCAAAATCACTGCAGATGGAGACTGCAACCATGAAATTAAAAGACACTTGCTCCTTGGAAGAAATGCTATGACCAACCTAGCCAGCATATTAAAAAGCAGAGACATTGCTTTGTCAACAAAGGTTCATCTAGTCAAAGCTATAGTTTTTCCAGTAGTCATGTATGGATGTGAGAGTTGGACTATAAAGAAGGCTGAGCACCAAAGAATTGATGCTTTTGAACTGTGGTGTTGGTGACAACTCTTGAGAGTCCCTTGGACTACAAGGAGATCCAACCAGTCCATCCTAAAGGAAATCAGTCTTGAATAATCATTGGAAGGACTGATGTTGAAGCTGAAACTCTGATACTTTGGCCACCTGATGCAAAGGACCTACTCATTGGAAAAGACCATCATGGTGGGAAAGATTGAAGGCAGAAGGAGAAGGGGATGACAGAGGATGGGATGGTTGGATAGCATCACTGACTCAATGGACATGAGTTTGAGTAAATTCCGGGAGTTGGTGATGGACAGGGAGGCCTGGTGTGCTGCGATTCATGGGGTCGCAAAGAGTCGGACACGACTGAGCGACTGAACTGAACTGAACTGAGCTGAATAGTGCTCCAGTCAGGCAGTAAAGGGATTTAACCTGCATAGTGTCGGGGGTTGGGGAAGGTACTTACACATGTCTGCCTGAAATGCTTTGAGGAAGTATTCAAAGGGCAAATACAAAAAATTGTATATAATTTATTTTCTACAGTGGGATAGATACACAAATGAGGCAGTGAAACAATTTAACTTGAAGTCCCTGAAGAGAAAATATGTCACTAAAATCTGAGATTATTACAGAATTCTTACATCTGAATAATTCCTAAAGATGGATTTTGGTTACAACAACTGTGTACGTTGTACTATCCAATGTTTTGTATCTATCTGCTTTTCCATAGGTTTCTAAAAGCATACATTTACAAATTTTACAACCTAAAGTAAATAATATTAAATAAACATAACCCCATAATCTTAAAATAATGACCCTGGCCAATATTAACGTATAGTATATCTATTTAAAAATTTTTCTTTCTATCTATCCTTTTTATTTGTTATAGTCATTATCATAAAAGTTTTATCTTCTATCATTTTATTTACTATAAAATTTTTCCCACATTATTTCATAGTTATCACAAGCATCATTTTTTGTTATTCTTATAAAAACTTATTCCCACTAAAAATGCACATTGTGAAAAAATAATTTTAGAGTTAAATCTTGTACAAGCTTAAATTATAAGGTCAGCATGCAAGTCAAAAATTACTGTTGGATAAAGACTTCTCTGGGGGTCCA
Organism: Cervus elaphus; assembly: GCF_910594005.1. NCBI lineage: Eukaryota > Metazoa > Chordata > Mammalia > Artiodactyla > Cervidae > Cervus > Cervus elaphus. The sequence continues at coordinate 70,592,596 of NC_057834.1, read as the reverse complement.
GTGGCTAACACTTCACACTCCTGATGCAGGGGTCCAGGTTCAATCCTTGGTCAAGGAACTAGATCCCACATGCCACAAAGTTCACATGCCAAAAAGAAGATTCTGTGCGCCACAATTAAGACTTGGCACAGCCAAATAAATAACTAAAAATAAATATTTAAAAAATTACGTTTAGATGAATTCATCTTGGGACTTAATATTTCTCTATAAAGTGAGCATCTGAAACACCAGCTCCTCCTTGTACGTGTGTGTATGCATGTGCACTGTCGTGTCCAGTTCTCTGTGACCCCATGGACTCTAGCCTGCCAGGCTCCTCTGTCCATGGGATTTCCAGGGCAAGAATACTGGAATGGGTTGTCATTTCCTCCTCCTGGGGATCTTCCCAACCCAGGGATCAACCCTACACCTCCCGTGTCTCCTGCTCTGCAGGCAGATTCTTTACCCGCTGAGCCATCAGTATAGAGTGAGCGTCTGAAACACCTACTCCTCCTTAGTGATTGTTTTTCTGTAACACTCAAGTAAACCGTCAATTTCTTCCCCAAGGATGTTGAAAAGTCACACCATTTATTTACCTGATTACAGAAATATTTTAAAGTCACAGAGAAAATCTTAAAAAACATGCATATATTTTTGACACAAGTTTCCATCAAGCAATTGGCTATTTCAGGCATGATTGTAACTACTGCCTAAAGCAAAGGATCATTGAAAGTGACGACTGGTAGAATTGTCAGTATTATTTAAGTCAGTCTTTCTCTCCTCACTGTCCCATACCCATAAAGTTGATTTTACGTGAGTTACATTGAGTGTTATGCAACTCCCTCACTGAAAACACTACCTATCTTTCTACCCTTTCTTTCTATCCAAATCCCAGAAGTAACCATCTTTGAGCATTTTTTAGTGTACAGGCCTGTCACGTAAAGCTCTGACATTCATTTCATAGATATTCAAGGGTCTAACAAATAATTGAATGACTTGATATGCTCTTCATATAGTATTTTTGCACAAGAAATGAATGGCTTCCATAGATTAGCAATAACGACTATAACAGTAATGCACAGTTTCTAAGGACTTACTGTCAGGCTCTGGGTTAATCACTTCACATAATCTTGTCTTTCATAATCTTCATAATCATGTACAGAGATAGATACTATCATGAGAGGTTGGTACCTTGCTTAACATCATGGAGATGAGTCTATGTGAATCCCGGTCTGGATGACTTCAAAGAGCTATGTACTAATCACTGTCATTAATGTCACTGTACACCTAATATGCTGATACCTTTATTTCTTTTTCAATTATTTTTGTTTATTTGTTTTAATTGAGATAAAATTGACATATGACACTGTATCAGTTTTAGGTGTATAACGTAATGATCTAATAAATATGGTGAAATGATTACACAAGAAGCTTAGTTAACATCCATTATCAAACATAGTTACAAATTGTTTTTCTTGTGATAAGAAATCTAAGATCAACTTTCAGCAACTTTTAAATATGCAGTACAGTATTACTTTGGGATTCTTTGGTGGCTCAGATGGTAGAGTCTGCCTACAATGCAGGAGACCTGCGTTCAATCCCTGGGTCAGGAAGATCCCCTGGAGAAGGAAATGGCAACCCGCTCCAGTATTCTTGCCTGGAAAATGCCATGGATGGAGGAGCTTGGCTGGCTACAGTCCATGGGGTTGCAAAGAGTTGGACATGACTGAGTAACTTCACTTTCACTTTTCACAGTATTACCTTAGTAACCTTGCTGTGATTACATCCCCAGGACTTACTTTTCTTATAACTAGAAGTTCAAAACTTTTGCCCACCACCCCCAACCCCCACCTCTGGAAACAGCAAGTTATTCTTTGTTATCTATGAGTTCAGTTTTTTTTTTTTTTTTTTTTTTAGATTCCACATATAACTAAGATCATTGTCTTTCTCCGACTTGTTTTACTTAGCATAATACCCTCAAGGTCCATCCAATAGATAACACGTATTTCTTGATTCTTGTATTTTCTATTGACTCCCCACTATTAAATTGGACAGATTTAGCTTGTTCATACTTCTAGGGTGAGAAACTTTTCCAAGTTTATCTGGGACTTTCTCTGCAACCCAGAAAATCCACTGGTCTAGGTCAAACTGCCTCTTGGGACATCTGCTTCACATTCTAAGTCATTTCAATCCAGTTGTTATTGTTCAGTTGCTAAATCATGTCCTAATCTTTGCAACCACATGGATTACAACATGTCAGACTCCTCTGTCTTATACTCTCTCCTAGAGTTTGCTTAAATTCATGTCCATTGAATCGATGATGCTATATAATGATCTTGTTCTCTGCCACCCCCTTCTCATTTTGCCTTCAATCTTTTCCAGCATCAGGGCTTTTCCCAATGAGTTGGCTCTTTGAATCAAGTGGCCAAGATGTTGGAGATTTAGTATCAGTCCTTCCAGTGAATATTTAGGGTTGATTTCCTTTAAGATTGACTGATTTAATCTCCTTGAAGACTAAGGGGCTCTCAAGAGTCTTCTCAAGCACCACAATTCAAAAGCATCAATTCTTTGGTACTCAACTTTCTTTATGGTCCAACTCTCACATCTGTATGTGAACACTGGAAAAAACATAACTATGAATAAATGGACCTTTGTCAGCAAAGTGATGTCTCTGCTTTTTGATAGGCTGCCTAGGTTTGAAATAGCATTTTCTTCCATGGAGCAAGCATCCTTTAATTTCATGGCTGCAGTCACTGTCCACAGTGATTTTGGAGCCTAGCTGTGTATACTGTACTTTCTGTTCTCATAGCTCAATATTCAGCCTTCTGTTCTTTGTTGAGCAGTTGATTCTAAAAGTGGGAAAATTTTAAGTAACATTTGGTACCTTATGATTAAGTAAATACAAGAAGCCCACTGCACCATCAGGTCCCATCAACCTCTGATCTGACCAACTCTGATCAATTGACGATCCAGGGCTGGTTGAAACCCAGGACATGGATCCAGCCTGTAGGGAGATCCAAGGTACCACACCGTAGCATATAAGGGGCTTGTTCAGTTCAGTTCAGTTCAGTCGCTCAGTCGTGTCCGACTCTTTGTGACCCCATGAATAGCAGCACACCAGGCCTCCCTGTCCATTACCAACTCCCCGAGTATACCCAAACTCATGTCCATCGAGTCGGTGATGCCATCCAGTCATCTCATCCTCTGTCGTCCCCTTCTCCTCCTGCCCCAATCCCTCCTAGCATCAGGTTCTTTTCCAATCATTCAACTCTTCGCATGAGGTGGCTGAAGTATTGGAGTTTGAGCTTCAGCATCAGTCCTTCCAATGAACACCCAGGACTGATCTCCTTTAGGATGGACTGGTTGGATCTCCTTGCCATCCAAGGGACTCTCAAGAGTCTTCTCCAACACCACAGTTTAAAAGCATTAATTCTTAGGTGCTCAGCTTTCTTTATAGTCCAACTCTCACATCCATACATGACCACTGGAAAAACCATAGCCTTGACCAGAAGGACCTTTGTTGGCAAAGTAATGTCTCTGCTTTTTAATATGCTGTCTAGGTTGGTCATAACTTTCCTTCCAAGGAGTAAGCATCTTTTGATTTCATGATTGCAACCACCATCTGCACTGATTTTGGAGCCCCCCAAAATAAAGTCTGACACTGTTTCCACTATTTCCCCATCACTGTTTCCACTGTTTCCCCATCTATTTCCCATGAAGTGATAAGGGGCTTGAATATCCATGAATTTTTGGTATTTCCTCGGGTCCAGGAGTGAATACCTCTGGGAATACTGAGGGATGATTATAATATTCCTTTTTGTTCAAGTCATTGATTGGACCCCTAGATAAGGAAGTGTCACTGTTGTTACATCTGTGTCAGTCAGTGGGAGTGTGTTCATCAATAAATTTGTTTCTTGAAGCATCAAAGTCAAGTGAAATTGATTTTCTCTGCAGCGTTGATTTTTTTTCAATTCATGCTATATTTCCATATTTTTCATATTTGGAAAATAATATTATTGCTCAAAAAAATGTTTTTTTGCATTTCTAATTGTCTTTCTTCTTCTTTGTTGCCAAAGAAACATATACCTTTCTGAAGCTATCCTTAAGATCTTGCCACTTTTTAAACAGACAGCCTGCTGAATGGAATTCATTATGGGCTTCAGGAGGAGATCATGGTTACAGACTGCTGTCTTCCAGTTCTGTTGTGCTGATGGTGTTCTGGGTATGCTGTGAAGCTCTCCTGGAATTGTGTTTTGAAGTTCTTCTGGATCTGTTCACTAGTTGCTTATTTATTTATTTTACTTTTGCCTCTACATTTCATCTTTTTTTTTTTTCATTTTGCTAGAGGCTGTCTTGAGGTAATATTTTAGAACATGTACACTGGGAGAAGAATCTCTTATTCCTTGGATAGCTTAAAAAGTTTGTTTTCACCACTCCCCCCTCCCTCCTTAACTGACAGTAGGAATAAGAATGAAATCTAAATTTAACAGCATTTTCCTCTAGAACTGTGAAGGTATTAATTCATCATTGCTGATAAGATCCCAAATATAAGGATTCCTTTTTAAATAGCTTTGTTTCTTTTAACTTTTCACCCTTCACTTTGATATTATTTTCATTTAATGTAATTTTTGTTTGATCTTTCAAAATGTTTATGTTTTTTGTATTTTTAAGCATCATTTTACCTAAAGAGCTTGAAGAGTGTATATATATATATATACATATACACACACACACACACACACAGACCCTCATACTTTCACACACATGATTTTTTTTTTCCTGTCAACTAGCATAAAATGTTCAGTAAAGTTTTCTTTTAGTGAGATCTAGTTCCAGAAGACCGTTCTCATTCTTGGCTTCAGATGCTATTCTAAATCAAATCTATGCCTTCATCTTCTATTCTTTCATCTACATACCCTTGTGGGTTTACCATACACTCATATTTCAATATATATTTCATGACTATAACACTACAACTGGCAAGGTGCTCTATTTTCCTTCCCTTTATGTGCCATGCTTGTTCAAAGCATTTGGAAGGATACTAATCCTTCAGCTTCTTATGACATTTTTTTGATGAGTGATATAAAGTAAGTAGAAAGAGATGTCTTTCAAATTGAGAGGTAGGGGGTTATTTTTGTATGTGTGTGTGAATGTTTTATTAAGATCTCTCCCACTCCCTTGGCTGTATCCTCACAATTTTTCTTTGAGTAATGACATGGATATAAAGGCACTCCTAGATGTGGCAATTTTAAGAGAATACTTACATTGTGAGATTGGAATGGCCCGAAGCAATGCCTGTATTTCCTTGTCAAATCTCATAAACTGAAAGGTATTAAAGAAAATGTGTCGGGGACTTTGAGAGAAGACAGACTTCTTTTTTGATTCTCTTTCTTTCTATTCCCTGAACACTGCCCTGGTGGGCATGAGGCTGCCACGGGCGTTGGTCTTTGAAGAGCCAGGAAAGTAATAGTCCCTCTCCAAAGATACGTTTGAGGTAGATGCTCCGAGAGAGTACAGGGCTTTCTCACAGTCAGGAGACTGTGTACTTGAACTGTGGCTATTCTCCAATTCTGTACTTGAATTGGAGATTGGCATCTGCTAATACTAAATCTAAATCCATGAAATTTCTCTAAGAGGCTAGGACAGGAACAATGTCAGTAGCTGTCCTGAGATGAGGAGAAGTCTGATACATCAAATGACAAAAATAACAATAACAGTAACTAATAGTGATAATAATCATAGCAATAATAATGGTTCACTCCATTGAACAATTCTGTGTGCCAGCAGTAATGCTAAATATATACATTATTTTAAAGAATTCTTACAATAATATTTTGGTGTTAATAATTATTATGGTCTCCACTTACAGAGAAAACATGATCTAGAGACTCAACATACTTGCCCAAGGTCACACTTAATAAGTGACACAGCAGTGATTCAAATTGGACCACCTGAGCTCATGAACACTATTGTGTCATTTGCAAATGATCACTATTTACCCAATTAGTTCACAGGAGGATTTTGTTAGAAAAATATTTTTTTTTCCTAGTAAAATGGTTTATAGCAAGACTTAGAAGTCCAAGGGCCAGGAAGCCTAGGTTCTCAGAGAAATGCAGGGTTTCACCTTGGGTAGTAGCCCCATCCAGAGGTGGGTGTGAGCCAGCACCTGGGGATGTGACATTGTACAGGAGGCAGGGATCAAGACCATCCCCAAGGAAAAGAAATGCAAGGAGGCAAAATGGTTGTGTGAGGAGGCCTTACAAATAGCTGTGAAAAGAAGAGAAGTGAAAGGCAAAGGAGAAAAGGAAAGATACCCATTTGAATACAGAGTCCCAAAAAATAGAAATGAGAGATAAGAAAGCCTTCCTCAATGATCAGTGTAAAGAAATAGAGGGAAACAATAGAATGGGAAAGACTAGAGATCTCCTCAAGAAAATTAGAGATACCAAGGGAACATTTCATGCAAAGATGGGCATAACAAATGGTATGGGCCTAACACAAGCAGAAGATATTAAGAAGAGGTGGCAACAATACACAGAAGAACTATACAAAAAAGATCTTCATGACCCAGATAACCATGATGGTATGATCACTCCCAAAGAAAGGCAATGCCAAAGAATGTTCAAACTACCACACAATTGTCCTCATCTCACACGCTAGCAAAGTGATGCTCAAGATTCAAAAATTCAAAATACCAAAACTCATGGATACTCAAGCCGCTTATATGCTATGGTGTGGTACCTTGGATCTCCTTACTGGCTAGTTCCACATCCTGGATTTCAACCAACCCTGGATCATCAACTGATCCAGAGTTGGTCAGATCATAGGTTGATGGGACCTGATGGTGCAGTGGGCTTCTTGTATTTACTTAATCATAAGGTACCAAATGCTATTTAAAATTTTCCCACTTTTAGAATCAACTGCTCAACAAAGAACAGAAGGCTGACTATTGGGCTATGAGAACAGAAAGTACAGTACACACAGCTAGGCTCCAAAATCACTGTGGACAGTGACTGCATCCATGAAATTAAAGGATGCTTGCTCCATGGAAGAAGAGTTATGACCAACCTAAGCAGCCTATTAAAAAGCAGAGACATTATCAACAAAAGTCTGCACAATCAAAGCTATGGTTTTTCCAGTGGTCATGTATAACTGTGAGAGATGGACTATAAAGAAAGCTGAGCACTGAAGAATTGATGCTTTTGAATTGTGGTGTTAGAGAAGACTCTTGAGTGTCCCTTGGACTGCAAGGAGATCCAACCTGTCATTCCTAAAGGAAATAAGTCCTGAATATTCATTGGAAAGACTGATGCTGAAGCTGAAACTCCAGCACTTTGGCTGCCTGATGCAAAGAACTAACTCATTGGAAAAGACCCTGATGCCAGGAAAGATTGAAGGTGGGAGAAGAAGGGGATGACAGAGGATGAGATGGTTGGATGGCATTACTGATGTGATGGACGTGAGTTTGAGCAGGCTCCAGGGGTTGGTGATGGACAGGGAAGCCTGGCATGCTGCAGTCCATGGGGTCACAAGAGTTGGACATGACTGAGCGACTGAACTGAACTGAACTTAGAAGTCCAAGCCATCAGATTGCAATCGCTTTCCTCTAAAAGCGCCCCCTCCACCCCGCTCCCAATTTTCCTCAGAGCTATTTTGATGTAAAATCTAACAACCACTGTTATTCCTCCAACCTTTGAATATCTTAACAGGCAAGTGGTTCTAGGCATTTTTACTTTTGAAACTCTCTGTTCCTAATCATATCAAATGTATTTTGATCAAATGTACTCACATCCCAGACTTAATTTAATTTCTCTATAAAAAATAAGATGAGTTGAGGAGCAGTTGAACAACGAGATGAGGGAGCAGTTGACATGCTACATTTCTTAGATCTTTAATTAGATTAACTTTCATTTTGCTCAGGGATTTTTTTAAGCTAAAATTTCCAAGCAATACATCTTTTTCAGAATAGAATACTTTCAGATATTCATAGGATCAAGGCTATAGAAGAGATACAAGCAGGCACTTTGGTAGAGGATGGGGTTGAGTGCTGTGGGTGGCAACCTGCTATAGTTGCAAGAGCACTAGCTCTCCTAGCTGGAGCTGTAGGGAAATCAATTTAACATCTCTAGGGCTCAGTTCTGCTGCTTAAAATGAAAGGCAGACACTAATACTATTAGAATGATAGTTATATTTATAACTTAAAACTATTTTTCTATTTAAAACAGTTTTTATGATGTACCAGATGCTACTTAAAGGTTGGGATGCAAGAGTTGTCAATGATGCGTGTCTGAGAACCACGAAGAGCCTGCTCTCTCAGATGTTATATTCAGGAGAGGAGGCATTAGTCATCATTGCAGGCTCACTCGGGTAGTAATGAGCCCCAAGAAGAAAAGTCAAGTCAGTGAAAGTGAGAGAGTGGAAGGAGCGTTTTTCGCAGATAGATGGTCATGGGAGTTCTCTTGAAGGAAGTGACATTTGAGCAAAGACATTTAGTAAAACTGTGTGTGCCTAACATTTCCTGGAGGATCAGGGAAGATATAAATATTGGAATAGTAGGAGGGGCATCATGGCAGCATGACCCAGACATGACACAGATGTTTCTAGAACTTCACGCCATTTTCCTGATGCCCCAGGCTGGCTCTCTTCTGAGTGTTTAACAACTAAAATAGTACAGAATTCCATTTGGTGTCCATATTCTCTTCAAAAAATGTGTTAGAAAATTACAGAATTGCAATCCTGTGTGGAAGAGTTTTATTTTTTTTTTAAAGTTTACCTGATGCAAATTGAAGTCTGTGAATTTACTGTAAATGCCAATCTAAGTATATAAGAAATTATTATGAAAGACATAAAGTAATACATGATAAGACTGGAAAAGACATGAAGTGATGATTTAATTTACCTCTGCCATACAGTGGTGCAGTAGATAAAGTGTCATCAATCCTATTTTACATATGATGCCCCAGGTGGTGTGGATAATAAGTGAGAGACAATGAGTCATTATACTGATCTCACCCCGGTACAGAGTGTTCAACCTTGCACTGTAGCTGCTTTTCAAAACATATGCATTGGTCTTATATAGAGCCTTTAGAAAGAACCTGAGCATCATTATGAATGTGGGTCACTTACCCTCATAGAGGTAACTCCCTAAGAGTATCCAAACAATGTTTCAGCTAATAAATGCTTACATGAGAGTTCCAGCCAATGAATAGAGATGGCAGAGATATGGAAAGAAAAAGCTGAGGTCCTCAGGGAGCAAAGTAGAGAAGGAACGTATACAATGACAAAAATCACATATAAATAAATATCCAGAGTATGTTTCTCTTCTCATTCCCCCTAATGGAATTTCCAGCATTGAACACTGAAATTTCTCACTTCCAGCTCCTGAATTTTGTCATGATCTTCAGTGTGGGAAAAAAGAGAGAATCTAGAAGATTTACACTGGAGAAAGGATGACCAGTGGCTCTTAACCCTGGTTGGACATTAGAATCACTCAGGGAATTTTGAGAAATACCAATTCCTGGGCAACATCCATGTCCTATTACTTCAGGATTTCTGGGGTAGGTCCACAGCATCAGTATTTTTAAAGCACTTACATGTATTTCCAATTTGCATCTATGTTTGAGAACTAGACAAACAAAGGGAAAACAAAAACGTGAAAAGAGGGGGAAGGGATGGACTCATGGGATGAACAACTTTGTAGTTTAGGCTCAAGGAACTTTGAAGATAGAAGGAATGCAATGGTAAAGAGAAAAAGCTTATGAGAGCATCTTTTATACATAGGCATGATCTTGGGAATAGCAGAGCTGGAGAGAAAGGACTTTTAAGATATTTTACTCTGTAGTAATAACATATTCCCTTTTGTAAATCCAAGTCTTCCAGTGGTTTTTCAATAACCAAAGTTAAAAATCAGAATTCTTTTCAAGGATTCTTTTTTTTTTCCACCTGAAAGAGTGCTCTGCTTTTGTTTATACCATGCAGAGGACCGTGGAGCCTCACTTACTTGGGAGTTACAGAAGTTTGAGAGGGTGAATAAAAATCAATTTCCTGATTATGAGAAGGTATTCATGATAATCATAGATACATAATTACTGAACTGTGAACATATGCCAATGTTCTTCTATTAGATGTATTAAATTATGTAATTGTTTCAATCACGTGAGGTGAGTACTATTATTATATCAGTTCTCTCTTCAAATGAGAAAATGAAGCATAGAAAGATTAAAGAAACATCTCCAGGTCATATATTAATATTAAGAAAGTGTGCGTGTGTCTATGTGTGTGTGCTCAGTCATGCCTGACTCTTTGAAGCCCCATGGACTGTAGCCCACTAGGCTCCTCTGTCCATGGAATTTTCCAGGCAAGGATACTGGAATGGGTTGCCATTTCCTGCTCCAGTGGATCTTCCCAACTCAGGAATTGAACACACATCTCTTTTATCTCCGGCATTGGCAGGCAGATTTTTTTTTTTTTTTTACCACTGCGTCACCTGGGAAGCCATATTTAGAAAGTGGTAGAGCCTAAATTTAAGTCCAGACAGTTTTATCCCCAGGGTCTGATATTTAAACACTAAGCTATCCTGTCATGAAGAAAGAGAACAGTAATAACTCAGGGAAAGAGTATTATTGGAGAATGGATAGGAGACATTTAAGAAAAAGAATTTCAAAAGACTGCAAGGGAATGGACTTAAAGAGTGAGAGGATCAAGGGTTAGGAGGCAGCGAATGTCAGTAGAGGAGAGAAGAGCAATACAATGTAAGACTCTGACAATGGCTGAGACTCAGTGCTTTATATATCAGTAGAGACTTCCGAACCAAACAGAGAAATTGAAAGTTGCTCTTTCCTCTGTCATGAGTCATTGATTCCATCTTCTTTAGTTATTGAAAACAGTAACCTTGGTTCCAGGAGTTTAGGAATTAAAAGTATAGAACAAAACATAACATAGTAAAGAAATTAAGTGAAAGAGAAATAATGGAGAATGATGCTTAGTCAGTTTTATTACAATGGACATCACTACAGAGATATTGTTGATAACACGAAAAAGATGTGTCATAAATGTGTGTGTTACTCTTCCATCTATCATTCAGGGGAGATAGGAATGTGGAAGTTTATCTGCTATACTCAGAAATTTAATTAACATTAGAAAGAACCAAGCTATTTAATTATCAGTAATACTCGGTTTATTTTTTAAGAATATAAATGCTTTATGACAACTTTGAAATTAACTTTAGTGTAAAGAAAAGTGTGCATTATGGTAAGTTCCTTTTAAAATTGACTTAGGTATCATCTTGTTTGCTTCCAAGTGGCATAAGTGGGGAAGAATTCTCCTGCCAAGGCAGGAGACTCAAAAGATGGCAGTTCAAGCCCTGGTTTGGAAAGATCCCCTGGAGTAGGAAGTGGCAACCCACTCCTGTATTCTTGCCTCAAAAATTCCATGGACAGGGGAGTCTGGTGGGCTACAGTCCATAGGGCAACAAAGAATCTCACACACACACATCTTTTTTACATTGTCTCTAAACAAAATGAATGAAACAAATGTATTCATGCGTACATCCCTTTGAGGTGATGCTCCCTCCCGGACTCCTTCCCAGACTCCCCCCCGAACCTCCTCCCATACCATGCTTCCTACACTCCCCTCTGCTGGCAGAACTCTGCAATGGCCCCTGGAAATACCTCAACCTCAACTTGCCTGCCCCTGACCCCCAAGCCCCCCTTGCCCCCTTTACAAACTGGGGACATGGTCTACCTCTCTGATAATCCCAGGGTGACCTAACCCCAAAATGTCAGTGAGCAATGAAGAATGAATTTTGAAGTAAATTCTAATACTCATCCCTTGGTTACTTTTTTGGTAAAACTAAGTGGCTGATAACAGGCAGACCTCAGAAATATCAAGGGTTGGGTTTCACATCATCACAATAAAGTGGATATTTAATAAAATGAGTCACACAAACTTTTTAGTTTCCCAGTGCATACAAAAGTTATGTTTACATTATGTTGTAGGCTATTAAATGTGAAATAGCATAATGTTCATAAAAAGTTCATACATTAATTTAAAAATACTTTATTGCTAACAAATGTTAACTGTCATCTGAGCCTTCAGGGAGTTATCAGTTAGTTCAGTCGCTCAGTCGTGTCCAACTCTTTGCGACCCCATGGACTGCAGCATGCCAGGCTTCCCTGTCCATCACCAACTCCCGGAGTTTACTCAAACTCATGTCCGTTGTGTCGGTGATGCCATCCAACCATCTCATCTGCTCTGTCATCCGCTTCTCCTTCTGCCTTCAATCTTTCCCAGCATCAGGGTCTTTTCAAATGAGTCAGTTCTTTGAATCAGGTGGCCAAAGTATTGGAGTTTCAGCTTCAGCATCAGTCCTTCCAATGAATATTCAGGACTGATTTCCTTTAGGAATGACAGGTTGGATCTCCTTGTAGTCCAAGGGACACTCAAGAGTCTTCTCCAACACCACAGTTCAAAAGCATCAATTCTTTGGTGCTCAGCTTTCTTTATGGTCCAACTCTCACATCCATACATGACTACTGGAAAAACCATAGATTTGACTAGATGAAACTTTGTTGTCAAAGTAATGTCTCTGCTTTTTAATATGCTGTCTAGGTTGGTCATAACTTTTCTTCCAAGGAGCAAGTGTCTTTTAATTTCATGGCTGCAGTCACCATTTGCAATGACTTTGGAGCCCCCCCAAATAAAGTCTCTCACTGTTTCCATTGTTTCCTCATCTATTTGCCATGAAGTGATGGGACTAGATGCCATGATCTCAGTTTTCTGAATATTGAGCTTTAAGCCAACTTTTTCACTCTCCTCTTTCACTTTCATCAAGAGGCCCTTTAGTTCTTCTTCCCTTTCTGCTTGCTGTAAGGGTGGTGTCATCTGTGAAGGAAAGTTACGTGGCTCAAAATATCCTGGAGTTAAGGCTCCCCTCCAGGTCCTCCGCACCATTCTATGCAAAACAAAGAACTCTCTCACCTGAAGGGAAAAAAAAAAAGGACGTTAAGGTTGATTATGATCAGCTCCCAGCTGGTCCAGCCTCTGGCCGATCTCCAGAATTCCTTGCCCCAGCTGTTAAAGAGATAACTACTCTGAACAACATTGGAGAAGAACAGGCCCCCTTAAGACAGTAGCTTTCCACATATATGCCTATATATACTCACTCTTTTCTTGGGTTAGTGCAGCAGCTCACTAATCTGACTGCTGCCCCTTCTCACCACATTAAAGGTGATCTGTCCCTGTAAAGTGCTGGTCTCATTCTTCTTCCAAACCTCGCCTTCTCTAACTCCCTTACCTTACATTTTTGGTGCCGAAACCTGGGAGGTTGTGGTTCCTTCTCGTTCTTCACGGCCAGCTCTTCGGAGCATCGAAGCCTGCTGAGCTCACTTTCCTGCCCGGACTTCCAAGACCTCCTCGAGAGGATGCCCTGTACCTTTGTGAGTGGTACAAGTCCTGTGTAAGGGCTTTATTGGTTTTCCACATAACCTGAGAAGTATTGGCCTCTCTCTCTCTCTTCCTCTTTTCTCTACACTTTCTTTTCTGTGAGACCGATTAGCTCCAGGACAGAGGCCTTTTGCCACTTGACCTCCCTCCATCCACCACAAATTCTTGCCTGACCCAGTAGCCCAGGTAAGCTCAGATGGTACTCTAGGGTGCCGTAGACTATCATCCCTTCCGGATTCCCAGGGAACCCTCCGGCCAAAAGGCCCTCTGGGGGGGGTATTTGGGGGATGCCCCTCCCTCCTTCAGAGTCTCTCTCTCTCTCTCTCTCTCTTTGCCCGGTCAAAAGATTAGGTGACGACCTTTTCTCTTGACCAGATAGTCGCTAGCTATTTGCTATGGGGTCAAACCAATCTGTCCCATGGGACTCTCCCTTGGCCTGCATAAAACGAAACCTCAAACCTCTACTCTTGACCGATCTCAAGGTTCATAAACTCAAGTCACTTTGCACTCAAAGTTGGCCTCAATACAAACTGGATAACCAAAACCACTGGCCTAAGTTCAGGACTTTTGATTTCAATATTTTATCAGATCTCACTAACTTCCTCAAACAGAATGGCAGTTGTTTGGAGGTTCCATATGCCCAAGTCTTTTGGGACCTTCAGAGCAGGCCTTCCCTATGCACCTGCTCCACCCACGAAGTCCTTCTATGCACCTTGCCTCTCAAGCAAAAGGGCTCTTCTTTTTCAACTAACCACCAGCCACGACCTTCTGTAACCCCAGAGTTCGACCCGGTGGACGAGCCCCCTCTCTATCCGCCACCCTGCCAACCCTCTCCTCCCCCTCACCCAACTCACCTACTGGCCCTAAACCTCTCCTGACTCCCCCTCAACCCCGCTACCCCATCCCCCTGACTCCCCCTCCCCCTTTCTTCCCCCCCTCCCCCCCGCCACACGGTCATGTACCCAAAACATATTTCCCCTGAGAGAGGTGGCAGGACCAAAGGGCTCCACCTGAGTCCATGTGCCATTTTCATTGTCAGACATGAACCAGATAGGAGAAAAATTAGGATCATTCTCTGAAAATCCTACCAGATACAGAAAAGAATTCCTGAGACTCTCCCAGGCCTATAACCTCACATGGAGTGAAGTATATTATATCCTAAATGCTACTCTCACCCCAGATGAAAAAGACCGTATCTGGCAAGCGGCAAAAGCCCATGCCAATCACTTATATAACCAAGACCGGGATAGCCCAGTTGCTGATGAGGCGGTGCTTCAGTTAGATCCCCACTGGACTTACCAGCCAGGTAGCCCAGGTATCAGGAGACTCAATCATATGATTACCTGCCTTCTAGAAGGAATGCAGAAAAATACTCATATCCATGTCAACTGTGATAAAGTCAGGGAAATCACCCAAAGGGCAGATGAAAATCCAGCCTTACTCTTGGCATGCCTCACAGAGGCAGTCCAGAAGTATACCAACCTAGATATCACCGCCCCTGCTGGGTTACTCCACCTTCATGTTTAATTCATTACCCAGTCCGCCCCTGACATTAGACACAAGCTTCGACAACTAGAGAAGGGCCCTGAGACACCCCAAAGAGACCTTCTAGAAGTAGGCTTCAAGGTGTTCAATAATAGAGAGGAGGAGACTAAGAGAGAAAAAGACCATGAGAGAAAAGCTAAATATGTCTTTTTGGTGGCAGCAATTAAGGGAAGAGATCAGCCCAGCCCAAGTCATCCCAGACTGGGACTTAAGACCCCCCCCAGACCCTGCTTCCGATGCAACCAGTCAGGACACTGGACAAAGGCATGCCTGAACCTGTGGGCCCTGACAAAATCATGCCCAACCTGTGGTCAGTGGGGACACTGGAAGATGGACTGTCCCCAGGGATGCCCTGTCCCCAGGGATGCCCCACCTCCCATACCTGGAGAGTGGAATGTTCACAGGGTCACCCTGGCGCTCCTAGGGAGATCCCCACTTCTCCTCAAAACCCCAGCCCAACCCAATGAGAGTTGTTCCAATGAGATGACCTGAGTTCCAGCCCCCTGGCCCGTGTCCTGGGCACGAGCTCAGAACTTAGGGTAGACAGGGTAGTGACTGGGAAAAAGTCCTCTTTTATAGTAGACACTGGAGCTGCTTCCTCTCTCTTAACTTCCTGCTGCTCCTAAATCACTTCAGTCGTGTCCGACTCTGTGTGACCCCATAGACGGCAGCCCACCAGGCTCCCGTCCCTGGGATTCTCCAGGCAAGAACACTGGAGTGGGTTGCCATTTCCCTCTCCAATGCACGAAAGGGAAAAGTGAAAGCCAAGTCGCTCAATCATGTCAGACTCTGTGCGACCCCATGGACTGCAGTCTACCAGGCTCCCCCGTCCATGGGATTCTCCAGGCAAGAGTACTAGAGTGGGTTGCCATTGCCTTCTCCCCTTAACTTCCTACTCTGGCCCAACTCAAGACTTAGAGCTCACAATCAA